>NC_091026.1:16719791-17024895 GCF_041296385.1 Aphelocoma coerulescens | reverse complement strand
CAACAAGCTCTTGAGTATTTCCAGGAATGGGGCACCTACCAGTCCTGGGTTTCACCACCCCCATTGTAAAAAATTTCTTCCTCACAGCTAGCCTGAACCTATCTTCTTTCAGTTCAAACCACTATCCCTTGTTCTATCACAACAGGCCCTACTAAAAAGTCTGTCCTCGTCTTTCTTATAAGCCACTTTTAAGTATTGAAAAGTAAAATGTCCCGGAGTATCCATGGCATTGTATAAACAACTTAGAGAAATCAAGGTGGGCCATCAAGGGTGCATGGGGACTTTTAACTCTCATTGAGTCTGTATATATATTTATTTTACAGCTGCTAAATTTGTTAGAACACCCCTTACACTTAGTGTCCAGCACTAACCCTGTGGAGGAAACTCCAAAACTCACAGCCAGAAGGAGACAGAGGAAAACCAGGGAAGAAAAGCCTCATCTTTTCATTGAGACTGATCCATAGCACTCTGTAATGAACTCCTGGCAGAGAATCTGAGGCTCATTTTACTGGGGATTAATAATCTGCAAGATCATTTGCACCTACCTCACTGGGTATGTCGAGTGTGCTCAATCAATCTCCTGCGAGGCAAATACTTCTAAAATTACCTGGAAAGTGCACAGTAAATGGCTTTATGTCTGGAGAGCTTTGGAAACTTTTGATAAAGCAGAGTTCAAGCTATTAAAGTGTATTAGAGATGAGTTCATCAGCAGCAATTTTCAGTGCTTGCACAGTGAGAAATCCCCAGGATATATGGAGGTTTCTGGCAGGCACTGTGAAACCCTCAGGTCACCATTCCCCACTGCAGGTGGGGGCTAATGCCTGACTCAGAGAGGGAAAAAATATGTAGTTTTAACAAGCAAATCACTTCTAAACCCTCATATTCTCTATAGTGCAGTGTTTTCCCACCTTCCATTGCCTGAAGAGCAACCCCAAGGATTAAATGAGACTTGTCCTGGGATTGGCCACCACCCAGTCCCCGTCCTGGGGATGGTCACCATCCAGTCTCGAGTTTCCTTTCAGGCACACAAATAACCACAGCTCATTACAAGCCACCTGCTGGGCTATGGGAGCACACAACAAACTCCCAGCACAGGCAGAGCTGCTCAGTAGTGGGGGAACTTGCACACCAGTGCTCCCATCATCCCTGCCATTTTACCAGAGTCACACTAGGCATTTCCACGCTGCCTTTTGCACACACCTTCACTCAGCACAGCTGACAATGTGTGACACAGTCAGGTCACATTCCACAGACACCTGTTAAACATACCCCAAATATATTTGTGCTAACCAGGAGCTGCGTCTACAGAGACACCTTTTCAGGTTACAGAGGTACAACTTGTCCATGTACCACACGTGCAGGGGTTTCTTTGCTAGTGTACAACATGTTATTGCAGTCCAATCCACTGAAACACTCAAGTTTCCAACAGCACATAAAAGCATCAGACAATTATCCTTAATTACCTCTTCTATTCTTTGTCCCAGATGGCCCTCATGAAACACAAAGGGCTGTTTGACTTGCTCAAGAACCATGGAAAATACCTGCTGGACACCAAGTTCCAGTCCTGCAACGGCTTTGCTGACCACAGGGACGCTGCACTGCAGACTACCAGGATTGCCATCGAAACCATGCTGGAAGAGCTGGCTCCCAACCTCTGGGAGGATGATCTGGACAGACTGGTTGACTTTGGCCACCTTATTAGCCCAGAGCTGGAAATGGTGAGTGACAGACTTTATATTGCAACATCCACTTTCAATATAAAATAAAAAAATTCAATAGGCTGCATGAAAACCTTGTGGAAAGGAGCTGAGAAACTCCAGATTTGTACATGCTACCCCAGGTCACCCAACACAACAGCCTGGTCTTGTTGAAAAAAGGGACCCCTTCCCCTGCCTCATTTCCTCCACACCTCCACTGATTTCCAATCCAGACCTCACTCCAGTTGTTGCTTCTTACTGGGCACTTACTGAAACTCAAAGACAACCAGATTTCAGTGAAGCCACTAGAAATCACCAACATGAACTGTAACAGCACAAAGGCATGGAGACCATAGCCCATGTTACTGGGGAGAAATTGCAATTGAGGAATGAGAGGCAGACACCTACACTTTATCCAATATTCAGAGTTCATCCCTCCATCTCATGGTGTTCTATCAGTGATTTAGATGGGAGGAGAATTAGATCCTAGATCCTTGTGGGATATTTTAGCTGCAATTAATCATGTGTAAAACGGATCATCCTAGCAACCCGTAAATCACGAGATGCCAACATCCAGCAACCGCAGTGAGTCAAATGTCGATTTTCAGGGACACTTTTAGAAAGAAACCCTACTTATTTCCTATTTGCCACCCCAAACCTTTTCTGCCACCCACCTTTGCTGTGTTCCAGAGGGTTTTGCCGTCGCTGATGCACGGGGAGGCTGTGAACGTCGACATGGCATTCATGACGTACGTGGCCCACGCGCGCGGGCTCCTCGACGCCGAGGAGAAGGAGCAGATCCTCCAGTGCATGCGGGGCCTGGAGCTGCCGGTCTGGCACAGCGGCTGCAGCTGGGCCCTCATCCAGAGAGCCCTGCGGGAGCGCCTCAAGCACAGCGGGGGGCAGCTCCGGATGCCCCTGCCCACCGGCCTCGGCGTGGCAGGTACTGCCTGAGGGACCCCAGGGAACCCCCTGAGAAGGCACTTGGCGGGCAGTGACATCCTGGAAAATGTGCTCTGTGGTTTGCAGTTGTGCATTTCTTGTGCTCTTTTTCACATCTTGATAAACCCGTCAAGAGACAGGATCCGTCCTGTGTGCAAGCCCCAGAAATCCATCAAGGACTGAGGTCTAATTAATTGCATTATGATTAACCAATTCCCCTTGCAAAGGTAAATGCAGTGATCTGGCAGACAAATCAGCGAGGGCAAAAGAGAAAAACAATTCCTTTGCCATACCAGAAAAGATTTGTGAAATAGTCCTTGGCAAAAGAAATTTAATATATTAGTGTGCCTAGAACTAATACTTGCAAACTAAGTAATATCTGTTCAATATCTGGGATGAAATACTCATAAGATTTAAAAATAAAAGCCAACCAACCCCTAACACAGAAGCAACACATGGAACCAGGTTGTGGTCTCTGGCATCTGTTTCCTTTTCACACCATTTCCATGAAGCTCAGTCTCTACACACAAGGCAACAGGCTCCCACAAGCTGGAGGGGCTCTGCCACAGTCAGTCAGAGTGTGCAGGCAAGAAGAGCTCCTCTGGATGTCCTATTAACTACAACTCTTATTTTCCAGAGATATTCAATGACACCAGTGAAGAGACCCTGGAGAGAGCATACGAGCTGTGGGTCAGGGACTGCAAGACTGTGCTGGAGGAAGAGCTGCAAGCCCAAGGTGATGGCCCTGCCCCAAGCCTGACCTGTTTGCCACTCTAAGTAGGTGGGCAGAACTGAATTTTGAACAAGATAAATCCAGAACCACCCGTGAAAATGCATACACCCCAGAGCAGTGTGGATCAAGCAGAATATTGGCATCTGACATGATTTACCTTTTTCAATTGCTTTGTTTGAAAGAGAATCTATTATTGCTCAAGAAGTGATTGCTCACAAGTGAAACCACCAAGTGCCTGTAGTGTAGCTCATAGTAAACTATCTTCTTTCAGGGAAAGTGAGCAGGTTTATTCATTTATTTAGTTAATCCAAGCTGGGAACTGCCATGGCCCTTCCCACTGTAATGCACCATTGCTTGTGCTTGGATCCCTGACACGAGCAGGTGTAGCTGAGTCATAGACCATGGTATGACACCATGCAAAGTTTCTATGCTGTATAAATATTTGAAGTGGGTTGTTTCCTTCACTGGTTATTCGTTTCTTCTTGTTTTCTCTCATTCAAAAGAGAAAAAAAAAAGAAGCTCATCTGCCAGCCTTTGCACTCAGTGTAAGGGAATGACACACCGATTAGAGGCACCATCACAAGTCACAGATCAGTAAATATCACTGCTGTGAAGCACATGGGGGCTGTCTCTTGGCAGCATGGCAGCCCTTTGTCTTGGGACTCTCAGATACCGAGGGCATGCTGGCAAGTCTCCTCTTGCTGCCCAAATGTATGTGGTGGTTTCACTGTGTAACCCCTGCAAGCCATTAGTGTGACAAACAGGGCACAATTTGCAGCACTGCTGCCTAAGAACAAAGTTGGCCTCCTGGCAATATTGCAGAACCCCCTGGCGTCCCCATATTTGCCACAGGGCTGCTCGTACCTGTCAGTCCCTGGCTCCTTTCCCATCTCGTCCCTTTCTGGTTAGATACTAGGCCAGCTGGGGATAACCAAGAGAAATTAGAGAACTCCAAGCAAGTTCATAATCTTCAAGCAGCCTCAGTGTTATGTCTCAGGATCCTGGCAGACTCAGAGCAGATTATATAATGGATGCTGATGGTGAAAAACGTAAAAGTAATGCCATCCTTCTCCCTGGAGGTCCAATCAAAGGAATTGCAATCAACAAACAGCCTTTGAATTATTTACAACGTTATTTGTTTTTTCCCCTGGTGCTTACTTTTCCCACACCAGTTTGTGCTGATGTGCTGGCTTCTGTTTTGCTAAAGTAATAAAAGCTACCAAAATTGAAAAACTTTTGAAATAATGATTGCATTGCTGCCTGCAGCGTGTGCCTGAGTACATTTGCACGTGCTTGAGAGACAGAAAGAGACTGCAGAAGCGAGGCATAGAGCTGACATAATAAATCCCTTTTCCTCTTGAGCCTGGAGAAGATGATATACAGAAGGCCCTCCTCAGCCTTCTCCAGAGCAGTGCACCTCTCCAGTTTCAGGACACGGTTTCACAGAGGTGGTACCATCTTACCAAGGAGCTTTAGAGCACATCCTCAGAACCACAGCTTCTTAGAAATAAACTCATAATTCTCAGAGTTAAATAAGCCTGGGACTGAGGATATCAGTGAACTTATCTCCTTTTTCCAGACCATCAAACACAGGCTCATTCAGTGGGTTTCTGACAGTAGCTACTGTGTGGGGAGAGTATCACTGCTTCTCTCAGGGATCCACCAGCACCACCAGCTTTGCTAGAACTAACGGGGACAGTGCAACAGGAGAGCAGGTGAGGGCCCATGAGTGTCTGAAGGGAGGGTCAGAGGATGGACCAGGCTCTGCTCAGGGGTGCCCAGCAATAGGACAAGAGGACAGAGGCAGAAACTGATGCACAGAAAGTTCTACCTGAACTTGAGGACAAACTTTGTTGTGCAGTGACTGAGCACTTGAACAGACTGTCCAGAGAGGGTGTGGAATCCCCTCACTGGGGATATTCCAGGACTGTCGAGACACAATCCTGTGCCATGTGCTCTGGGATGACCCTGCTCAAGCAGGGAGGTTGGACCAGATGACCCACTGTGGTCTCTTCCAGCCAGAAACATTCTGTGACCCCAGCTCTTTAGGAGCATGAGAGAGCCCTAAGGACAGCAGTCTGAGGGGCAAAGGTGCTGAGAGTCATTTAATGTGCTTACAGTGATCACCTGGGCACACTCACACACAAATGGTCCTCCTCCTCTCCAGCAGCTGTGTGGGCCATTTTTCACACCAGATAACCTAGAAATGAATGAAGCACAACAAGGATTATCATCTGCCCAACAGTCGGTGTCCTGCAGCACAGTGGCTTACTCCCATCTACCTCTGTGGAGGAAGTACAATACAAACATCAACTTGAGTTGCTTGTTTTAAATGTCCACAGAGAGACTCCCAGGAGCCCAAAGGCATTTAAGCACTCCATTTCCAGGGAAAGCCAAGGTGCAGCTTAGCAGAGTCCAGGTGAACTGAACTAAACAGAGTCACAAAACCACACATGCACGTTAAAAGCCCAGCATCCAGCACCGATGTGTTATTGGTGACAGTGACCTGGCTGTGGGTCACTGCCAGCCATTCCCCCACGTTGGCTTTGCCTCTGCCTCCAGAAGCCAGTGGTTGTGTCTGTGACAACATATCCAAGGAGTGGCTGCACAATTAGGACTGAAAAGTGAACACATGATTATTATTATTTTTTGCCCTCCCTTCAAGCTGTGGGTGACAGAACACAATCAGCCCCTGACGAGCTTGGTTGCTTGGTAGCAGACAGGCACATTTTTAATTATATACTAAAATATGCTACAGAACATAAAACGGCTGCGTGACTAATATGTGTGTATCAAGAAAGGCACATGACAGCAGCAAAATTGCTTCAGTGTCTGATAAAAAGTGCCTCTGCCAGGCTTGTCATCAAAAGATCAAGGGAAAGGGGTGGAAAGTATTATTAATAAAACAGTGACTTTTTAAAATACCCCTCATTGTTTGAGGTGCATTTTTTTTTATGTCTAGCATGAATTTAATTCTTTTCCATTTATTCAGCTTTGATTTAGTTCCTGCTTTTTCAAACAGAACTATTATATTAGACCTAAAATCTCTGCTTAGTCTCTCATGATGCTCCAAAGAGAAAAGCGGAAAGTCCCAGCTGGGTCCTTGCAGTGCAGGTTCTTCATGGATTTGTTTGAATAAAACTACTTTAGTGGTCAGAGAATAAGAAATTATTTTATTATTTACAAGTGCTGAAGTAATTTCTTTTGCAACAACCCGCTCTATAAACTGCTTTTCAGCAGGGGAAAAAAGAAGAGAAATATTAATAAAGTCCCTTCCAAGCCAAACCAGTCTGATTCCGTGGTTCTGGAACTGATAAAGGAATATCTAAGCAGTAATTAGTCATGCCCTGTGAACAGTAGCATTCACTGTACTCAGTGTAAAATGAGAATCATTTTACAAGGCCAGAGGTCTTGAAGACATTAAAAGATTTTGACTAAACGTATTTAAAGTGGCTAAAGAAACAGCACTGAACACAATGGCAACTGCCCCGTTCCTCATACAACACAGCACCTGCTCCCCTGCTCTGTGCCTGCCCGTCTGGAGCCGACACCTCTGGCATGAATTACACTGCTGCATTCAGAGAAAACAATCTACAAACGACTTAATTAAATCCCAACTCGCCTTGGAGCAGGATGGGTTTGCTGGGCCGTGCCGGGCACCACGGGGAGATGGTGCCGGGTCTGCGCTGGGAAGGACACAGCCCCACAAGAGTGTGCTGTTCCCCACTCTTTTAATTCAAGTCTAACTCCTGCTGCTGTCACAGGCGCACAGGAGGAAAGCCAGCGGGAGCAGGGGGCTCTGGAGAGGCACTGCTGAACAGCAAGAGAGCAGGCAAAGCGTTTGAGCAAGACCAGAGCCCCCAGAACTGCATGCCCCATCCACCAAACCCTGCCTTGAGGCAGCTTCCACGATAGGTACATCACCCCCATGGTGACATTTATATACATCTTAGAGAACAATCAATATTTAGATACTTTGCATACAAATATTTTTGTGCCCTGGCCCTTCCTGCTGACCACAGCAAGCCTTCTTCTTGCCTTGCCCAGCTCTTGGACAGCACTAACACAAAAGGGTCTGTCACATGAACTATCGCTTCCCTCTATGATTCCAGAGCACAGCTCCTGTTAAAGGATTCACTCCCAAAAACTGAGCTGGAAAAGGAGCAGTTTCAAGGAAGGGTGAACCTCAGGTCACAGGCAAAGACAACAGTGTTGCTCAGAGCACACACATTTGATCTGTGAGCCAGCATCCTGTCAAGCCTCATTGGCTTTAATAAGTCAGGAACATTTTTTCAAGCCATTCCCCTGCAATTTTAAAGAAGTGTATGTCAAAGGAGATGGAGCAAGAGTGTAGGACAACTTTCAGTGCTGGGACCACCCCCAGATGTGAGAGCAAAAGGAGCAGCACTGCTGAGCCCAGCGAGGGAGAGCAATCACCACCTGCCTCCTGGCACTGGGAGCTGCTGGGCTCCCAGGTCTCCTGGGAAGGAAAGCACAACGAGGTGACACGGTGGCAGTGTCCTGCTGTGCCACCATGCCACACAGCCGAGCCCTGCAGCGTCCCCCAGCCCGGCCACGGGGCTTCCCAGCAAAACAGAGCACACCGGGCACAGCTGGACTTACTTTTAATATCCACTTTCTTACCCTGCACTGAATTTTTCAGGCTTGTCCAGCACAACTGGAAAAAATTCTAAGCAGAGCTGCCACCAACTCTTTACTGTCACAGAGCTACTGCCTACAGCCAATACCCCCATGATGGGTGTTCTGCTCCTTCTGGGTTCTCCAACACAGACAAAACCTTTAAGTGCAGCCACCCACAGCAAGAAATTCACTCCAAGCTGACCACAAGAAAAACAACTGACCACCAAAAGCAAAGTCAAAATACATCTAAGAACGCAAACTTAAAATAGAAATTATATCCTAGGCTGCTGATAAATAGACTTTTTAATGCAGTACTTTTATATTCTAATATTATGCTTAATTTCTAAAGAAATTACATTACAAAACCTGCTGGAAACACTTATGAGCTTTTACTCAAGTATCTTCTACAAAGAGGGAGTGGGGCTGTTCAGCTGTAGTCCTAGTAGAGTCAGGCATTTTTTGTTGGGTTGTTTTTAAATTGAGCTAATAATATTTAATTCAACTGAATTAGATATTTTCTACTCCTAATAGGTATCAGACTTTCAAGTCACAGGTCAAATTCAATACTTCTGTTTGTACTCAGGGCTCAAGCCCCCTGAGATAACACTCAATAACCCCCAATGCTGCTGCAGCAAGGTCCACAGAGAGCAGGAACTCAATGCTGTGAGCACAGGAAGCAAAAGGCTGTTGAAGAACAAGACCAGAAGGGATGAGAGCACAGAGACAGAGAGAAATAATGAAGATGGGAAGACACAACAAGACCGCAGCTGGTTCCTCACCAGCAGAAGCCAGGAGCAGCTGTTTGCATGTTGGGTGACAGGAGGTTTGGGAGGAGTGGGCAGAGAGAGGACGGGGATCCTGCCATGCACAGGTCAGCTGGAGAAGGGAGTGAGGTGCTCCTGTGCAGGACTGCTGGGGACAGGTGACCCTGCAGGAGTGAGAGCAGGGCAAAGGGGGGCAGGTACCCTGAGGCCTCACAGAGCCCATGACCTCACAGGGCAGCTGACGGGCTGCAAGGACAGGGAGGGAGGGAGGCAAATGAAGAGTCCATGGAGGGGAGAAAGGCAATGACATTTTTCCACATCCACCTGTTTTATTCCTTACTCTGGACCATAAGCCCTGGGTCTTTCTACCTTGGGGTGTATTTGCAAAGCCCAGGTGGGGTCTGGCTTCATTCTCCTGTGTGACTGCTACACAAACACAACTGGACAGCTCTGGTGGAACCAAGGATGCCAACCAACACCAGGTCAGGGACACGGACACATCCATGGCCAAGTCACAGACACAGAAGCACTGCAGGGACTTCAAACACACGGGAAAACAAGATCCACTCACATGGCAAACGAGTGACTTACACAGATGTATGTGAAAAACCAAATGCTTTAATCCATCTATCAAGAACAACAGTTCAAATTATTTCATTGGATACATTAATATTGATCCATAATTTACAGTGCTATGGACCATACACAAATTATTGCTGCAGTCAACAGCAGATGAATATCAACATTACAGTACCAAGCATCATAGCAAGAGGCAGTAATTAATGTCACTTTTTCAAGAAATATAGGTATTTATACTATTATCAACATCAGCTTCCCCCCCAGTGCATTTTATGTCAAACAACATAAATGTAAGTGCATTATTTTGTGCTTTGTGCTTTCCTTATGTACCTTCTTTTTGCTTTTACAGGTTGTAAGAGTTAAATATTGCTTTATAGGCCAAAAGCAGTAAGGAAGAACTTCATGGTACTCTGCATGTCCCTGCCTGTTGCATGGCTTTGGCAAAGTGAGAATTGGTCAGTTCCCCACCCACCTGCTCAGGGAAGCCACTGCTGCCCAGCGTCACACAAGTCACCATCACCAGAGCGGGCAACAACTTCTGTCCATCTCACTCCACCGAGCCCATGCCAAACCCTGCCTGTGACTGCTGTCTCTGTCCTCTGCCACCGACCCCTGCAAAATGTCACAGCCACACCCTCCACGGTGCTCAAACGGGCAAAGGCACCCCCCCTTAGCACCCACTGGGGTCTGTGTCTCCTAGAAGCGTCCCCACTGCAGTGTCACCATTTCAAGGGTGGGCACACTCAGAGGAGGGCTGTAACCTAAGGAAACATGGGGGGAAGAGTGAGCAGGGCATGGCCAGGTTGTTACCCAAGAAAACACAAGGTATAGAAGCACACAGCACAGCTGCTGTGGCCACAGAGACTTCTGCCAAGGAATCAAGCTCTTGATGGAACGGTTGGCCTTGAATCCTAACTCACCTCCACACAGCATGCAGCAAAAAAATCAGAAGTCATGGCTGTCAGTGAGTACCAGTGGTTTCACATAAGCTTGAAAAATATTCATATACCACAGTCTAGAGTTGAATTTCTGAATGCCCAGGGCAGGCACCAAATCAAAAGCCTCACTCAATACATTCAGTGGTTCTCAGTTACTACACTCCAGCATGCACACCCTGATTTGTTGTACCAATGCTGCAGAGCTGTCCCATTTTCTGAGGAAGGGCAACACAGCCCCATGTTACAGCTCAAACATTTTCTACAGCCCTGATTTTCCTACCTGTCACCCCAGCCAAACAGCAGCACCAGAAGCCTGTACCCCCATACTCGACTCGGAGCTATGGCACAGCTGCTTTGCTGGGAGCATTCTCTGCCACAGGACCACGGTGACCACAGCACATCCTGCAGCCTCCTGGGTCCTGCCTGTGCCAGAGCTTCTCTATCCTAGGAAAGACACATTCCCAAAAGCTGTCTGGGGTGGGGAGGAGAGGTATCATTACAACCCAACTCCAGCTCCTCCTTCAAAAACTGTAAAAGAAAGGAAAAAAGCCACAACCCGGTGGTTGCATCAACGCTAGCACATTGCTGGCGGCTCAAGCGGGAAGCGAGGGCCGGACACAGCCACGGGAAGAGTGACAGGAACACAGAGCCCGAGTTCCACAGCTGCCACTGCAGCCCTGCTGAGACTGAGCCCCCTGTGCTGGGAGCAGCAGCACCAGGCAGGGAACACCAGGAGCCTTCCCCCGGGAAAAGGGCCAGGAGAGGGCTCAGCAAGCTGCACCGTGGGAACTCCCATCACTACCCCCTGGCCACCCCATCCTACCCAGGTCACATTTGGTTTCTGAACACTACCTGCTGAGCCCAAGGTCTCCTTGGAAAGCTGGCCAAACTGGCACTCAAGTTACTCACCGTTGCACTCATCCTATGTAATTTCCAGTGTAGCACAAAGGAGAACGGGAAGCTCTGGTTTTCTACATGTAGGCACCATGCTACACCTCAGCGCCCTACACACCACCACCCTAAAGCTCTGTCTACGCCACACTTCAGTCAGTGCTAGTCGAGGAAGACTACAACTAGAGTTTAAGGCACTTCATTCTGAACGAGCTACGCCTGCCAGTCAGCTGTAGGCTGCTGTGGAGAATTCCATTCCCTCCGTCTAGCTCGGAACACCACCTGTCACCTCCGTGGAACACCTAGGCTGGATATAATACAAGGAAAACTACCGTTATTGCATAGGACTACACTTGAGTAGATAATGCACCGAACTACTTTTACAACATGGTTGCATGTTAAAAATTAATAACATTGTTATCAAGTAACAGTTATTTGCAGATACAGTAATTTACTCTTTTTTTTTTGTTGTTTTTTTTTTCTCTTACATCAGCCCCAGTGCTGAAATAGAACACAAATTGCTCTAACGGGTATATTAACTACATAGTTATGTTTCCAAGCATATTACTACTTTTTTTCTGTATCACTAAAAATAAATATGTAAGTTCAGTTTCTCTACAGAGTTGTTTTATTACCTAATCTAAATTTTTACTCTACCTTAAATGCGTTTAAAAACATTTTCAAAGTGAGACTGTAATATACAAAATATTCTCAAAATCTCTCTTAAAACACAGAACCCTGCATAAAAGCTTCCTTTCAAGTGTTTACAAAGAACGCAGAAAACTTCCAATGAGTTTTAAAAATGTCAAAAAATCGCTGCAATATTAAGAGGCAAAAATCTTACAAATGAAATACAAATAAATTTAAAACAAAAAGTTGAGGATAACTAAGGAATCCATGCAAATCAAAAGAAACTGTACAATGCAATTTAAAAAAAATAAAGCCAATTAGATATGTACAACATAATGTGCCCAGCTGATAATATGCATCTTTTTTTTTTGTCCAAAGAGTGTATCCCAACTTACAGTGCTCCTGCTTGGTTTGCCATTGGCAAAGCCATCCATGTGTGTCACGAAACAAAATAAAAATTTAAGAGGAAAAACTTGAACCATGATCAAAAGGAAAACCCAAATCAGCTCAGAGTAAAATTAACACTCTGAGACACTCACATCTCCCTGCAGTTTCAGCAACAGCATTTTATATCACAATCAACACAATCAGGATGTCTTAACACTTGGGTTCAGTTTGTTTTCTGAGTGAAGTCGGGTGGGTATTTTCCCTAAACACTTGTCATGTAAGACCAACACTTGAGGGACACTGTATCTTTAAGGCAGCACTATTCAATTAATACAATTACAAATTGGACTTTTTGTTGTTGTTGTTTCTTTACATTCTTTAACTTTACATTTTGTTTCCAAGTAAATAGGTTGCATTTACAATCCTACAATTGCCCCCTCCCCCCCAGTAGAAACAGACTCTTCATCTGTAATTCTATTGCTTTGAGTAGATTTAACCAGTTCAAAGTTCTTGGCGAATCCAGTTCACAGATTCTGTACATATGCTGTACAATATTTTGGAGGCATTGGTAGTTTTAAAATAGAATATACAAGTTTCTTCACAAAAATTCTAAAAAAAATCCTATATATATAATATATACACACACGCACACACACTGATGAAGCACAAGGGGGAAAAAAAAAAATCAAAAAATTCTACAAAAGGTAAATTATTTCATCTACTGATCAAGAACCAAAGCAGTTTATGAAAGGTGTGCCAACAGATGCTAACAAGCATGGTCAGTGTCCTCCATGCTCACGCTGCTCCGCCTGCTACTCGTCTTTGACGCTCCAGGAGACACGGAGGAGAGTAGTGGGTCAGTCACTCCCACGGGGGAGAGGGTATCGTCCATCAGGATATCTTCCAGTTTGGATCCCATTTTGGCAGGAACACTGTAAGTGCCAGCTGGTTCAGTCACGTTTCCCAGGTTGTCACTGAAGGTGATGGTGCCGTCAGTGAGGTCCAGGGTGGTGGTGCAGGACAGGTCTGTGTGGTGTGGCATCATGTCTTGGGTGCAGTTGTCCAGCACAGGCTCCTGTTTGATGACCCTGTTGACCATGTCAGGGGAGCAAAGGCCTGTAGATGGGACAAGGGACAGTCCATGTGCCCGGGCTTGCATCTCAAGTTCCTGTGAGGGAGAATAAAGAGCAAATGAAAAGAAAATCTGGAAGTAAAATCCATCATCTTATGCTCGTCTTGCAGCTTCCAGTTTCCTTCTCCTGTACATATTTCCTCCCTTTCCCATAGTGACAAGTGCTTGTACCTTGCACACTCCAGCCCTGCAGATTTTCTCCAAAGGTGGGTGAACACCACCCCACACAGGCCCTTCACACTCCTCCTCAGCACCTATACCAGGAGCCAAAACCCAGCACCTCGCAGCACAGACATGATCCCCTCAGGCTTCTTCTCAAACCAGTGCCAGGATAGGCAGGTTTGGCATCAGGTAGAGTGAGGAAAACATTTAAAAATAGGGGAAAAAAACGAAATAGCAGAAGCGTGTGTTTAGTACTTTTTAAAAAGTCGTATGTGAAGGCACAGCATGTCTACGTGATCCTTGTCAATCCCCACTGACACAGGAGGGGACATTTCTCACTCTACAAGTCTGGCAGAGCTGGAAGAGGTCAATCAAAACTGAGCAACAACACTATTCCTGTGCAGAAAAATTACAAGAAAGTCACAGGAAGGCTTCAGACTTCACACAGAGCCAGGATTCTTCATATCTCCATGGAAAGTTTAAATCCCACCTTCACATTTAATCATACAGATGTACTTGACTGAAGACAGATAATAGAAGAATTCATTTAAATGCCCTCTCACAAATACATCAGTAAAAGAGGTGTTTTGCTTCTACTTCTCCATTATATTAGGCAATCACGATCTCTGTTGTGATTGTGCTGTTTCTGGATATTCCTGTCACTGAGGTTGATTAATACCCTCTTCCATCATTTCCAGGCTAAACCAAGCTTCTAATGGCACACTGCAAGATCAGAGGAGAAGGTGGAATGAGCAAGCACTTCTTCCATGAGCTAACGTGCCAGAATCAGGAGTTCCTTATTCCATGCTTAATCAGAATCAACACAAAAAGGGAAAATACACACTTGAGGTTATTTGCTGCCAGATGTATTGTCTGTTACTCACAGGTCTGGGGTTTATGGTATTTTGATTGAAGGAGCCAGAGCAGATGCAATACAAAGCAAGATGAAAGATGTTTGAAAAGTGATCTCACTTAGCTTTGAAACACCACTGCTCAGTGTCACTCTGCAGAAGAGTTGAGTGTTTTTATCATCTCATTCTAGCAGCAGATTGCTCAACCAAGTACAAAACTGCACTGAGGCTCAACCCGGCCTGTTCTATTTTAAAGCTGTTTACTTCCACACTTGACTCTCAGGTATTTGCAGCTTCATTATCTCCCTGGTGGATTAGCTGGGCTGTTGAGAGGTCTCCTGGCAGGCCACAGCTGCATGCAGAGCTCAGCTGTTTGTGCTGCAGGGCAGCAGCAACACAAGGGTATCTGGGATATCACTGTCTCCATGTTAGGTGTTCTTACACCCAGTTCTGGCACAGCTCTTTAATTACCCTTCGATGGAGAGGGGTGGCTATCCAGAAAAAAAAACCTGTGTAGGCTTCAGGGTTAAGGTTTCCCATCCAGCTTGAGGTGAAGACAAAGGAATTAGTTAGAGAAATGGAGTTTTCACCCTTAAATTTCTATGTAGCTCAGAACATTGGGAACCTGGGTGAATTTAACAAGGCAACAACCCACGGAGAAAACATATTCATGCCACCTACTGCTTTTCAGCGCTGAAGAGAACTGTTGTACAGTCCTACAGACTTCAAGGAGAAGGGAAGACTCCCAAACAGCTGAACCTAATTTCCTGACTATCAACAAATATGTGATATGTGAAGTCCCAGTTCCTTAGCCCTGGCAAACAGAAGAATGTATCACCATATAAAATCTTTTTTATGGTATGGTTTGGGCCTGGTAGAACAAAACCAGACCACTCTTAAGTGCTTTTACTGGGGTGCTATGATTCTATTTTACCTTTTTTTTAAACTAAGATATCTTTGGCTCTTCCTGGAAAAATCTCTGCAGGCATCTCAGCACTGGCCACCGTTAATTTAAATGCTGCTTCCTTCTAACCCACACCCCACAAGTCACCACTGTTTGCAATCACACGCTGCAACACCAGGAGCATTTGCAGCTCGTTTCTCAGCAAACCTGTATTCTGAGCAGCAGGTGCCTGTTGGCATGTTCCAGCTTCTTCTGCCTGTTCTCCAGCTCCTTGGTGCGCTGCTGCTCCCTCTGCAGCTTGCGGATGTAATCCACCGACGCCTTCAGGATCGTTCCCTTGTTCCAGCGCATATCCCTTTGGGATCAACACAAAAGGACAAGGTAAGGCTCTGTTTCATAGCTGCTCCCTTCACACCTGTACCTGTGACTGCACCTTCTCTAGACGTGACACCCAGCTACTATTTATTCCAAGTTTGTGGATACAGAAGGCATCTGCAGTGCACTAGAGGGGGCTGGAGCACAGCCCTTGGTTAGCACATTTGCTTCAGAAAGAGAGGCTGCTGCATCACCATCTCCTCACGTCATCTTACTTTCTCTAAATAAGCAAAAAAAAAAAAATCTTACTGCAGACTGTCAGAGCAAAGATCCACCTGTCCTGCAGGTTGATACTGAGAGATATTGTCTTGCTGGCCTTGGAGGAGGCTGCAGAGCCTCTCTGCAAAGCAGCTGCGAAGTTGCTCCACGAGCAACTGCCTCAAAACACTGGAAAATCTCCCCAAAAGCATTACAGGGCATTGATGCAGATTTAAGTGGACTTTCAAACTCCAGAGTAAGAAGGTTCCTTGCTACCAAGTCAGCATTGGGAAAGTGCAAATACAAGCTAAAAGCATAAAATCAGTGTAGAATTATCGTAAAGAACATCTGGGAAATTACAACAAACACTGGCAAACAACAGGCACACAGTTACACTCTTTATTTTCCTTCTTTTTTTTCCCTTGGAGGGAATGGGAATGTGATGGCTTCCCAGAGAAACTGCCTTCCATTTTCACTGAAAGACAGACCAGTTCTGTCTTGTCAAGCTGTAACATCTAATTAATTAAAAGAATCATTTAGCAAGACATGCAACCACCTAAGCAGCCAGACCAGTACAAGGGTTCCCAACCCCACAACTCTGCCTCTGGTAAGGCAGTCAGTCACTCCCAGCACCAAACCCAGCTTGAGACAAAAATCATCGAATTAATACAAACACAAGCAGGTTCCAAAGGGGGAAAATGGACCCCCCCAAAAAATCTTCAAAAAATATAACAGCATTTCTACAGTCACAGAGCCCTCAGAGCAAGAAGAAAACATAGGAATTTTGGGGGCTTTTTTGTAAGTTCTTGTTCTTCCCTAGGATTTTTTTACCTCCTCCCTCCCACACTCTCCCTGGGCATGTTATACTTACGGATCATTTGACTTGGGTATCAAGGTGCCCAGTTCTTTTATACGGTCATTAATATTAAATCTTCTTCTTCGTTCAACTTTAGGAAAAACAGCATGAATGTTACAAGCAATATTCACACTTAATTACAACTTATTAAGTGTTTCATCAAAGATTTCTTTAAGCACCATTGAAATGTTTGCCTGAAGCTTAAAATCCAGCGATAATTTATTTTGCTCTCCTACGCATAGACACACTAAGACAGAAGTTCTGTCTATACTGTAAATTTTGGGACTGTGGAAGTCAGAGAGTTTAAAACTAAGACTAAAAATCAGGATGACTGAGAAGCAAACATTTTCCTAGGGAAAAGCACCACAGATAAATTCAGAGACAAATATTTGGATGCTCAAGGAAATCCCAAGACAGAAAAAGGGATAAAAGGCATAGTGTCTTTTTTAAAGTACTCTTCCATGTGCAACACTTTGAGGATCCAAAAGTCAAATTTAAATACCAATTTTCCTGCATTACCTTTTCAAGCTATGGAAAAGGCTTCTGAGCAGCTCAAGGCATGAAACAGTTTCTATTTTCTACTACTGTAATGTATAAAAAGATTAGTTATGGATCCTTTAAGTCATAAGATGCTCATTATTTTAAAATGCTTTTTTTTTTCCAACTTGGAAATACAAGTTCCTTTCAAAAAATGAAATTTATAAAATTGCCACACTCAGGACCCACACTGTTGTTTAAAGTCACAAATTGACCACATATCTAATACAAAAACAAATTAAAATTAAAAGAGCAAAATTGTGCAAGGTGGATTTGTTAAAAGCAATTGGGCCACATGTTGCACACAGCAATTCCATTGATAACAACCACTTGGGTTTATTGAAAAAAAAAATTAAAAGAGAATTAAAATTCAATAGCAGATTCAAGCACACATTTCATAAGAATTTGAGGTATTTGATCTGTGGGCATAACACAATGATCTAGTGCTTCATACTATGTGCAGTACCTCATTCAGATTTAAAACATCAGTATTTGAACACCTAATGCCCAAAATCATTCCAAGAATCAGTGCAAAATGTGAGGAACCAAAACTTACTCAAGTTGTGATTGTCTTTCTTTTGCCTCTCCTTAGCCAACGCTCTCGCTTCCGACTCTGTAGGAAAAATACATGCTGTGCATGTGAATGAAGTAATTAGAATTAAAATAATTCAATCACAACATTTCAGCCTGTGAAATATCTGCACAGGAAGCCTGATGGATATTTGTCACACCAATTATTACCCCCATTCCAAGGAGCAAGAAGGGCCTGTGGATGCCAAAACACATCGCTGGGACTGAGCTTCACCTCTGCACCTGTGGAGCATCTCTTCCCACACTTCTCAGAGTGACTTCCACAATGGGAACGTTTCCCACGGAGGCCCTGACTCAGCAAGGTGTTTGAGGACAACAAACTGCTGAAATCCAACATACCTTCTCCAACGCCTGCACACCTATCCCACGGGAGCTGAACCTGAGGAACAGCATGCTTATGGCATTGCTGCCTGCTCAGGACGTGACACAGGCAGGAGTCAGAGGCTCTGCTCACCCAAACCAAGGCTACATCCTTCTGTGGCACGTGCACACACATCACCACAACACTCAAGGGATAACTTAAGTGACTGTTAAAAATAGTGTATTTTCCAGCTACACTAACTGTTCCTACGACATGAACAAAAAAAACGGTGAAAAATTCAACTCCTTTCTTAGTAATAAAGTTGGAAAACAGTGGTTCTTGCTTCAGGAAAAGCAAAAAGGAAAGCAATGGTAGCCATGCCGCCCAGAACTTGTCTCCTCAGCTCAGAACTGCCCTTCACCTGGCTCCACACACTTACTATCTATTTTTGATTATTCTATTACTGTTGCTATTAAATTCTAGAATAATCATATAATTATTAACTTCAGCATGCAATAGTTTGGAAAACAGCACAACTAAATTTCTTCTTTTCAGTTCTCATTTGATCCTAAGCTTCTCAAGCAATTTAAAATATTTTTCATTTTTTGAAAGGTGAGGTCATTAATCCTTGCCCTATTGCATTCAAACCCCCAAACCAGCAAGCACTTTGCAGTTCCACAGAAGGAGCAATGAGTGTATCATGTTTTATCACATGTTCCATTGTGGAAACAATCCCTCGCTGTCTCCAGTAAGTTTCTTTCCTGTATCATTTTATTTCGATCAGAAAGACTCACCTAAATTAATTCTGTGTACAGGTGAGTCTAGCATATAAACATTAAACTTATTTCAGTTCTGTTTTGATGTATTTGATAGATTGAGGACTTCCATAAGACCACTTCACTCACAACTTCCCTTCTCTTTCTGCCTTCTTGGCCTGAAGCCTTAACACAGGCACCTGCAGCAAATCCACCAGTCTGCACATCCAAGCTGGGCTGAGTTTGCAGCCTACAGCCCCTGAAACTTTCTGTACTTGGGGCAATGAAACTGCCTGTAATGCCAAGACTGAGCAGCTCTCCTCCCTTCCCACCCTCCTCTTCCACAGTTCCATCTCTGTACAAACTCTGCTATTTTCTAGTAGCCACAAATCATTGTGTGCTCCGTGTGTCTTCTTCTGGCGCTGAGCTCAAATTCTGCGCAGCCCTATAAATGCAAGTATCTGCCAGCTCAGAGAGGTGGCATTTCCTCCTGGCCTATTAAAATTGCTCTGCTTAAACTAATTCCTGCCCAGAACCTGCTTTGCAGCTGAGTCAGCCTGTGAGTTTTCACAATAGAAACCCAGAAAGATGACAGACAAGAAAGAAACCGGGCCCCTACCCTACTGCATAGTCAGTAACTCTGCTGGGCTTAAGAACAGGCATTTCTGGGCATTAATACGATTTTGCCATCAGTTCTAGAGTGGATCTCCATCTGTTCAGCTGATTCATCCTTACCTTGTACATGTACCCTATGTGTGGTTATATCTTCCAAGCAAGCAGAAATAAAACATGCATGAATATGAAAGTTTGCTTCAAACTATCTCACTCCTGTACACATGTGCTTGAGAGAAAGAGGCTTTTAGTGTCCCACTCTCCTTCCCCTGCCTCCCACAGCTTGTTCTGAGCATTGCTGCAGGAACCAGCATAAAAAAATTTAAGGAACACATCATTTTCATCTTCATTTAGTGATGCATATTCATAGAATCATAGAATGGCTTGGGTAGGAAGAGACCTTAAAGATCATCAAATTCCAATCCCCCAAGTGGCTAATTTTACATTTTAAAGGATCTACATGTCCAGATTTCACATTATAACAAGTTGTTTGTTCATTACTGCCCGCCTCTACTGAAGTAAAGCCCCAGTGTGTATCATTCCTTGACATGAACCCCATAGAGACTCCAGATGTGAAGTTTAGTTAAAGTTTGGTGTTGATAGAGCAAACAGTGAACCCAAACTAGAAAACAGCTCTGGAAGAGATGCATGGAAGCTTCCTGGAACACAGTATCTTCAACGTGCAGGTGGGACTATAACAATTAAGGACTTCTCTGAATTTTTGACAGTGAACACATACATGCCCACACATGAACACAGGCTAAAAGTAATTATTCACCCATATATTCTTTCTCTTAACAGAAATTATGTCCAGTATCACCTGAATTCAAACTAATGATATTATTACTCCAAGGTGGTATTTTAGATGTATTTACCTGTGAGCTCCCTTTTTATATTGGGAAGATTAGCTGGACATGAGTTGCTGATGTTTAGTCCTGGAGGAGGCATGCTTTGGTTGCCATAAAGGTCAATCAAATTGCCAGACACAGGCAACTGGAAAAGATAAACAAGGAAAAGGATCATTTGGTTTGCCTTTATGAATGCCTTTGTACAGAAGAACAGAGTCAGGATATGATAAGAAATCTGTGCTCTTTTCCATGTGCAAACAGAGCCTGCAAGAAGGTCAGCAAAATTCACAGATATGCACAGGCATGAGGGATAAAACATCTAGACTGGGAAAATTCTGTTCTCTCTCCTCAAAAGTGTGCAGACTTAAAATATTAAGAGGTAACAGAAGAGGTAAAATGCTGATGATATTGCTGGATTGTTGCTCCTTATTTTTCACTAAAACTATTGTATCTATATCCCCAAAACTTCTCTGGTATCTGAAAGAGCCTACAGAACTCTCCCAGAGAAACCCTCCCCTTTTTCCAGGGATACGTGAGTGGAAGTACTTTGCAAGTTGTCACATGCTGGAGGAAGAACACTGTATTAATTAATCACATTTTTCATGTGATTTGAAAGCTACCTACACAGAAAACATTTCAGTTTACTTTGTTTTTCGCCTTACATAACAAGAACGCGCATCAGTAGGAGGAAGATTATTTTTACAGTAAGTTTCCTCAATTACTTGTTCACTCTGCTGTATTTTTTTAGGTATTTAAGCAAGAAGATTTATACAGAAATAAGACAGTATTTCAACAAGACCTATCAAACCTATCCCTTTATATTGAAACATATTTAAAGAAGCTTGCAATTATGATACTGAGTGGATTATTTTACCTTTATCTCATCTCTTATTTGTTTTAGAAAAGACAGGTATAAAACACTCTGGTATCTTATCTGAGTGGCAACACTTCTTATCATCACTGCTGCAAAGAAAACCAATCCCTCCAAGACACTGATCCTGCAGAGATTAGAGTAAGTATTAACTTTACACCCATGTAAATAATGCTGGTGAATACAATGCAGTGAGTCACAGCCAGGACTATTAAACTCCTACTGATGGGCCTTGCCAGACTGGGACCTAAGAAAATTTCTCTGCCATATGGAAGCAGATGAAATAGGAGTTGATATGTAAAGTACCACCAGCTAGAAGCCATGCTGATAGTTGTTGAGAACAGATAGTGGCCCACGACAACACGAAAGTCCCCTGACTCAATCTTTAGTAAAGAGACAGAGAAAAAATGTAACTGAATTCTCACTGAGAGTTAGCCTCATTAAAAAGAAAGAAAGAAAGGAAAAAAAAAAAAGAGTATCTAATAATGCTGCTCAGATCACAGCTGAGCTGTCCTGGTTGTGACCTGCCCACATCAGTGTCAGGGTGACCACTCAAACTCACTGCTCTACAAGGCTGCCCCTTGTCTCTTTGGGTCCCCCAAACACATCCCTGACACCAGCACAGCGAGAGCGTTACACACCCTTCCGACCTGGATGTGCTCATCCTATTCATGCTCCTAAGCACGGGGAAAGCACAAAGACCTTGTTTGTAGCCCAAGGACTTGAAGTTCATAACCAGACATGTGAAATGTAATTAGGAATTTCAGGGAATTTAGAAAAAAAAAAAAAAAAAAGAGATTTTTTTGTTAGAAAACTAGAAACTGGCATCTCAAAGCCTGGGTAAAGCAGCCAGGCTGTAATGAAACGTGGAGAACACCGAGCTGCTTTCCTTACTGCAAGATGGACCCTGATTGCTACAACAGTTTGTGATTGACTTTTTTCCCCAAAGGTGTCCAACACTGTGCCAGATTTCCATGTCAATAAACAGGACCAGTGTGAGCAATGACCACAAAAGGGGACAGTGAAGGCAGGCAGCAACTGCTGAATGTGCACATGTGCATGGCTGCTAAAGGCCGTCCACAGGAATGCTTATCAGGGAAATTCACATTTGGGCGAGGGAGATGCCAACAGTCTCCACTTGAATCAGTGATCCACGAGCAAAGAGACTGATCAGCTTCTTTCTTTGACTGCTTTCCCCAGCATCCAAACTCCACAGGTCAAAGCTTCAGTTGTAACATTTTCCTACACATGGTCCATGCTCAGTATGAGCCTCTGAGAGGCCTCTTCTCCAGGACGGCTGCAAGTCACATCTTTGGGACTAACTCATATTAATTCCTTCCAAATGAAAACATAAAGTACATGCAACACTCTGGGTCACCTCACATAAAATACCTGCAGCTAAAGGTAAGTTAAAATCAAGGCACATCCTCAGTTCACAATTACATAACAGTTCCCAGAGGAATAAAATCAGTTGACTAAGATAAAGCCAATAATCATTAGTGCAGGGTTTAGGGGACTGGGAAAGGGGAAAGGACCCCTGTGCTGAGGGCACTGGCTTAAGATGTACAAGACAGCAGTGTGGTGAGCACACAGAAGCAGCCACTAGACTTAAATGGGGCAAAAAAAATCCCTAAAGGGGTTTATTATGTGCACATTGCAGTGACACCTGGGCATTTATTTCAAATTATTCTTATTGGAAGAAACTGGAAAAAACTACACATTGTCTGCAAACATTTCAGGTCTAGGACCCTCGAGCCTTTCACCACCATCCTCAAGTACAAGATGGGAAAATGTCAAAACTTCCACAGCCATTTCATACGGAAGATGGTATCTCACACTTTGAGAAAGACATGGAATTTTCTGGAGCTAAGGATGCTCCTTCCCTGTCTTCTCCAAATTCTAGCATGTTTCCAACCTCAATATAATTTTCCTTACAGCTTTCTTAGCTATTTCTGGCTAAGAAGAAATTTAAATACAGCATCAGCCAGATCATCCACCTTTATTCTTCCAAAAAGAAAATGAAGAAAGAGTGGCTTATGCCAGGCTTAGTGTGTTATCTTCATTGAAACAGCATGGTTGAAAATGCTTTCACTTGTGAGATTTCATATTTCAAGGTCTTGGTATCACAAATTGCACAAACACACTAAGTAAAACAAATTTCAATCTTCCTTTCACTTTGCATCTGCTTCTTTTTTTTCTAATAATGGCTTTTATATAACAGAAATTTGAAATATGGTAATTATGACTGCAGATTCATCATAGTGTACATTCATGGGAGTCTGAGGCTTTCATTTCTCCTCCACTACTCCAACAAAACAAGCACCCACATTCTGTCTAAAATCACTGAGACATCATCTGTGTGATCAACAAGGCTGTTTCTAAGGTACCAGTACACACTGGAATGGATTCTGCATCCCAGCTTGCGCAGCCCACAATGTATTGTGATGTTCCCTGACCTACAAGAACATGCTCAGCAGCACTCCCTGTAACAAAACTCCTCTACAGTGGAGTTTGAATTCCAGAAGAAAGCCACATTTAGACAGAGCTTTCCATGCCAGGCTCTGGCTGGAGTTGATTAGCTGGATGAATTAATTGCCATCTCCACAAGAGCACTTTACACAGTACTCATTAATTCAATTACCAGGTCATATCTAGGCAGAAAACCTTCTCTACAAACTAGTGACCATTCTGTGATACTTTCCACCACAGATCTTATTCCACCAAATACCAAAGCTGACAAACACTTTGACAAGCAGTTGGTTGCAATGGGCCATTTTCAACTCGAGGTACTTGGAAACTTCCTTAGATTGCTCTGCACAGAAATCTCTGATTTTGCTTATCAATTAAGTACTGTTATCAACTGTAACAAACTGGTCCTTTTGTTCTTTGTTGGTTATGGAACAACAACTTCCTTTGTCACAGTCTCAGCACAGCTATTTATAGGTTGTGTCTCTTCAGAGACCCTTTCCTCTCTTGATTTCTCCCACCTCGATTTAGCTCAGTCTGTAGGCACTAATTTCTTATTAATAAAATGCTGTGTGTTTTAAGAGCTAAGTTCTGTCCCAAAAGAAAAGTGCATGGTTCATTTTTTTTCCCTAAACCAATTGTTGAGAAACATGGTTCAATCTCCATCTCTTCAGGATTGGTACCAGGCTGATTCAGAGACTGAAATATGCTTTTTTCCTCCAGTTATTTAAATTAATTAATAAAGAAGTCCTAATTTGTTTCATATCCTTATTTTTCAGACTTCACTACACGGAGTGGGAAAACTTTGAAATTCCACAGTAAATGTGGATCAGGCAGTCTTTACAAGGCTTCTTGCCAGGCAGTGAGCAGGAGGGACGCAGACTACCCTGAATATTGACTACAGGCACTCCTTGCACCAAAAGAGTGCAGAGTATCCTTCTGTCCCTGTCTCGAAGCAAAGAGCCATGCTGGGGTCCCTGTGAAACGAGAGAAAAAGAAAAGCATAAAGATATCCAAGTCCCTTCTGAATGAATGGTCCCAACCCAATGGAACTTCAGAGAAAGGACTCCAGAAGAACCTCATCCCTCAGTGAAAAAAAAAAAAAAAAATTGAAAAACAGATCAACTTTTTGAAAGCTATCTTCTGACCGTTTCTTGAGGTTTTCTCTCAAATTCCAGGACAGCTGCACTTTGCAAGTCAGATTAAAGGAAAATTTATTCTCTCTGGCAGGACAGTGCAGCTATTTCCCCGTGTACCCAAAGGGCACTATTTAGAAAGGGAAGCGGGTGGGCCGCTTCCTGCGTCATCCACCACGTCTCTGAGAGGGCTGTGGGAATCTGTGGGAGCACAGGACTAGGTTAACATGACATCAGACAACTACTGTCAGCAAATGTAAACCTATGCCACAAAATCAATGCTCTGTGGTAAGCTGTAAATTCTGGCACCAGATAAAACAGAAGCAGACGCCAGCACTGGCAGACATCTACTCAGCCAGATCTAACAGCACTTAAGCCTAGGGCAAAAAATTCACCAGAGCTACCCTCCACAGAAGATCAAAATCAGATTATGCCAGAAGTACGATTATACTAATTCTCAAAGCAATGTGAATCAAACCAAAAGAGCCACTTGGAGGAAGCCTGTGCCTTCCCTCAGTGCTTTCTGCACTTCTGTGTTCTTGGCTTTTATCACAGGCTTCCCATGTCCCCTGCCTTGTTCAGTTTTCAACCTTCTGTATTCCTTCCCCTTTTGTTTGTTTCGAAGATTGATTTTTAATTTATTTTTTCTCCCGCTAAATTCTGTAACATCTTTGCTGTCATCTAGCTGGGGACTTCTCCCCAGTTGAGCACAGGCTGAGCTAAAGCTGTGATGTTAGAGATAATACAGAGTGTCTCTGGATAGGGATGCTAACACATAGCATACAATTTCTTAGTCAAATATGACAACATTCAGGAACCTGGGATGCCAGAGGTTCCTTCTTTTCTGAAGCCAAGTATAAAGTCCATGGCAATATTTAATATCAGTGGGAATGAACTACTCCTGGTAGTAGTTTACTCCTCTGTTGCAATCCTCTCACCACTAACCTGGAAATAAGCAAAATTGTCCTTTGTATTCTCTCAACCTGACTCCAGCTTGTACTTTTAAATTCATGTTTTTTCATTGGAACTGTATTACCTTAAGATCTTCAAAGAAAAACCAATTACACTTCATGGAACAATGCAGTAACTACTTAATTGCAAGGAAGAAAAGTCCTGCTGCAGTTTTGCTTCCTCTCAAGGAGAAACAATTAGACTTAACAGGGAAACCAGAAGAAAAGGACCATTGTACCGTGTTTGCCATTTGCAGGGCTGGGTCCACTAAGCCGAGGATTTCTTCATTATAACTGGACTCCAAACTGATGATGTCATCAATCACATCATCCATCTGTAGCAGAAAAGGTGGACAAAGAAACAGAACAGTTTTCAGCATCACTGGGACACAGGAGCCTGACAAAGCACTTCAGCCCCACAGCAGAGGTGCCTGTGCAGTTGTGCAATCCCTCAGCCATGACTCCTGCTATCCAGGCAGCATACTGGGGTCATGGCAGAGCTGATGCTTCATGGTCCAACTCCCTCCTCCCACCAGCAGTTACCCTGCACTATCTGCCCACGGACACACTGTTCCTCCCAGCAACAGCAGAGGAGGAAGCTGCCCATGGAATAAGTGACTGTAAGGACATGTCTCCCTCTCCCCACTGCAGCATCGCTGCCTCTCCTCCACTTCTTCCCTGCATGGGACCAAAACCGGGGCACAGACAGGAACAGCCCTGGGCACCTGCAGGGAAGGAGAGGGAGCAAAGATTTGCTGCTGGCCCTCAACAGCAGAATCCATTGGATTTGTGTCCCTCAAACACCCTCCTGGGAAGCACCACCCAGGGGCAGTTCAGAGCTGATTTCAGGTGGTACAAAACATCTTCTTTCAGGGGCTGGGCTGGAAGGTGCCTCCACAAGCTCCTGCACAGGCAGGAGGAAACAGCCCTTCACAGCACCCACGCAGGTGCTCCAAACTGTCCTGCAAGATTGACTATTTCAGGGCAGGACTGACTATTTCCTTTTTGCTCATTATAAAAAAGGAGCTTAAATGACAGAGATCTACAAAATCAATGCATAATGGTGATGGTAAAAGTAGCAGTACATGGGATTTTTTTATCAGCTCCAGAAAGTGTGATCACAACAAATTACATCAACTGGAAGTGAGGGCAAGAAAGGAACTAACAGTTACAGCCCATACCCGAAGTCTTGTTACTGATTCTGGTAAGAAATAAAACCCCCTTAGTTTTAAGAAAAATAATGAAAATACAAAAGGGTCCACCTTTTTCCACCTGAGGATGAGTTACCACAGATGGATTAAAGCCTTCTCATACAATTTTTTAAAACTCAAGTGTGATCTGCACAGAAATGTGGACTTAAGAAAATATCAGGGCAAAGCCACATCCATGCAGTCTTGGAAAATCCAGTTAGAAAATATTTCCTGATACAAGACCTTAAAGCATGGTTGATGTGCTCTTCTGCTGTGGCATGACAGTGCTAGAACAGCACGAGCCTTTTCCAGGTATCTCCAAGCAACTTTTAACATCGATGCTAATAAACAACATTGCTGTATTGTACCTTAAATACATCTTACATTCAACTTCTTAAAGGCACTGTGGGGCAAGTTTATTTTTCAACATATCAAGAAAGAAACATGCTCATGAGAAAGGGGAACTGTGCTCCACCTCCTGTGTCATCCAGTACCTGCATGCATGATGCTCGTGAGTGTGTATTCAGAGCCGGGCACTCACTCTCAACCCTGCTTTGCTCTTCAAATTTATAAAATCCCTGCAGAAATAAGGGGAAAAAAAAAGAAAAGAAAAAAAAAAAAAAAAGAAAAAAAAAAGAAGAAGAAGAAGAAAAAGCAAAGCATGGATCCGAGTTCATGGCACAGTCTCAGTCCCAAAAAGAGCACAAATTAAATAGTGTCATGCACACATGTTCCCGATGACACAGCAAAGTGAAGCTGTAAATATCCTCAAGAAAAAATTGTCTGGGTACACTGGGACAATAGGATGGAAATATCTGATTTTCATTTCTTTTAAAACTATGGAGCACAAGTATTTCCCTTGCATGTGCAAAATACGTTCTGTGATAACTGTTTCTCCAGGCTGTGCAACATTTTGCTCACGGAATGCATCTGTACTAAAAATCTGGCACAAAGGCTTGCAGGAAGGAATGAGAGGACAAGAGGAACTCTACAGTTGCCTCCTACTTTTCATGTTACAAAAATTCTGACATGATTCTTATACTTGTTAATATCTTCCCAACCATTTTCCTTTGAAGCCTGAGCACACATGTAACACCTAACTCAGTTTTTGCCAGCAAAGATTAAGACAAGATTGCAAAGGACTTCTAGGCATAGGCTACTGAAGTCCTATATTTGCAGCACTGGAACAGCAGTCAGTAACATTTTAGGGCATATTAGCTGGGATAATCTGGCCTTTCAGCTATGCAAGAGACTTACTCAAATTTTACCATAAAAATACCTAAAATATCTCAAAATAGCTTTGTGTTTTTTTCAGTTATTTTTGCTATACTCTTTGCACTTTCTAGACAAATGAGCCATAAATAACATTATTGCAGAAAGCTACATCTTACAAAGCTGCTTTGTATTCTCCAAAGGTCAATTATTCACTGTATGCATCAAGCAACAGGATGGGGAAAAAGAAAAGTAGTTTTAGTAAGTGTAAGCTAGCTAAAATAGTTCAAACAAGAGGAAGCTAGAGGGACATGGGTTTTTTGCCAAAAATATCTATTAATCAGGTGGACACAGAGGTAGCAGTTACATTTTCACAATGAACAGAAAAGATAAACAGAACATACAGTGAGCAAATATGGTTTAAAACAACTTAATTAAAGCAGATTACAACACCATTTTACTGGAAACACAAACAGGAGAGATCTTACCTCTTTCTCACAGTTGGAGTTGAGGGTGAGCATAGCCATGGGGCTGTTGGGTGCGCTGCTCCCCGTTCCAGGTGGCATGACATGATCCCCAGGCTGGTTTGGACATGGCAAGCTCAGGGCTTGGTTGGCATGTTTATTTGCTAGAGTGGTAGAGAGGTACTGCTTTACCTGCTGCCGCTGGGCCTGCTGAATGTGGTACTTGGTTGGATTCTCAAGGTGAGTCTGCACCTGTACAACACAATTTAAAAAGGATTTTACTGCTTTACAACGACATCGTTGCAGGTGCTATGGACCTGAGCTATACATTTGTGACATAAGGACCAGCTATTCGACAAAAAATAAAACCTGTGCAGCTGCAAGGAAGTCCACAGTGCTTCACAAACTGGCATTTGGTGGCAAGGAATCAGTTTATGATTCGGTCTTTCAACAACTGACTTATTGTCGGTACACCAAGAAGTTCCAGCTATTTTTCTACGTGAGATTTCTCACTTAAGACCAACACTCGGGTTTTCAGTTCCTACAGACACTCCAGAACAGTCAGTTCTGAGTTCAGACCTTCAGCTATGTGACATTTAGCTTTCACTAAAATATGGAGAAACGAGTAATGTATTGCAGGACTCATTTTACTTGTTAGTAGCTAACAATTAAAACCAAGAAGTAGGGATTGCTATCCTTAATCCACTGTCAAATAACAGAGAGATAACAGGTTTGTTATCAGTGGTTTAGGTTTTGAATGTTTGGGGTTTTTTTAAATTAATACCTCGGTTAAAATAAAAGAAGAAAGGAAGACACCTTTTTCTGCCTACAGATTATTTATATCTCAGATATACAGCATAAATCATATACAAATAAGACAGCCTGTTTATAAACACATCATGCAAATAAGATGCAAGAAAAGAAGTGTTTCAGTTCAGATCAATCACTGTCGTCAGCAACAGCTATTTTTGTATTTAAGATAAGCTTCTCAGTACTTAGAAATTTTTTACATACAAAATATGAAAATCCTCATACTGAACAACTGTTGCACACCCTAAATAAGCAAGAGAAGAAAGGCCATTTTTTTTTCCCCATTAAATTTTTCCACCATATCCTGGAAACTTTTTGTTACCATTCGTTGATCATTAACGTTGCTTTCGGAAGGTAGAAATCAACCCAAAATATAGCAATACACTGAGAAGTTTTGTTTTAGAACAGTTCCATTAAAGTGAACTTTTGCTGTTACAAGAGACCATGCATGGCCCCCACTTATTGGTGTGAAAAAAATTAAATAAAGCACCCAAGACACCAGAAGAAAAGGGTTTCCTGTACAATGCACACCTTTTTAGCAACAGGTTTTACAACAAGTCTCCAATAACTCACCTGATAATGGTTATACTCAAGCATTTCCAGCATGCTACCTAGAGGTTGCAAGAGAAGAGACTGCAATATCCTTTGTCTATGCTACTCCAGTTTGAGGGATCCACATATGGAAGCACAACAAACCCCAGAAGAGCAGAAGAAACTTGATGGCCACTGCTCAGACTTTTAGTAACCTACACTAATTAGCATGCAAGTGGAGAAACACACAGTTCACACAAGGCCTCTTCTTGGAAGTTATGCAAGTTTAAGTTAAGCTTTAAGTATTGGTATCTTTTTTTTCCCCCAGCTTTGATGTCATGCTTTTTCATAAACATAAAAGGACCTTTTAAGCAATGTGCTATCAAAGTCAGATTGACAGTTCGCTCAAGGCTAATTCACTATTCAGCTTTCGTTCCAGTCGTACTAACACACAATGGTAGTTTTCTTTAGCAGGAAGGTTAAAAGTTTTTAAGTACAGAGTAAGAAATAACTGAATAAATGCCCTATGAGCCTAACACATATTCCCTGGCAGTGGCTGCCCTGGATAAACCCACAGGGCTCTGCAGTCCTGTCCTCAGCTTCACAGCACAACCCAGGACTGGCAGCAGAATGTGAAGCACCTGAAAAGGCTCTACCCCATCTTCAGCTTCCCTGGTGCTCCAAAGCCATTAATTCTATCTCAAGCTAGAGTTGCAAGAAGTTTTCCAGTTCAGGAATGGCTGACAAAGAGCTAATGCATGTTCCAAGTGCACTTATCTGTACTTGGGCACAGTCCCTACACCTTCCAGAACTGATTTTTTCATTCTATCCAACTCCTTGACAGAAGTCTGTACTCAAACACAGGTATAAAAACTGCCCAACTGGCATTATCTTCCGAAGCCTCAGCTCCCAGGGAAACACATTAAGATAGCATTTCTAGAGAGTTTAATCTGCTTTGTTGCACTGTATCAATAGACAACACTGTGCTGTGATAAGTACAGCACTTACTTTGCCAGTCCCAAACTGCATTACCAATTTTCCTATCATCAGTGCTAAGAGCTACACTACCCAGATAAGTCTGGTTTTTACTAAATTTTCCTCTTCCAAGTAGATAAAGTTGTCAGTAAACAAGCTATTTTTGTAACCCTTATCTTTGAATATGTTATGTTAAAGAACAAGCCCTCCTCGCCTGACAGAATCTGCACACTCCTTTTCCTCCACAGGCATCAGGTGTCACTGCTGTTCTCCATCCCGGGATGGGGCAAAGTCCCTCCTCTCTGCACCCACCACCTGTCCACTCTGCACACTCCAAGGAGAGAGACCAACAAAGCTCCAAGATCCACATCTCAACACTGTATCATCAAATACTACATTATGTATAACATAAACCAAAACACTTAACTGAATCCACTACATGTCAAGTCTTGTAGTGCCTAATTGACAGGATTTTGTTGGCAAAACACAAACTTACTTCACAAGAACATACTCCCCCTGTGACTTTGTTGTGCTATTCTACACTAAAATATTTTATTTTGCTACTCAATTATTAATTTAGGGTTTTTTTAATGGCCTGTGCTGCTTTCAGCATGCCACGGAAGGCAAGTTCTGAGTTCACATGCCACAAGTTCACACAAGTCCAGTAGTGAACCAAAGAACACAGAGAACTGCCTTTTCTGTCATTAAGTTGCTCCAAAATGACACAAAGATGATATTCAAGGACTAAATATTTCTTTTAATCCACAGCTGCTCAAGCACACGTCCACATTCAAATACAAGCACATACAATTATTCTCCAAATGGAGGAGCACGTGATAACAATTCCCACAAGAACGGGAGCTCCCACAGGACTGAAGCAGCTTTAAACGTGCTTCTTCTTGGACAGATGTACCAGTTTGAACTGCTCCTGCTCTGGCTGAGTGTGAGGCCCAACTGGCTACACAGAGAAAACTTGAGTTTGATTTGCTGTTTTGTCACTGGCTGCTCTCTTGAGCTGCCTTAAGATTTCCATCACAGAAATCTGGTGGGGACTACCTTAATGAACTCCATGCTGTTTGTTGAGACTGCCTTTAGCCTAGAGCATCCTATTCTGCAGACTCTACAGCAAAGGCAATCCAAATGTGCCTTCTTGGGCAAACATCCCAAGATGCCCCAGAGTCACCCTGCAGATAAGCCATAAAGCATTCTTCCTTTTTGACAAAATATCTCATGAGCAAAGAGTAGCAAACAAACCCCCCCCTACAATGAAATTCCACTACCCTGAACTTGAAACCGTAAATAAAAGCTTTGACTTAAGATCTAATTTTGGTTCTCAGCCCCTTCTAGCATTTTGGGTGAAGAATAGTTCTTGTTGTTCATTCAAATTCATGAGACACAAAGTGCAAGATGGCAAATTATTGGTTTGGATACACTTCCTAAGAAATGTGACTGAATGAGAACATGAAAGGAAAAATAAATCAACTTGAAACCAAATCCTCTGGATCTCCAAACCTCTATCTCCAGCAATCTCAACCAAAGTTTTGGCGCACAGTTACTCACTTGAGTAGAACACTGGTTTTTGGGCATTTTGGTATTGACAAACAAGAAGTAATGTAACAATTATTATCATCATCTGCAGAACTTCAGAAATGAGCTAAGACAAGATGGCAAAAACGCTAAATTTATCACAGGATAGTAACACAAGAATTTGGCTACAAGAGTAAAGCACTGCCTTAGAAGTAGAGCCCCAAAACTGGTTCAGTTCCAGAAGAGCCTTCAATGCCACCTCAGCAGCATCTCCACAGTCTCCATGGGCTGCCCCCAGTATCAGGCACTCCTGCACTATGAGTCTCTCTGTCAGCCATTCAAGCTCCATCTGCTCTTGCCATGCTGACACTGAGGAGGATCTTTTTTCCTCAGATGAAGCACAGAGAAAGGCAGTAGGAAGAAATTAACTTGACTGCACCCATGTGTAACCCAGCTTAGGCCCTACAAGGCTGAGCTGGGCTAGAAAAGGGTTGGCTGGAGCCACCCTGATTACTTGGCACTCATCCCTCACACTTAGAAGTACCCTGGAGAACACCATTATCTGAAGCAGGGGAAAGGCTTTCTCATACCTTCACTCATCTTGACATCTACTGCTAATTCCAGTGCATACATCCAGTTCAAGTATCTGAGTAGCTGCCTGTTTTCTTGCACATCACAGAAAGAACAGTAATAACCCATATAAATAGAGCAGATTTCCCAGCCCTTGGGTTTGGTATCAATCAAGCAAACATTTAATCAATGGCTTTCACTAGCTTTAAGCACACACATCATATCAGTGGGAATTTTAGGTGTACTTTGGACTACATTCTTCAAAATCTGCATTATAGCATACATTATAGTGACAGAACCTCTGAGTAGACCCACACTTCCTTTAATTTCCAAAAGTAAAAATATTTCCCATTAAGTGATTGGGGGCTCAGGAATTTAAACACAAAGCACACGGCTCAAGTAGTTCCTCTGCATGAAGCCAACACAAACAACTGAAACAATACTGCTGATACTTGCTCCTTCTGTCAAGTCTTGCTGGGAATCACTCAGACTTAATTTGCTAATGACTTGCTAATGATGGCAAGAACTTGGAACAGTGCTTCGAGGCAGCAGAGCAATGCACCACCACTTCCAGTGGGTATGCGCTGACCAAATTCCTTCCGGAGAGGCACCCAGGAGAGCTCACTCTTGGGCAGGCACAGGCCAAGGCAGCCTAATGGCTTGGTAAATGTGTTTTGCACAGCATAATCCAGAAACTAAACGGCTAACAATAAAACTAACAGGGAACTTACACCAGAATAAAAATATTTAATGAACTGTGGCATTTACTACCAATCATCCTCTAGGAAAACTTCAAGGTCAGAGAAGCACAGAAATATTTAGGTTGGAAAAAACCTTTATGATCATCAAGCTCAACCATAGCTGGAAGTCAATTAATTGCTGTAGGATCAAGCTCTGAGCCACTGGTACATCTGGATGAAGGTAACCAGGCTCAGTGAATTGGTCTGGGTTACTCATATACTGCTGAAATTTGTCCTTGCACAGGTTTGATTTCTTTGCAATGGGTAACTTCTGGAACCAAGCACAAACCCAGCAGGTCTTGTGCTGAGAGTATTTCTCTAAGGTGGAACACCAAGTATTGGTCTTCCCATGTCAGTTACTACTTCAAATCACAGTATCTTACTTATCACATCTCCAAGTACTGCTGCTTTCAAAGCAAAGCTGAAGATGCCCCAAAATCCTCTCTTGGTGCAACACAAGGGACCAAAGGCCATCACAATGCCAGCAGCTCCAGGCTGCCCCACTATTCTGGCCCCCACGAGCTGGAAAGGAGCATATTCCTGTTCCCAAAACCACACAGAAGATTCTTCTCACCAAAAACATCACTGAATCTTCCTGTGACAGTAAAGCTGGAGCACGGAATGCTCTATTTAAGCAGAGATAGGCTCGGGCACAGGGACATACCAGAGATGTTCAGAGGACAGTGAACCAAGGGGGAGGAAGACTTTTCTCCCCTTCCCTCCCCACCCCACCCTACCCCACTCCTCCCCCCCCCCTTTTTTTTTTTTTTTTAATTAAAAAGACCATTTGTTTCAAGCAAATTGCCTTAGGAGTTACAGTTTACAATTACAAGTAAAATACTTTTTGGTCAGTTTTCTCAGTTCAATAGAACTTTTTGTTGCCTAGACAGCTAAATGTCATGGGATTTTTAAGAAAAGTTAGAATTCTGTGTCATTTAACAATTAATGGTACCCAAAGAAAAATGATACAAAACCACATCCACTGACTGATGTGTTCTTCAAGGGCTCCAGGCTTCAGCTGTGTCCACTGCACATCCATGCCTGTTAACCATGCTAGTCCTGGGCTTCAAAGCTGTTTCAACCCATCACTTCTAAGTACAAAAACCCTACAACAGCAGGAACAAGTTCTTTTCTAGGACTTTGAACAAAAATAGGGAGCTGTATAAATAACCGTTCTTTGTGACTAGGGGAAAAAAAATTGAGGAGGATGACACATGAGAAAGATAATCAATTAGTGCCACTTACAGTAAGAGTGATTTACTCTTCTAAAGTTTTCCAGTACAGGTTCAAGATTCTATTAATCATATTCACCACAGTTTGGTCACCAAGACTGAAAATCCTAAAGACCATAAAACCTCTTCAATTATCTTCATTAACTATTGATCATGGGTTTCACTGCAATGACAGGAAGTACACTCCCACCACCCAACTCAGAGCAATCCAAATAACCAGACAATGGTTTAACTCATTCTCAAAGACATCTTCTCACATGCTGCATTCAAACATTAAACAACAACATCACATTTTCCCCCCTACGGACGTCAGCGGCCTGAAGTAGCTTCACACGAGAAGTTGAGTCCTCTTGCTTGCTGAGACCTTCCCAGTTCTCCAAGATGGAACAGCCACCTCATTTATAATGCCATCAAAATTGATTCCCCATAGGGCCACTGTGAATTTGGTAAAAGATAAATCTTTCCAGTAACTTCTCCAGCTGCCATTCTCCCCTTCATGCCAAATTCTCTAGAGTACATTTGTTCCCCTTTCTTTTAGCACATTACCCAGGAAAAATGGCCAGAGCAACACTGACCAGAAAGCCCAAGAGCAAGAAAAAGATGAAAAGTAACTTGTACTGACTGGGGAATGACAACTATGCTGAGCTTATTCCATCATTTTACCTTAGGACACAGCAAACACAAGGAAACTACATCAGTTAGCACAACAAAACTCTCTGGTTACCTAATTCACCCCAAACCCCTCTGCACTTGAAAACCAAAGCAGATAGGAGAAAGTTATTTAAGATCTGGCATTATGACTGCAGTCCAAGTAAGTGGATCCAACAGTCATCTTCAAGCACAAAGTTATGAAAAAGAAAAGGCACATTGTACAGAATTATCATCATTTACACAATCAGGGATTGTTTAGTCCATCACCAAAAATTCCTCTGCGTAATGTGACTTTTCATCCAAGGGAAAGACATGAAGCAAACAAGAATAAAGTTTTTGTAGATTAGTATTTAAAAACTGTACTTTAGCTATAGAAGCACATGACAATGGTATCTAAGGAAATTAAAGAAAGGTTAGCCAAATGTATTCTAGGAGATAGGAACTGATGTAATTTGCAAGTTAGTGGTCTGCTGGCTGCCATTCTGAGTGTGGCTTTCAGTCAGGACCTTTGAAGTCCTGCTACTTTTCTGTTAGGAAACCAACACTTCAGCTGTTTACTTCCCAACACACATGCCATAGATTTTTATTTTATACAATTTCTGAGACAATACCAAAAACCACTGCAACATTTTAGGACAGACAAGGAACTGACTCCATAAAACGTCAGGCACAAATCTTTTGCAATGATTTTACCTACCCCAGGTGCTTCAGAGCATAAATATTTTGACTTCACAGGGAACAACAGCAGCCACACAACTGCATTTGACACACAAGTTTGAGTTACGGTACTACCACAGTGAAAAGCTTAATTCAAGCACCACATATTTAGGTCCACTTCTGCCACCCTTCTCTCTCTGAAGGAAGCTGAGAAGCACTTGCACCAGCACGAGAGGGTTTCAGATTGCTCACAGTAGGACACCAGTGACTCCTCCTCACAGCAATTGTCAAAGATAGACATAAAGTTGCTTCCAAAATGTCTTGCAAGACTTGGCATAGAGATGTGAATTCAAGAGGGAGCACAGTCACAGGACTACAGATATTTCAGCTGCCTGAAAGCCCAAAACCAGTTCAGGCAGATGGTCTGAAGCCACCTCTTCTCCCAGCTTCCCCTTGCAAAGCCTTCCATAGCCCAAGCACAATTCCCCACCCTTCCTACAGCCCAAGCAGCACCAACACAAGATTCACCAGACCACTCTAAGACAGATCCCTACAGCTTTAAAGAGTCACATTAGCGGGGTAAAATAATTTGTCCAACCTTATCTTCCTCTGGGGGTTGCCAAGCACAGCGTTAGCCAGCGCCAGCTTGGAGTGGCAGTCACGTACTGGCAGCCTGGGCAGGACTGTCCGTGACATTTCCCAGGGGTCACTGACCCTGGCACTGTTCCAGCCCTCAGTAACCCCTGCTAGACCTGAGGGACAGAGCATGGAGCTCCCAGGTCTCTGGTGCACTGTAAGACAGCTGGAAAAATGGGTGTTTTAATGAGCTCACTGCATTTGCCATGGCACGGAAGAGGTGCAGAATACCCATCCTCTGCCCAGAAGGGCCCTGACAGGTCAGACTGCAGCTTAAATCACATCAGCCTTCACACGTGCACAGGGTTTGGAGATTCTGGGTATATTTCTGGAGCCGAAACCCAAGACAGAATGCACTCTGCTATACAAAAGGAGAAACATGAGTTTTCCCTCAGCTGCTGAGAAGCCCTGAGGATGCAGTTTCCACAGGTGAGAAGAGGCATCCTTCTCCTCACCTGGTTTTGCTCAGGTTGCTCATCCACCACTCATTTGTCAAATGTGAAGAACACAAATGGGGCTGGGTAAAAATAATGGCACCTTTCATAGAAAATGAATAATGGAGAAAACGAAAATCAGTTTTATAAAAGATGTTGGGTAAAAAGTAACCAGAGCCAAGCTTAAAACAGTAGGAGAGACAGCACATGCTGACTTTTAAATAGAATTCCTTATTATCGACTTCCTAGAGATGTAAAGTTACCCATGTGCAGAATGGCAGAGGTTGTTTGCTTGTCCAGACTTTAAGAAATGAAATTCAAGTAGATTCAAGATTTTAATGCAGTAAATCTACTTTGCCCCTGCATGAGCTTCTCTTAATGTGCTATGCAGTACTGATTTTCACAGGTGAAAACTTAAAATTAGCTATTTTGCCCAAACTGTAAATAAAAAGTGTAAGAATAGGAAAAGCACCCAACCTGTTGCTTTCATAAATCTTAAAACCTCATACCCTCAAACCTGGTCTCATTTGCCACTATAAGGTTTGTGAAGGGTTGCTCAAATATATAGCATATGGACATAGACCTGTGCTGAGATAACTTTCAGTGCTGAGTGCAATTGTTGGCATTTTGGGGCTAAGCAAGAAGGGAGTTTGATTTACAAGTCTTTCAAACCCTCAGCATTAGCCTGTGAAAACGAATTGGTGTTCAGAATACTGCCTGTGGGCCACTGAAGCATTTATTTACAAAACTTCAACATCCAGCACTGAAACACAAGAGACATAAAGATGGCATGAGATCAAAATCTATCAAACACCCAAATGCCACACACAGAAACAGTTGTATCCTTCTCTTCTTTAAATAAAAGCCATTTGTAAACTCAAACACAACTCTTGGGTTATTACAGAAAAAAATCTCTTTTTGGAGGCACACTGTACATCAGCAGGATGTTATAGAATAGTTTGGGTTGAAGGGACCTTTAAAGGTCATCAAGCCCAGCCTCTACATCTTATTGCTAACTTGTCCAAAGACATCTACACTTCTGAGCTACTTGTCTGGAAAAGATCAAGTGAAAGACTGCTCCATTCATCAGTCACATAATTCCACAGGACATGTTGGGCTGCTCTCAAGGTCACTTACAGAGCGCACACCAAGAGCATGCCACCAATCATGACCCGAATGTGAAAATACAAACCCAACCTTTGCATGCTGGAACAGCTTTTAGCATTGACTGGAAAGTCTTCCTACCAAAGCTTTCAAAGAAGCGTCCCAAAAATAAGGATGAAAATAGTTTTGGAAGGACCATTTATTTTAACAAAGCACTTGGCAAGACACTGGCTACAGCACAAAGGACACTTGTCCCGGAACACACCTGTTTGGAGGGGATCTGCTTTACAGCAAACACACAAAGCCACCCAGAAGACTGCAAGAGAATAAAGACTGTGTTAATTCAAACCAGTTTTACACTGCTAACATGTTTTGAGCTTCTACATGTCACAGCAAATAAAGAATCTGAAGGACTTAGCTGGGCTCTATACCACTTTGCCTACAGCTCATGATGTCTCATGTCAGCTCCAATATGGAAGGCTTGAGTAAGCAGAAGAATAAAGCACTCCAGATACATCCATTTTATTCACACCACTAATATCATCATTAGACACAGCCTAAAATAATAATAAATCGCTGACTTCACTTACATAAAGGAAATGCAAGCTGGCTTACCACTGAACTCCTTGATTTTTATCCTTCTGCTCAACGAGCTGTGCTGTTATTTATGACTGTATTAAAACCTACTGAGTTACAATAAAAGATTTTTGGTACCTCAGAGTGCTTGATCATCATGTCCGCTAAGGTAAGTAATCCAAGTCACCTTCATGCAAACCCAACTGGTTTTGATTTGAAGCATTGTGCTAAATACCAGAACAGGGTTTTTTTGAGGACTTTGGCAAGCCACAAAGGTAGGTTACTCCTTGTGTGGAGTGGCATGACACCGCTCTGGAGGCGAATTAACCCAGGGAGCCAAACTGATGCCACACAGAGCATTCAAACTGCAAGCCAACACTGTCAAGGTTACTTTTGAATGATGGTGGCTCTTCCTTGGGAGTAGAGTACTGAAATCCAACACTTTCCCATAAAGCAACATCACAAATTTTCTTTCCTGACATGTCACTCACAAAGTAGATACCAGAGCAGACATCACAGTAGCCACAAGAGATGAAAAGTAACAAGAGTAAGAAATTAAGTATGCTTATTCCCCTCTAATTTTAAACCCAGAAATCACAATGGAATTTAGTGTTTTATTTATTTCTTAGCTAAAGGCATGTTACCATAATAATTCTGCAACAGAAAGACACATTTAGGACAAACAGACATTAGGCTGCATGACCTCACCTCTGCACCCCATGATCTTATTCCCGTAGCAGTCAGACAGTAGCGACCGTCTGGCTCCCAGAAAATATAAGAGTAACATGGGCTCATTTATTAAACAAGGATGCCAACATTTCAGCCCTTTAAGATCTGAAGCTTTACATGCATGGAGCCATGACATCACAATCTATTTTATACCTACACAAACAAGATACAGCCCCTTGGCTGATTTTGTAATCTTCCCCACACCTGCCCCTTCACGTCTTCCTGGGGTGAGCTATTGAAAATCCTCCTCTGTTATTTCACATTTGCAAGCAAATAATTATTTACACTGTGAAATGAGAAGCTGCTGTCCACACAAGTAACTCCTGATGAGGCCAAAGGATGGGGCACTGGCAGGACCATCAAGTGAACAAGTGAAATCTTTTGACAAAACCCCAGTCAGCTGTCAGGAGCCCTGTTTATATTGCAATTGTAATAAAGAACTGCACTCAGGTTCATTACTTCAACAGATGTTGCACAAGCATGTTCCTCACCACAAAAACTTTAAAACTGAAAAATAGGTTATATAAAGAGACAGTCGCAATTCTCCCATGATGTTTTTCCAGCATATGCACAAACCTGTCACAGCAGCACCTGCAGCATGTGAGCAAATATAAAACCTGCAGCCAGCAAGGGACTACAAGCTCTTGATTCTCTCCTGTGTGAAGTCCTGTCAAGGTAAGGGTTAGGGCTCTTTCTGCAAGACTGGAAGCACATTTTATTACATGACACCAGAAAAATTCCACCTTTCCAAACATCTTACAGAAAACTCTTTTTAATGATTTCATCTGAACTTCAAAAAAGCACAAGCCATCGACTCACCAGGGGAGGCACATTCACAAAACACAAAGGAGAGTGTGTGTTATCGTTCCAGTTCTCCAAAGGTTAGCTGCAAATATGAAGCACCAAGAAATTCAGAAGTAATAGTTTGTCAGAAGATCAAAATGTCTTTTGAGAAAGAAATTCAGGGCCTCCAGGCTTGGTCTCAGAAGAATCCTGTTTTAAACCACACTTGACCCACACTAACGTAACCCTTGAAGTGCTACTGCAAGAACAGATTGACGTTCACAAGGGGAAAGAGGCAAAGTATTTTTCACTAAAGATGTATTTATGCAAAAAATCATGCATCTCCTTTTAATGCTGAAAAATACAAACATGACAAATTATGACAGGTATTTCACAACATACCTCTCATCACTGATGGACAACATACACAAGGTTTTAGCTGCTCAAGAAACTGTATAGGAACATAACACAATTCAAGGCAACCAGATGCTAGAGTTAGGGATGTAATTAGAGACTAGATGGGGATTAACTAGATCTTAACTCAGACTTCCCCACCTCCCTTGCCCTTTTTTAAACCTCAAGTATAAACCCATTTTAGCATGTCACTACTTTACATGATGGAATAAATTTTTTTAGAGATCTTACTGCTTAGAAAATGCAAATTGGCTCACACTGTAGAGTTTATTTTAAGTCAAGTTTGAACAGATGAAAAGTAAAAGTTTAGGGTATTTTAACATCTGCTGGAGCCAAGGAGATGCCAATACATCCACCATAGCCAACAATGTGGTCTGAGATGTGGGACCCACAGGGGAGTGGTTCAGAACACGATGATGCATTTCATGCCATTGGTTTCAGACCAGCTCTGGTCTGCTCTCTCACACTGGACTCCCAGGAGTGGCTGGATGACACAAGGTCTCCTCATTTAATTTCCTCTAACAAGAATCTAATTAATACTCATCAACAGCACTGGGCAAAAATAAGCTAATATGCAATACATAAGGGCAACTGGGAATTTACTTCAAAATCATGTTGCTGCTCCACACTAGAGGCAGAGCCAACCCCAGGAGGTGGCAGTGCTGACGTCCAACTGCTTGTTCTTGCCCTGCCACAGCAGCTCCCTGTGACACAGGTACAGAAGTTTGCAGGACTACACCAACCCATGCAATCAAAACCACTAAACCGATTTCTAAGAAGTCACCTTTCCATGGCACGGGGGTTAGACTAGATGATGTTTAAGGTCCTCCCAACCCAAATCATTTTAGGATTCCATGACTGAGTAACAGCTAAAGCTGCTTCTGATTTACCCCATCAAGTTGCCTATCGATTATGTACAGCTGGCAGCAATAGCTATCTGGGCATTTTTTCTGGAATTGCAGCTACCAGAGAAGAAAATGCAAAGTTGAACTGTGTTCTTCTAACATTTATCTGTCATTGTTCCCTGGGTCCAGTGGCAGTCAGCACATTCCTCACTCTGCATCCAGAGAGGAGAATCCAGACACTGTGTTCAGATCATGCAGAGCCATTGAGACCCAACTCAGTCCTTGCAGCCTTTAACCAAAGCAGACAAATGGAATTAATACATTTCCTTGGGGAAGGTGCAAGTTCAGAGAGAAGGTTTTTCTAAGGATAATGCTGCAGAAGCCCTGGCTGGAAGCTTTTTCCTCATTTCTTAGATGCAGGGAAAGGCAGAAGGCAATTCAGAACAGTGACCCACAGAGAAAGTGGCACTTTGCACAGAGCAACCACTGACTGAATAAGCAGCACTCCAGAGCAGAAGGCACCACTTTGCTTCCCTCAAAAAGCTAGTGTACGAAAAGGATAAACTCTTTTGAAAAGCCACAGTAGCATGATTAAATAGTAATTTTCCCTTTACACAGCAAACCGTACAGGGCTGAACCCTTAAGGAATATATGAACTTTCATGTGAATGGAGCCCATTAAGTGCCCTGCAATGAATGGTGCCTGTGGTCCAGAATTCATTTCCTTTTAGAAAGCAAAGAGGATGGAAGGCTTACGATTGCTACACTCAACTGCTGACTCATTCAAGGTCATTTTATTCCCTCCCTAAGAAAACTGTTTCTTTGAGACACAGGTATTTCAGCAGAGTATGGTTTTGGTGGCAGTCAGGAAGCAGAATTGTATAATAGACAAATTAATACTACAGAAAAAATGCTTTCAGACAGCTCAATGGACAACTTTTCAGTCAGTAACTTATGATAATATAGATGCCTGACAGTTTTTTAAACAGACATCTCACTTCTCAGAATTTTCTGTTTAACAAGACAAAAATTAACTTTAAAGCACTATTTTAATAAAGCAGGAATTAATTTTAACGAAGTTTCTGAAATGTTAACATTGGTCAAAGGAACAGCCCTACTTCACCTGAGGCTGTAGCAAAACTAGCAGCAGGTCTTCCCCCCAGTAAAAACAAGCTGTCTCACCAAAAGCAGGTTTATCACTTAGGTGCTATCAGGACACAGATGCTGGTTAAGGGCAACAGCACTCTGGATCACTGATACTGGTAACCTGGAATAAGTTTTTCCTGACAATATCACTCCCAGGGCTGCCCAAACCCAGAAGGAAAAAAAAAAAAAAATTCACACACCCATAGAAAAAACACAAGCAGAGAAGTCACAGCCTGAGGAACTTAAAAGTAGTTGTCTTAAAGACATAAGTTTAGTGCGTTGCCTGCAGGTCCTTGGCACAACCTTTATCAAGACCTGAGAGAGGCAGAGAGGCTGTTTGCTACACCTCAGCCTTCAAATGTCTTCCTTTCAAGGAAGGGACTATTTCCAAGAAGAGAATTTCCATTAGTTGCTTGTTTCTATCTTCCTCTGAAAGAAGAGAAAGATTTAATTCACAGCCAACCGTTAGATCCAAAAACTAAAGTTTGATGGTTTCAACCAGGAACTTTTCGGTGACTTTTAGGCAGGCAGCTTGAAGTACAAGCTTTGATTCACCTTGCTTGACACACAAGCTTCCTCACAGATTAATGGACTGTTTTTGATTCTAGGTCAGGATAACTTCAGGTGCCTGATTGCTGCTGGTGCCCTGAGCTCCCAGCACTGCCCGACGTTCCGGATCCGCAGCGCTTGCGTGGCCTGTGATGCTTCCTGGTGAGCAGATCTGCCCCTCTCTGCACTCAGAAGGAGAGGGTGGACACACAGATAGATACAAGGAGCACATTGTTCCAAGACAGAACATCAGCTCTTTGAAACTTTGGTTTCTTTAGACACACAAGACACACTCCTGCTGATGTCAGTGTGTCTGTTGGGAGATAGGACACGAATTCCAGACAGGTCAGTAACAAAAACATTGTCAGAAGTCATGGATTCATAGAGGTGGGGTGCCCAAAAACAGCTGATGCCTTCTATGCTCTGCAAGCCACAGTTATTTAGAAATACACTAATATTTGCTACTGTTTCCACAACGGCATCAAATACTGCCCCAAATTATTTTTCTTTCACTAGCTGACATTTTCTAGAAAATCCAGGATTTGCAGCACAAAGCAGGAAGGGGGTAGAACTTAATGCAGAACAGTTGTGTCTCACACAGCTTTGAGGATTGGAAATGTTCAATGGAAAACATTGTCTCTTAACATTTTTTTAATGCTCTAGTCTTACATGCTGAAAAAGTTTATTACTTCTGCTGGACACCAGTAGCAGTTTTATTTTAAAAAGGCAGCCTGCCTTAGTTTTTGAATGCAATAGCTATCACATACAGCATTTTTCCTGGTTAATGGCTTAAAGGCACCTCCGGGAAAAGAAATACAATAACACAACCAAACAACACGATTAGAATAATGTGTCAAAACAGGGTTTAACATCTGAGTATTAGCCTTCATCAGTGAAAGGAATAGTCAAGAATGATGAATTCCCTGGCAAGCTGAGAGCTTTCCCAAGGAATACACAGTCTTGGAAACCATAATGCCATCTGCTGAGAAATGATGGAAGCGCAGCACCATGAATTCCTGTTTAATTACTTCAACGCTGATGTGGAAGTGCCTAAGTGCCTGCTGCTGGGGATCAACTCGAAAACAACCTGTTTGGGCTATAAAACTTACACAAGAATTTTCAAACAACTGACTGGAACTTCAACTACTGATATTCAGTAAGTCTAGGACACGAAGTCACAGAGGTCCGTAATAAATATTGTTCCAGTACATTAAGATAAAAATATGATGTGTGAAACCCAAACTATTAATTTGGCATGGACATTCCAACTTTACAAAACCTGGTGTTAAATAGAGTTTTGCTTGTTGGGGGTTATTTCAGTGTTTAAAAGATACTCGATTTTCTGTTCCATATTGTTACAAGCTGGAAAAAAACAAACCTAGTTTAAAATCAATTTAAACTATCGGAGTTTATTAACAGGTCTCAAAATAATAAGCTAGCAGGTAACTGGCATCCAGTGGCAGCACTTCCAGTGACAACCTGTGGGGCTGAGCTGTTATCCCAACACCCCAGAGGCCTCCCTGTGAGTGTTTGCAGGAGCAAGTTATTTTCATCATCAGTGACAAAAGAATTACTGGCAGCGTTATATTTCCACAGAGGCCATCACATGTAATTTCTTTTTTAATTTACTAATCTGCCAAGCATATAAAAGCAGACACATGGGTTTTGCTGGGTCACCAAAGCACCTATGGAACACAAGATCCCTCAGAACAAGCACTACACCCCAGGGGATGGAAGAGGAGCAGGAGGATGTTTTTTCTTATGTGCACTGAAACACTATATCCAATTCTGCTCCAAATGACAGCGAGGAGTTCGATGTTCAAGTCTTGTAGAGGATTCCAGACCTGGCAAGCCTACCATCAGCAGAAGGCCAGCACAGCCTGCTCTTCCTCTAGCCCACAACAGTTCCAGAATTGTTGCTACCGAAGACTAACATTAATTACTAAAGGAAGATTTACAGTAAGTTCATTCTTTAATTCAGGCAGACTGACCCAACCAGATCTACCGGCCAGCAAATGTTGCTGTAACAAACTCAAACTGAACACTGAGATACTCTCCCAGACAGTGCAAAGGCAGCAGTGTTGATCCAGTGTTAGCCTGATCCCACCATTTAATTTCCAAGTAATGGTAATCCCATCTGTAAAGAAAAAGAGAGACTGCTGCATGGTTTCCTAAGCAAATACAAACTAGATGAGTTCTGTCCTCAGCTCGGGAAAAATTTTCCACTACAAGCACTAAAGAGATAGGTTAATAAAATGGATCATTTTACTCAAAGAACAAGGCGTGTAGCTGGCACTCACTTCTGAGAGACAAAGGGTTAAAACAGTTACCCATTTCCTCAACTGGACAACTACTACTATTGTAAAGTCCTTATTCAGCTGAATTCCATCAGGCCATGCTTTCTTAACACAATCTGACATGTACCTCTTCAAGATCTTGGATTTTTTTTTTCCTCTTCTCTGCCTCTCAGCAGTAGACATCAGAAATAAATACACCCAAAAAGCCAAATGCTAATCCAAACAAAGTAATATTTAATTATCAAGTTGGGGAGACGGATGACCAGACAGAATAATTTCTTTTTATAAAAAACAAAACAAAACACACTTGCCAGGTCCTTTGCAGACTACACAATACTGGGGTTTGTTTCAAGTTCATAACTTGGCTCTTAAAGTAGTTGATAATGAACCAGCAGGCATTATTTTAAATCAACCAGTTTTATTAAATGAGCCAGAAAGGAAAGAGGCAGGGCTAATTACCAACATTCCTTGATGAATTACCTAGCGGTGTGTGGTAAATCTCCAGGCGTCTTTGTCTTTATCCCCAAATTTATCCCTTACTTATTTCTCAAGAGGTTAAAGGACATGGGGCTAATTAAGGAACCAATCCAATGACAGACAGAATCATTCAAGGTAAGGCTGGTTTTCACTCTTTCAAGCTTTTGCATCTCTGCCTGGTACTTCTTAATCTAAATTTTTTTTTTTTTTTTTTTTTAAATTACTGCTGGGGAGGGGGAGGAAAAGTGCTAATCTTGTCACGGTCAGGCAGGTTGGAATTGCCATGCAGTGCTGGGCAAAATGCTACATATTTGTAATTTAGCCAATAAGAAATTCCTTAAGCCTCTCTTGAATGGCAGGAATGTCTCCAGCTTGTCACTTTGAATTCATTCACTGCACAGGTTCAGCATCTCAGAGAATAATGCTGCCAAACCGGCTGCAGAACTGAAATATTTGTGAGTATACCTAATACCCAAAGATTACTTTAAGCAGATCTGAGTTTTCACATTTAAAAATCTAACACCTATCAAAGGTGTCAGCAGAGGCCCCCCCTGGATGTCCCCCCAGCCCCCACATTTTCCAGCACTGTGTGTGGCTCTGGGCACTATTTTCTGCTAAATTAAGCCATGGCTTCAGCAAACACAACTGCAGTGACCAGCACTCACCCTGTTCTTACAGCCTTGGCTCCAGGAGTAAAGTGGTTATTAAATTCATGTTGCCTGACAAAGGACTTGGTACAAGCTGCTCAAACCTGTTAGCTGGGGGCTCTGGAGCCTCATCAATGCTCTTAATACCCACAACTATGGGCACCTACAAATCTTAATCTGCAGAAGATTAACTCATCTTCTGCAGGTCCAAAACAGCCACTGACACGTGGTGAACCACCATTTTCCCAAGGTCTGGTAACTCAGCCATCAGATAATATGTCTAGACCATAAAAAAAAGACTTCTTTGAAGCTGTAACAGACCGAACTTAGCAAGCTCTTCTTAATTTTGTGGATGTTACCCTGCCAGCTGGAAGACAGCAAATCCTCAAGACCACCAACTAGGATATAAACCACCAAGAATTTCCAAAAAGCAATCAGAGCTTGGACCTCCAGATGTCTCTATCATTTTGTCTGAATATATCCTGATTTCCTTTGTGCCAAAAATATTATTTCAAACTTCCAGGTAACTACTGTGAACCTACAAGGGCAAGAGCTCTGAGATGAGGAGGAGTCTCTCAGATATTTTCCCAATCTGCTCACAACATCGTTTTTCCAGGAAACCCCCTCACCCCCAGCAGCACAATCCAGCAGCAGCACAGTTTGTCTCACAGCTCTGGGAGCTGCATTTTTGTGTCACAGTGACCACAGCTGAAGAAACAAGATGGAAAGATCAGACATCTTCATCAGCAACAACCATTTCTCTCAAGAGCCGAGCAACACACGTGTTTGCATGCACAGGAAAAGGGCATTTGGGACGAAGGGTGAGAGCAGTGTTTTGCACTAGCAGTCAACCATCAGATACTTGTACACAGAAGTATGTTGGCCCCTCGAATTCCATGCATTTTTAATGTCTGATACCCTGGGTGTTAAGCAAGAGTTTACATTTTACCTCTATTACTGACTGCAGACCTCAAGGACCAGTGCTTGTTTTTTAAAACAGCTGTCAACCCACTGAGCAAGCAAAAGGTTTAAGGCCTGAGACACACTTTTACTTACATGAAGGCTGAAGACACAAGGCACACTTCAGTGTTTCTGTAGTTAAATGCAACTTCTTCTTTGAAGAAGTTCTATGAAGAATTTGCTGATGGCTTAAAGGTATGTCCCCATAACCTTAGTTTAAATGTTTTATCTGCAGCTCACCAAGACTCAGTCTGGCAAATCACTTGTCTAAGTTCTTGATTGCAAATACACACCATGCTTACCTAACACACCAGCACACACTACTATCTACCATTGTCAGGTGAGATTAAATTAACTTTTAATCAGATAAGTGTGTCCACAAACACACATTTGCTGGGGCAGGCACTACCACACATTTATCTTGCCATCCCATTGTTCCTGCTCTTCAGAACTGTGAGATAAGTCCTCGACACAATGAAGTTTTATGGTAATTATTACACCAAGAACACTACTGCCAGCTGCTGAGCCTTCCCTGCCAGGCAGAGCTTCCACAGGTCGCTCTCTGGAATAAGCACACTGGAAAATGAATAGGAGGAGGTATTTTTTTGATATATGTCCAAGAGTCATTAATATCAAATGGAAGAAATGCTTGGCATTTCAAAAATGAAGAAATACAGGGTTTCTGATGCAAAGAGCTTATTGTGGTGGCACATTTGAGGTCTGAATGAATAATGACATGAGGGTGAAGGAGAGAGGCTGTGCTGGTGCATTCACTCGTTCGTGACAGAGGCAAGGCCGGCTGCCTGCTCTCCTGTCCACTCAGAAGAAGTGGGAATGTGGAAACATGAGCACAAACTGCAGCAATGGGATGGCACTGAGTTTAAAAGACAACCACACCCACTCTGGTATCAGCAGTGATCAGCCAACAATACTGCCATGAGGTGGGCAAAAGATGTTGGAATAATAAAGCAAGAGAGGGAATTCAGTAAACAGTATCTGGCTGTAGGCTTTGAAAAGGTTTCACCTCGCTTAGGACAAGAGAGAAAGGCCACAATGAAATTCTGGCACCAAAAGAGCAATTAACATCTAACATGAAGACACCAACCCAGGATTTCCCCTGCTACACTGCCTAAGTAAGGGCTTTAGTGGCAGACAATTTAAAAAATATTTAGTATATTATAAGCATTTTGTTGTATGGAAATGGACTATTAAAACGTCTTAATTACAAACATTAAAAATGGGTTTGCGGCCTATGCTTCCATACATATGTTTTTATATACAAATAAAATAAACACTTCAATATTTTGGGGTGAACAGCAGTATGTGCACAAGTAGAGGTTCTTGTTCAGAGGGCAGAGACCTCAACATGTAGATCCCCAAAGCAGGACCACCTTCTCCAGATCCCCTGGAGCAAGGGAACCGTTTTCTTATTCTCCAAAAACAAGCTAGAAGGGGATGAAATGGACCTGTTACATCATCTGCTGGTGAGGAGACCTGCTTTTACCTTGTTACCTGCAAATATGCAGTGCTCAGAAGACACCACTGCAGGTTCTCACTGCAGCCCCCGAGGCTGTTCTTTGCAGTAGTATCAAGCATCTCCCACCTGTGCCAAAGAGAAGTTACATTCTTCAAACCCCAATGGCAGACAGAGAAGAAAGGGGTGTGATAAGTCCAGCAGATCTCTATGGTGCTATGCATTTGGTGTGTCAACACTCAGGAGGAGGGAGATGTGCAGCAGTCTCATCCCTGGGAGCATTTGCATCCAGCAGCAGGGACACACAGCACATCCACAGTTTAGGTTCCACCAATCCATGACCTTGTACAGCACATTGAAAACATGACAGCAAGTGGCACATCCACGCACCAACTGAGAAACGCCAACAAGTAACATGGAGGGACAGAGGGAAGAAATGCTCACCCTCGATTTTCCACCTCCCATCTGCTTAGTGAAACATGCAGAGGGCTGGGTGTCAGCTGCCCACCACTAATGTTTTCAATCCTGCAAGAGCTGGTAATATTTTCAGTGGAACTGATTTGCAATTCTGTGGGGGAGAGGCCCTGAGCCTCCCTTGCTGCCTCCTGAGGATGCTCCTGTGCTGCTTCTCCCATGGAGGACACAAGCCAGCCACAGTTCCTGCAATGCCGCATTGGGCAGGCGGGTGCAAAGGACTTGGGGGATTGTGTCATACTTGTTCTATACAGAAAATGTGATCCAGAAATAAGGCAAAGCAATGCAAGACACACAGCATAGCTACAATTCAGTTTTTGTTATGTCTCTACATGAGCAGACACGAGTCCCTACTCCTCTGGATTTCTGCAGTTCACCTTCAGGATCATCGCCAATTCTGTACAGGAGACAAATGGACTTACAAAACTAAATAGAAGAGAGGAATCTTCAAAGGAGAGCCTTAATCAACATGTTGGTTCTACTTCTATTAGCAGAACTTCTCAGAGACTAAATCAAAAATCAAGCAGAACATCCTGCAGTCTTTCTTGTGGGAATAAGGTCTGATGGCTGGTCATTTCAGCCTGTAGAGTCATTCCTTGGTTTTTTACTCCTGGATGTTATAGATGTTTTAGACAAAGGAAACCCCTTTTCCTTTTGTGCCTCTTGAAAGCACATAAAGGGTGGTGTGCTCCAAACCCAGACTGCTACAGTGCAGCTTTGGTGAAGACGCCAGAGGGACATCACGTAAAACTCTGGTCATACAATCAGTGTTTCTGTCTGCTGAACAATAAAATTCTAAGAGCAGCTACCTGGATTGACATAGAAGACTGAAAACTATCCTATAGATGAGGCCAGGGTATCACAACTTATCCCAAAAGCATGGAGTTGTCCTGCTGCTGCCAGGAACTTGGGAGGCAGGAGATAACTCAGTTTACAAGAACCCTGAAAGTTGGCTGGTAGGGAAAGGAGCAGGGAATGGGCGAGGGGGAGGGCATGAACAACATGAAAAGGAGAGCCCAGCAACTCTGTCACGTCAGCAGGAGATGCTCCCTAAATAGCTGCTAACACACCTGCTCAGACTACAGGAGAAACACTAATTCAGTGATTTCTAGTAGGAAGATAGGAAGCGATGAAGTCCAAGACGGCTCTGGGGAAGCTGATCAAGAGACCAATCTCACTAGAGACCAAGAGCATATTCTCTAAAAGCCAAGGATTTCACAAACAAACTCATCTCCACAAGGTATGAGATCAATAGCAGCACTGTTCTGCAGAGGAATGATTGAGGAACACCAGGTCTAACCTGTCACCAGGCCTCAGTGATTGCAAGCAGGGACCTGAGCATGACCTCCTCAACTCCTGGGCTAACCCTGCCCACAGAAATGCAGCAAGCAGTTCCCAGAGACCAGCTCTGGAATTCTGAAACTCAGATCTGACATGGTGCTTCTGCTCCAGCAGATAAGGACTCCCACCAGACAAGAGAGTAACTTCAGTCACCAACAAAAAGAACAGCTCCGTAATATTAATTAGGTGTACAAAACTAAAATACACCTGGATGGAAGAAGTAGTATGAGGACATCTTAAGATGAACTCTTTGCAAAGATGTTAATCCTTTTAAATAAAAAAAATTTAAAAAATAAAATAAAAACATAAGCTTAGTTTGTACCTCAGGAATGGGCCCTGATTTTTTAGGGCTTGAAACTACTCCAATAAATAACTTTTTATGTTATATCCCTATGCCCAAGGCAGAGAAAGAAGCTGAATTACAGCAGAAGCAAAGAATTCCTGGTGACATCTCTCTGTAGTGCTGCAGATGGATGAAAAAGTGCTTAAAGACAAACCAGCCCATGAAGCCAACCCCAGCTCTGCAGAAGGTTAACCAAAAGCTGTAACAAATCTTCCTTTTGCCATCAGAGTTGAAGAGATACTGTTCCGAAAGCATCAAACCTACTCCCAGTCCATCTCTTAATTAGGCAGCACAAAGCAATGCAAAATTTGAATTCCAGCAGGTCATCTCCTACCTTGCCAAGCTACATTACTTGGCAGAGAAGTGATGCAATGAGAAGTCATTACTGAAGAAAATGAAATCCCATTTATTCACATGGCCTTGAGCATACTATGTTATGCAATTTGGAGATTCCTATGCAATGTGACATAGATTAGTACATATTTCTCTTTCTGTATTGTTTATAAATGGACATCTTGAAAACAAATATAAAATCCAAGCTCATTAACACCTCTGGCTTCTTTTTAAACCAGTCATTCTGAATTACCATCCTCAGATATACAAGCATTATTCTCCTTCTCACACTGTGAGATATGGGTGAAAGGGCAAGTCACACAACATAATTAAAAGCACAAAACACTGGCAAATTCAACAGGCTTAGAGTGGGATTTTTTGCTGCAAAGTACCAAAACAAACAAACAAAAACAACAACAAAACCAGCTGCTAGATTTGGTCTTGTTTGTGAAGTAACATTGAAAAAGATCACTTTTAAACAAAGTTGCCTTGCAGAGCAACGTTTCTGAAAGTGTAAAAATCCCCTTTTTGTCTATCTCATTCTTTAAGGTCACTAAATCCAGACCATCTGTATAATGAAGTTAGCAACTTAGTTCCCTATTTATCTATTAAAACTTCTGTACAGCTCATATGGAAAATCTGTCTGCAGCTAAAAAACAACTGAAGTGTAAAAAGCAGCTGCAGGGAAATGATGTCACTGCAGGCAGAGCTGGCTGTCAGCACACTGGCACCAGGAAGATCCTGAGTTATTGTTAATCTCAGCTTTTGAGCCAAATATCCTATTTGGAAAAACAAAACAAAACCCCAAAACAATCCCCCCAAAACCACAAAGAAAATTATATGGATCTTTCAGCCAAGTCCTACTCTCACTGAAGCATCAGTGGTAATTTTCAGGAAGATCATGACTTCAAACCTGACATTTTGTATTATATCTTTTTTGTACAGAACTGGTCCACTGTTATGAGTAAGGATAAAAGGGTGAATCTTTCACTGCTTTCCTCCACCAAAAACACAAGCAGCAAAACTCTGCAAAGCAGTCTCTCTCCTCTCACAGGCACAGAGCAAGAGGACTTGTTTTTGCTAACTTTGACTGTTACTTATGTAAATGTGGGTGACGAGAAGACACGAGAAGACATAATTTTGGTCCAGCAGGTTGCTCATATTTCCACACCTATCACCTTCAAAATGCAATTCCATTGCCAAAAGGTACCTGTTGCCTGTTGTAAAATTTCTATTTTACAAGCTTTTTAAGGACACATTCTCTTAATTTTTTATTCTACAGGGTAATGCACTCTTATTTGGGCAAAAGATGAGTGGAGGAGAGGTGTCCTACCTCCTTCCAAGAGATCCTTCTCCATCAGCGGGAAACAGGGGACAAACACCCCTTTTGGAATGCTAAAGGACAAGGGTTCAGGTTCAAGTCCTTCGGGTGAAGTTCCCTAGCAATGCTCCAGCAGGTTACAGCTTTGCACACAGACTCTGTGACAAGCCAGGTCCCAGGAAGCCCATTTGCAATAACTGAGCATCACCTTTTTTGGCTGCAGAGATTTCAAAAGTTTGTCCCTCAGAAATCAGGGGCTGCCTTCCCTCCTCTCCCATAGAAAGAGGCATTTGCAAAATGAACAATAAAGACAACTGCTAATGCTTCTTTCAAGATGTTACACTCGTTCCTATCAGTAAAACATCATCAAAACATAAATGCTTTCCTACAAGTTTTCACAGAGTTTTAAAAAATACCCTAAAATTCATGTTGTAACACATTAGGATGAAAGGATGCAGAAAATGTAATATATGCTTATATAGCTAGGTGTATTACAAAAAAAACTCTAATTCATAGCACCTACACATCTGCTGGATCTGAATTATAACTACAGTCATAACATGGAAACAAGCTTAAGAAATTGTTATATACAAACATTGTGAGTAATACACAAACATTAGACAAAACAGTTCTTTCCAGACAATTTCAGACTCCTTACTATAGACACATGCTCACATCCTCAAATATTACATTTAATTTTCAGTGGAAAAGTGTGTGTGTGTGTGTGTGTGTGTGTGTGTGTGTGTGTGTGTGTGTGTGTGTGTGTGTGTGTATGGAGAGAGAGAATTCAAAATTCAACTGCTGCCTTTTTGCTTCTAGATCACATACTGGACTATGACTCTACTGTCCCAAATCAGTGTTAGTTTTAGCACTGACAACACAACACAACACCATAATGCAGACTGAATAAATAAAATTACCCTGTATTTTCCCCACAGACCTGTCACACAGACCACCTCGAAATCCTGAGCTGGCAAGTCTATTTTAAAATTGAATCTTTGACTGCGTATCATTGGCATACAACAGCAGCAAGCAAAACATGAGCAGTTTGTCACCAAGCTCAACTAACTTATGTGGTAAGAATATGCTTGCTGACTAAACAACAAACTGTAACAAAAAGATCCAGCAATAATGCAGAGCAAACTCTTCAAAACTGGTGAAAATCATATTTTCATGAAATATGTCAGCAAAATTCTCCAAAACATTTGACATTGTTTTACTCACACATTTCACGTTGCTTCAGCCTACTTGAATTTAAGCAGTGCGTGAAATTATCTCTTTTCTTATAGCTGTTCACGTTTTCCCCCAAGTAATTAGCAAGCTACATCCCCTTTGACAGAGGGACACTAACAAGCTCCTACAGTTTCCAGTGGGACAAGGAATCCAAAGCTACTAATAGCAAACAAGTCATTTAAACAAAAAAAGGATTACAAAGACTTGTTGCAAGTAGCTGGAAACTCACCCATATTTCAGATTAAGGCTTTCTGAGGAGCTCTTTTGTAAAGAGTTTTGACTCCATCTTACAAAACCATTTCATTGTTTTCCTTTAAAAACCAAAACACTGATTTGTTATCTACCAATAATTTCTTCATATTGAAAGTAATTAAGTACTAGAAAGATGGAGAAGCATTTTCCAAAGAGAAAATTACGGAAACCTTAGCTCTGTTACAAAACCGCCCTCCGGAGATCTCAAAGTTGAAAGGAAACAAAAGTTACACAAACTTTTCAAAAAGTTCTTCCATTCTTCGCTCCCAGGCCACCAAAACAAGCTGCAAACCAAGCCTTACTTGCAAAACTCCGTTCCCAAAAATGCCTAGAACCGCATCCCCGTTAAATAAAGCGGGTTTTGAGGAGCTCCTGAGAGGAAAGGTGCGTACCTTGAGGACCTCCATGGGCACCTGGGTGGCGGGGGGCAGGCTGGTGGGGACGCTGACGTTGATAGCAGGTGTCTGGCTCACGGGCACTCGCTGCTGCATGAACTGGGCTGCCTGCTGCTTCTGCTGCTGCTCCCGACGCTCCTGCTCCTGCATCTGCTCACGCATGAGCTGCTGTCGGAGCAGGATTCGTGAGGTCATGCTGGAGGAGCTTAAGGGAGGCTTGGAAGCGCCAGGATGCTCGGAATTGCTGTGGGAAGACCAGAGAAAGACAGCTCAGCTTCCACAAAGCGGGGTGGAGGTTCCAGCGGCACCGCGAGAGGGGAATCTGGAGCCGACCTACTTCGGGTACTTAGTGGCCACATTAGGCTGCCTTAACTTGACTGCAGCCAAACCATTCCCAAACGCCAACATCCAGCTGTAAAGAGCCATTTGCTCTTTCAAATTTTACAGCAATCACCCACGAGAAAAACAAATGCTTTTATAGATAGGAATATTTGTGCCTACTATTTTCTTTAAAAAAGAAAAAATAATAAAGATCTGTAGCAAGTCTAACGATTGGTATGGCTAACACTCCAATCCAATGATCTAGCTCAAAGTAAAGTAAATCTACCTCTCCCATGGAAACAAAACACAACATAGTTCACTTATTTCCTGCAAAATCCTACCTTAGGGTTGGACTTGCTGGCAGTGACTTTTCAGAGTTAGAGAACAGACCTCCACAAAAAACCCAGCTCCCACTGAGGCCTACCAGCATCTTCTGAGCACCATCAGATACAAAACCAGAAAAATAAACAACAGTAACAGCTTTATTCCAGTCATACTTCACAGAGAGCAACAGTCTAGCCCAAGTCAGCACTTAGCACAGCTTCACCACCTAAGAGAGACTGCCAAGACACTGGCAAGCAGAGCATGGGACTTTGCTATGGACTGCAAGGACACTTTCTGGAGCAACTCATCATTTTCTTAGCCTGCAGAACCAAAATCCTTGGGCTATGCCTTGGGAAGTCAGCAGTAACCCTCCTGGCTGTAGAAGGAGGCTGCTCTTGAAACCCCCACCTCTGGCTCCAGTGCTGTTACCTGTGGGATGCTGGCAGGACACAGAAGCCTGGGAGCCAGCATCCCTTCCAGGTCTGCTCGGAAGCTGCGGGCAGCGAGCGCTGCTTGTGCTCGGACAACCAGAGCCAGCACTGCTGGAAGTTTTCTGTCTTTGTTTAGGACTGATGTTGAACACAGTTCAGGGCAGAAACAAAAAAAAAAAGGAGAACCCACACTTACTGCCCCAAGAGATCAAACCGCTCTTCCAGAGCACACATTTTGGGGGCAGGGAGGCAGGGGACCATCTTGCTATTTAAGACCTGTCATGTTGAAACATTCACAGAGACACTGATCCTTTTGATAAAACAAGAGAAAACCTTTGTGGTGAAACTAATGCAGCTGCGGAATAATCGTACTAATTAGCTGCTCAAGACAAGTCATTGACTGTGATACTTGTAAAAAACACTCCCTTTTCAATTAAGGGTGAAGCATTCTCACATCTAAATCCAGCAGCTTGTTTTCTGGCTGCACATCTGAACCACTCTCACATTCCCAAACCGAAGAGATGCTTTATTTCCATGACCAGGATAGTTATAGATCAGTGGTCTCTCCATTGTTTTGATTACACATTCCTACCAGGAATGTTTGAACATGCACCCCCAAAATGTTTACTTACTTATTTATGAACTATATGCACGTATTACTGAAGTGCTCATGTTTTCTTTCTGCCCACCAATAACACTGTGCATCCCACCTCAGAGACCACTGCAATACATGAGAAAACAAAAGGCACCCAAATGATGCTTTCAAGGAAGGATTCATTCTCCTCCTGTTGGAAAAAGGCCAATTTTGTACCACACTTGTCAGCATTCTCATTTGTGTGCTACTGGGAATTTTTACAGATACCTAATGCTGCAAAATTGGTAACCCAGCAGTTCCTCCTACCTTCTTTCATTTTGAACTGTTTCTCCACCTACCAAAGCCAAGTGTGCTGGAAACCATCTCAGAAGAACCTTCCCATATAAAAAAATGGTTGAGGAAAGAGAGCAAGCAGGAAGGAGAAATTATTTCCACAGCATTTCAAACAGCTCCTATCAGGAACCTCATCTTGCTCAGGCAATTATTTTACCTACTTGCACCAAGTGTCCTTCCAGCTTCCTGCAGGTGATTCAGGGCTCTACTGTTGATCAAAAATTGCAAACAAAGCTTCAAGTATTGTGTCTTTTAATGAGACAACAGTCCCAGAAAATGCTGTTCTTCCAAATTCTTCCCCAAAGAGCAAAGATGCTCCCAGGGTTCATTTCTTCTGCAATTCTGCTCAGTATTTTACATGGCAAACAGGCAGATGAGCCCAGAATGTAGGCAGTGCGGACAGCCACGTGCTGCCAGACTGCAGCTACTGCCACAGAATCATGGAATTGTTTAGATTGGAAGACATCTCCAGGATCATCAGGCCCAACCATTAACCCAGCACTGCCAAGCCTACCACTAAATCATGTCCCCAAGTGCCACATCCACATGTCTTTTAAATACCTCCAGAGATGGTGACTCAGCCATCTCCCTGACAGGCTGTTCCAGTGCTTGACAACTCTTTCAGTGAAGAAATTCTTCCTAATGTTCAAACTATACTTCCTCTGGCACAACTTGAGGCCATCTCCTCTTATCCTATCCATTATAAACTGGGAAAGGCAGATGGGCACCCAACCATCACACCACCAGTGCAGGTGAGTTCAAATAATGCTTATTCTGGGATAAAAACAGCTGCACAACACCTGCCTACCTAACCAGATGCTTCTGTCACAAGCACTGGGAAGGAACATGGACAGACTTCCCGTTATTTATTCCCAGAGGGCTGTAAAGCTCCTCCTGTGTGCACAACAGTCTCCCCACACCAGCATTCCTTCTACTCGCCATGAGCGGCACTGATCAAACACGGAGAACTTGAAGCTTTGGTATCTCATCCTCTAAGTCTGTCCCATGCACCACACAGCTCATCCCCTCACCCAGCTTCCCTTCTCCACCATGTCTGCTCATCTCCCCAAGCACAGAATAGAAGGAACAGAAGATGTTTTGGATTTCATGACCACAGACCTCCACAGAGCAAACAGGAGGATTGACAGAAACTCACTTTTGCAACCAAAGAAGCAATTAAAAACTTGTTATTTCAAAAGCTTCATCCAGACAGTTTTGAAAATGGTTATTTTTAAAGCTTCTTGACCTTTATGTGCTGGTACACAGACAGATCTCCCATGACCAAGCTTGGTGCCATGTACCACAGAACAACCCAGAAGGGGACACGTGGATCCAAAACTCCCCTACACGAACTGATTCACCCCCAGATTACGTGGAGCCAGGAGCAGAGCCCACACACAGCTAATACAGATGCGATTCAGACACTTCCTGCAAACAGTTTATGGAAACCATCTAATTGCAATAAATGAACCCGACTCATCCTTTTAATTGACACATGATTAAACCAGTTATCCATTAGCACTCTAATAAGCACAGCGTAATACAGACTGGGAGTTATTAGTTGTGTGTCATGTGCTGATCCAATTAATCACGAAATGATAACGCTTTATTAAATAAGTTTAAATTACATATCCTTTGCACAGATGCCTGGGAAATGTTAGTTACTGCATACATGAGTTATTATGCAGGTGGCCATTGCATAATAAAAGGCAACTGATCACATTAAAATCAAGTTTGATTTTGTTGCCATCAACCCACAGAGACATAATCTTCCCAGATGTTTACTGATTATTTTATCTCTCTCCTTAGGCAAAAAAGACAAACTCGTCTTTTGTTGGACAGTTTTGTTTTCAGATTCTATAAATTGATCAAACACATGCTCTGGTTCAGATGCATTAATTATGAGTTATCTGATGCACAAGCATTATTTTGCACTACCTATGCATTGAATAAGAAACTTCTCTGGAGACTTTGAACTGGAAAAAAAAAATTAAATCAACTTTGCTTTTTAGCTACTGTAGAAACTTTTACTATTTTTGAATTTTTTTCAAGAAAAAAAATGTCTCCAATGTAATGTTTCTTAGACAAATTGGACAAAGAGCCGTCAAAGCCACTTGTTCTGGGCAGGATGCTCTAAATTGAGAAATGGCACATAAGACTGAAGCTGCTGCTCTCCTCCCTCCATTCATGCCAACTGTTGGTTAATGGGTTAGTCCACGGAGAAATCAGCCAAGAAAAGCAGATTTAGCACCTCAAGAAATCCACTGAGCTGCACCAGATCTCAGAGGTAAGAAATAACACCGGATTTAAACGCTTTTGTTTTATGTCTCACCCTTATCCCAGTCATAATTATTCATAGAGAAAATAAAGGCATCCACATTTGAGTTGTAATGTTGGCAATCTCTCATTTCCTTGCTTTAAGATTGTTCTATGCTAATGGTGGCTACTTAAATACTTGACCTCCAGAAGACATTTTCAGAGACCACCACACAGCTCCCAACACCCCTCGTAGAAAATCACTAGAGTTTCTTCAAAATTAAAGTTGATTTGTACAAATTCTGTTTTCCGTCTCTCTACCAAGCAGTAAAACCTCACGAAACTTTTTGTTCCCTGTAATTGTATATGTGGCTGAAGCAACAACACCTGCAGCAGCTTCTAACCTGCCAGCCAGCAATGCTGCTTGCCTCAGAAAGGGGTGACAGAAAAGTGAAGAATAGCAAAAGAAAAAAAATAAATGCAAGGAGAAGCCGGATTACACACACCACCACCCCCACCCCCCAAAAAAAGTCTAATACAAAATGCAAAAAGTCCACAAACAACCAAAAAAACCCACACACAGTCCCTTTTCCCCCCATCTTCAGCCAAGGTAAGGGATTCCAACTACTACAGCATTTTCCCTGGAGCACTTTGTACTTCATTCCTAACATTTAATAATTGATTGTGGGTTACAGCGACGCTCCGCTCACCGCGCCAACTGCCTGGTGCTGCTTGAAGTATCAATGCACAAAAAACAAGCCCAAGATCTGGCACCCTCCTATGTCCTGACTTGCCAAGGACAGAGCAGTTACAAAAACGGTGTGGAGACCTTTATCAGCCTTTATAATAAAGCCAGGACTATGTTTCAGGCTCCTACATGAAAGATTCCCGGACTTGAAGGTTACATGTTTAAAGAGACAGGCTGCCTGCCCCTGCTCCATCATCAAGTTAAATGTTTTCTGTGCCTCCTGTGCTTTTGTATCTTGACCTGCACTGTCCTACACCATGGGCTGCACCCACAGAACAGCCCACAGCCCAAAAGGCACCCAACCATCAGCCGGATTGCACTGAGTGCACCTGGTTGGGTAAGGAAGGAAAAACCCGGCAACAACATCCACCATGCACACCGACTACACCAAGGAGCTAAGGGTTGAATTTCAAATCAAATTAATTCGGTGGACCAACTTGCTTGGAAAAAAACCCAAAAAACAAAAAACCACACATGCACACACAAAAACCCTCTCCAACAAAACCCAACCTCACAAACAAAAATATTCAATCCTGAGCTAAGAATTTTTTTAAGTTGTTGTACACCATGTAGTAGTTTTCCATTTTTCTTCCTGTCTTTAAAACACACCTTCACAAGTGGCTGAACATAATGCTTTCTGAACTTAATGAAAACCTCTCTCATGACCCAGGAGCACTCAGTAAATAATTATTAAGCTCCGGAGGTGGCTTTTGCATGAGTGTTGACTTAATAAAATGCCGTAAGTTGATCTGCTTGAATGCCCATTTAGTTGGGGACACAGCTTGCAGTATAGCCTGGAAAGCTTGATCTTGACCAGATTAAGGAACAAGGTAAAATAAAGAGGTTCAATCCAGAAGCAACAAAGGTCACATTTTACAATCCTTTACTACCACTGCTGATAGAAGGGAGGTGAATAATTGCAAACCTAAAGTATCCTCAAAGACTTCCATATTATAATAGTGACAATGCATCAAGTCTTTTTACACCGAAACTGAATCTCTGTTAGCCCAGAGCTGTGTTTTTGCCATGAAGTTTCAGAAGAAGAGACATATATATGTATATATATTTAACCACAGTATTATGTGTCTTCCCCTCCTGAAAGCCACCATCACTAGCTGAGCTGGTCAGCCCAGCTGCTGGGGCTCTGTAGAGGACAGTGGCCAGTCCCAAGCACGGTATCTTTAATTCCCAGAACACAACCTCCACCACACCAAATCAATCCCGCAACAATCTGCTCACGGTGCCCCGGGAAAGCATCACTCACAGACAGAGGCTGTCAAAGGAGCAGGGCATGAACATCTGAACAGCTTCCATCTTTCCCCCCAATTTTGTGTCCAAGGGCTTTTGCTGAGCACCCCCGGGAGAAAGTCAAGCGGCGTCCGGGGCCGGCTGTGTCTCCAGGGGAGGCTCCAGATAAGGACCTGGCAACTCCAATCCCCACGGAGCAGCAAGGCGGGCAGCAGCTCCCGGCACTGCAGACCTGTGCAATCCAGCACCTACCGAGGAGAAAACAACGGGCTTGAGGCAGCACGGCCAGGGGTATCATGAAAGGACTCCAAAACAGCCCAGGAGTTTGGAGTCAGCATCTCGCTACATCCCGTCTCACCTGCATGGGAGCGCCGCACAGCCTCCTGGTGGGCACGGATCCGCAGGATCTGCGATGAATTCCCGGCACAGCCGTGGGCTGAGCAGATCCCAGGGGCTGCACCACCCTCACCACCCCGCGAGGAATGGGAGAAACCGAAGACACGGGCTGGCATTGAAAGCACTTCTCCCATTCATTAATTAAAAGGGGTGTGATCAGGCCATTAACACCATCAGTGGATAAGGGCTGTCTGTTAACAGCACCGTTTTCTCACGATCCTTATCACCAAAAAGATGAAGGGAAAGGGTGGGTGCAAGACAAATTTGTTTTCTGGGATGTAACTTCTTCACATTCAAAGCTCACCCAGGCAAACCTCCACCTAGGAGCCACTGGACACGCATCTCTCAAGAGCTTGAGCCACATCTGTAAAGGTATAGAGTCGACAGTGCACACACCATTTCCCCAGCTCCACCTCTGCTCAAACAGGCTGAAAAGCAGTATGCAGAGTGCACAAACACCTCAAAAATTGTTCCAAAAAATTGTCCCAAAATTGTTCCATGAAGGGCTAAAGGAATTTAAAATATAGCTGACTGTGTTTCCCAATACTGGTTTAATGCTTTTTCTCAAACTTTTGAAGTTTCCCTCACAAATTTAGAGAAGATATTACCAAAAAAAAAAGAGGAAAAAAAATGCATGAAGCAGATTTGTCTTTCACTTAGAAGTCTGACCTTGTTAAAGACTTTTTGAACCATTTTTCAGACACCACATCTACGGGCACTTCCCTCTCTAAAGGGCTCTACACAAATTTGCAAAACAAAAAGCCAGGTTGCTAAAACAACCAAGAGGTGATAAAAGAAAAAGCGAGGAGATAACACTCCACTAGCAATCTCTGTAGTTTTTGATTTTGTAATGCAGAATTTACCTTTTTTTATCTGGGTCAATAGAGACGATAACACCGTCGCTGAGAGGGAAGATGACGTATAACCACCGCACTTTTTCATACTTTACAACTACCATAGTGCCCAGGTCTGGCTTCACAGCACCTTTCCATCATATCTTGGCTTAGAAATTATCACTTCCACAGCTGGCTAGCAAGTTTATCCACAGAGGCAATTTTCAGCAGAAGACAAGGCTCAACCACATTGTGTCCATAGCTTGTATCCATAATTCACATGCCCAGACTCCTTCCCAGCTAAAAAGCCACCATGCTCCTCAAGGCTTACCAGGACCAGCCATTCCCAGCCTAAGCCCTTCCATTCATCCAAGGTTTTCTGCTTATTGAATCCACTGTTACAGCACTATTCAATGCTTTCCAAAGAGGATGAGGCAGCTGGAAGCCTCATCTCCTGCAGATGACATCCTCGCTCTGGCATGCTGAGCAAACAGGATCTTGAGGAGCAAAAGGGAAAGTGTTTATGGAAGATTTGCTTTAAATGATTAAGAACCCTGAAGAGTCATGATGAAAAACCACGCAGTGAATTCTGTGCTTGGTATGCTGGCATTATCAGCATGTAGGACTTGCTCACAACAAGGGAGTATGACGTGCAAGGGAAAAAACAACCCCTAACACATCACTGCAGTAACTTTAACATTAAACCAGTCCTGGAGAGATGTTATGCAAACTCGCACTTCAATCTGTAGCCACAGCACTAGCTGTCCATTATGGGACCTGATCAGATCAGTGTCTTTAGCAACTCTTCTTTCTAACAAATCAACTCTCCAGGCTGCAGAAACCAATGCCTCAGCACACCCATGCTTGAAACAAACTTCAATGTTAGAGTCCTTAAGCATTGCTCATAGTTCTTCTGTATTTTTGTCTATTTGTGGAAGAGTTTATTGGGGCAAAGAGGATTGTGTGACTGTGCAAGCTAAACAGCTGGGGGGTGGGGGTAAAAACCCCCTTATTCAGCAACAAGTAACTCTACCAAACCATTTGGATATTTACACTTCAATTACAATTTGCAATTGCCGGACAGATGTGCCAGACTTGCTGCCTTGGGTTTCCACAGCACACAGGAAGGTGGGATAAGCTCCAGCCATCCATGTAAGAGAGCATTAGCAATGTTTACAAACTCGCTAATTGAGGCCAAGCAAAATGGAGGAGTTGCCCAACTGCAAACAACTAAAGACAGGTGGCCTTCAATTCTCTTGCTTAGGCCACTCAATGCCCCCCACAACATCCCTGACATGAGATAATCCCAAACCAAGGCTCCTAGAGGAAGCAAACCTCTTCAGTCCATCAGTATCACCAGCAGCATCCCCCAGCATCCTCAGGCACATCCAGCAAACAGCCCTTCTGTCATCAGGTACCTCTCCCAAATCCCAAGTTCAGGGATTCCCCATACTGGGTAAAGCTTCTGTGTTCTTACAACCTCGGGGTGTGCACTCTGTGTCAGGATGGCTGGGGCAGGACAGTGCAAATGTCAATAGCTGTAAATTCTATTTTAAATTTGTCACATTTGCAGGAACTGCAGTCTTTCACAGAAATATTTAGCCTTGATTTAAAGCCTTCAGCAGTAGAGAACTGCATCTCCAAGGACTGTTATGGTAATACCTCCTCTTCCCTCATCAAAATAATTCTGCATCTTGTTTCAAACCAGAAACTGCTCATGAACATCAGAGAGAGAATGAGGAAGTTAATTACTTAAACGTAGGGTCACATGTAAATAAAAGAAATACCAAATGAAAACCATGGTACAGAATGAAGTCTCATTCAAAATAAAAACATGCAAGCAACATTTATACTTCTTGATTTCACAGAGTCAAAATATATACAAAAAGATCCTCCTTAATCTATTTATAGGTCTTTCAACACCTCAAATATGGCCCTGATAATACACAGCCTTAATTTAATTTTGCAATCACCCTTCTGCTCTGCACGTCTTATGTTGCATCTAAAATGCACAAGCACATCTCAAAGATGAGACATCAGGAAAAATCCTCAGAAATAACTTTATGCAACCAAATACAATCTTAAAAATTAACAGAACTGCTGGGTTTCTAGAAAATGGGATTTTCTCAAGTAAAACTGTTCAGCACAGCCCATGTTTTGCACACTTTAGTGACACCTGAGCCATGCTGTCTGTGTCACTTGCTGCAGGAACACCACTTCTTACTTTTCAAAAGATATTACAGCCTTTGGTTTACTTTTGAAAAAAAGCAGCCAACTCAAAACTACTTACAAGCCTTTCTGTTAGACCCTCCTAATCTGTTCTGTGCTGCCAGAAGCACAGCACTTGAATGGCTATTTCTGTTCAAAGCTATATTTGTTGTGGAACTACTGCAGACTCCTGAATCATGTAAACAGAGGCCAGAGCCAAAAAATGTTTCACTGGACTTGAAGTTCACATCTGCCTTAGTTACTAGGACAAAAAAATAAAGGCAGGGCTTAGGCTACAACCAATAAATCCTGCAAAGACTATGGTTAATAATGAATTCCTGCAACAGAGCTTTGTTTAATCTGGTTTACTTAGCATTTGCGACCTTGGCAAAGTACCTGTGTGAGCACCTGCCATTGTTGTGGAGCAGCGTTTCACACCTTCTGTTATTTTAGGCTCCAGCAGGCGACTGTACAGTGCTACCTTAGTCAGGCAGGTTCATAAACACGCAGCAAAGTCACCTGGAAATGATGTGCACTTCCAGACTTGCTGGAGCCCAGGAGCCAACTGTATTGCTGTCCCTAAAAAGCAGTATTGTAGCAGCTCTCAGTCAGGACCTGCAGCTGCACCTTTGGGCAAAACAAATGCTTGGCAAATGTGTTGCTGGAGCCAAGTGACCCTGTCATTTCCTCAGCTTCTTGGCTCAGAAAAGTTAATGCTACAAACCATGCCCTCACCTCAGCCGGCCCATGTGGATGAAAACCTCACCTGAGCACTCACCACCTTCTATTCCTCATGATCCTTCTCCAGCAGGAACAATCTCCAATATTCTCAACATGCTGGAAACAAAAGGCAGCCCAATATTCCCAACAAACTGGAAACCATGAAAACCCCCAGAACAACAACGAAAACCCACAGATGTTTGATCCAACTTCCCACAGATTACACAGACCTACCACTTCAGGCAGGGACAAATTCTGCCCAGTGGTCTTTGGCACTGAGCTGCAGCAGAGGTACTACAGGCAGGAGGACAAGCAGCATGTGTTTGGGTAAGAGTGGGACATCACAGGTGGATCAAGGAGAACAAAAAAAATGTTTCCGTCATAACCCATATAAAAAATCTGGATTAAAGTGTAGTAACCATTTTTTTGGTCATACAAGCATTTGCTGAATTCAGAAATTTAGTAGCTGCCTGATACTTAGTTGCCAATATATGTCTAATACAATGAAAATATTTTTCCCTTCCTTTCAGAGAAGTTGATACAAAGCCACATTCAGGAACTGTAACTGGCTTTCCACTTACTCAGGGGGAAAAAAAAAAATCTTTTTTTTACAAACTCCAGAACAAACAAGATGATTTTCTATTTTCTTGTTTTTAAAAGCTGACAACGCAAGTACAAATGGATAATACATTTTACCATCTATGTTACTGTAGTTTATTTTTGTACAAATCTTAACCTTCATCTTAAACTAAGATATTCTACCTTAAAAGTGTTATACTTCTGTGTCTCTTCCCTTCATACAGCTACAACCTGGATATGGAATTCCTAATCTTAATAGAAGGATATATATTTAATTTTGCCTTGAATTGACACTACAGACTATTTAAAGTTGCATTAAAGCTGGTATTATCCTGTACTTCCAGGGTACCAAAAATGAACATCAGCTGTCAGGATGCCAGAGTTACTCAATTAACACTTGCACAGCCAAAGCACTTTGCAATCCTATTCACAAGCTACCAAAAAAAACCTCCCCAAAACAAAAAAAGCTAAAAAAGCAACCCCCATGCCTGGGCTAGGGAAACACAGCTTCTGCAGGATTTCTCTTTTGGCCAGCTCCCAGACATCTCCCTTTCCACACTAGATGGAGCTTTGTCCCCTCTTCCCCAGCCGTCTGGCAGTGCCCTGAGCTGGGATAAAAAGGGTAAAGAGGCAAAGGGTGAAACAGCAGCAGCTCCACCCCAACAAACAGCCCGCAGCAGTGACCTCAGGAACAGCGGGATACCGGCGAGGACCTGGGCTCTCACCGTGCCCTGCTGGCTCCCTGATTTTAACACAGCACTGTTTTGCCATTTTCGAGGCATGAAAGATTTCAACAGTTCCAAATCCCTATCCATGCTGAGCTCCTACCAGCCTTTAACACGACTGCAAGGCACTGCCTGAGCTCACACCACAGTCAAACTACACTTCTTTCCCTTCCCTTATAAAGGGACAGCATTTAAGCTTATTCCCAGATTACACACCTGAGTTGCTCACTAGCTTTCCTGTATCCCTCTTCATACTCCCAGTTATTTTCTTTCAAAATATGCTCTTCAGTCTCTTCTCTGTTAACCTGAAACATCTGTCCCAAATGCCTCTGCTCAGGCTCCAGCCTTGGATTCACTAACACTTAGGGGGAGCGACTAATGGATAAAATTCCCCTTGATTTGTATCTGCTGGATTTGGTCTGTATTGTTTCAGATCACAGGTCAAGAGAAACAGCTCATCCTTCTGGTGAGCTGCCACAACTCCATTAGGATCTTTCAAAGCACAACAGGATATGGTACATCATCAGTACTTCTCTGATGAATTTAAACTCAATGGGACTGAGAGAAGCCCAGGGGAATGAGTCACTCCCGATGTCACAAGTGGCCTGCACTGCAAATCACAAAAAGCAGCAGCCTCAGGCTGTATCAGACAAGGCAATGCCAGAGAGGATGGAGAAGCACCGGTGTTCAAAGTGCAAAACCTCTGTGTGCCTCGTGGGCAAGGGCTCCTGCTTAGGCAATGTGCTCAAGAACAAGGAGCTAAAATTGAGGGGACAAGGGAAACAAGCCCACATTATAGTGGGAAGCTAAAGAAAAGTTTGGAGGCTGACAGGGGTGAGTGTTGCTGTCTATAAATATAGCAGAAAAACAAACACCCAGGAGAGAACAACCCTGGCACGTCACCAAAGTGATATAAACCAGCTATGAACAAGATTAAATTGGTATCAACAGTCTAATTCTGAGAAGTTCAGACCTGAAACCATTTCCAGCTAGAGGACTGACGAAGGAACAACGTGCTCCTTTGCAAATGAAGACTGGTTGCCTAATCAAAGTAGGTCACTGTGGAATGAAGCAGCCAGTAACAAATTACGGGACACAGAATCACAGAATCAATTAGGTTGGAAAAGACCTTTATGATCCTCAAGTCCAACCTTTGACCAACCACCACCTTATGAACCAAAGCAGAGCACTGAGTGCCATGTCCAGTCATTTCCTGAAAACAGAAGATGCCCGGCAGCCAGAGGCTCTAAAGGACAGACACAGAGCAAAGCAACTCTTTGGCAGAGCAGATGGATCTGAAGTAGCACTGGAATATTGCACACAACAGGAGCTCTTGCCTTCACATACACCATGCTGAGCTAAAGCAGTAAATAATACCTCAAAAATGCAACCCCTCCTTTCTAAATTAAAGATTAGAGGTTCCCCAAAACGAACATAAAATCAAGAAATACCTATTACAAAAAGAGACATCCTAAAGCAGATAGAAGGCATGCAGAGCAGGTTTCATCCAGAGCAGATTTAAGAGGGATACCTTTTGAAGACAAGACAGCAGCAGGGTCCAACAGCCACACATCCACATCGCCTGGCCAAGATACCATCACCCATCATGACTTCCAACACAAGGCTGTAGAGCAGAGCCTCTTGGGGACACACAGTCTGGGCAGTACAGACAGCAGCTAAAACCACATCTCTAAATCCCAGATGTAGCCAACAGCCATGTCCTGTTAGCCTACCCAGCACTGACAAGCAACACAAGACATAACTGAAGGTGAACCTGCCAGGCTCTTACAACTCCTACTCATATGTTTCGTAGAGAAGAACCTTCAGTTCATTACAGCAGCATGAAAACCCAATCCCTTGACACTCTGTAACTGTTCAACATCCTGGACATGCCATCCAAAATTTCCACTGAAGTTCAGGAGAGCAACATAATGAAAACACCCTCACTGACCATGTTATTTACAGCCTGGGAACAAAGAACTCCAGCCTCTGCTTTTAATACAGGCTAATTTATTCTGAAAAAAGTAATAATTAAGTACACAAAACCAAAGTATGGAACCTGAAAAACACCTTCCTGTCTGGCAGAGCAAGTGCTTTCTAAGGACACTTACAGTAGCTCCTGCTGCTAAAATCGTTTATTAAAAATAACTGGGGAAAAGCAAAGATGATCTTGAAAATACACAGCAATGCTAAACTGAAAAAGTTACACTGAAAAAACCCCAAAGCAGGTCAAATGCATTAATATATTCTTGTGATTAAGTCCATATCCAAGTAGTTTGAAACTAGTGTCTTCAATATTTGAATGATTATGCACATTTTTAAAAATCTTACAAGTGTTTAGTACTACTAAAAAGCCAGCACATTAAATCTTTACGGGATTTAATATGGGATTGAGAAATTCCCTGAAACAAGAGGAAAAAAGCCCTAGGCAAAAAACCATAATAATCAATTTTCTCCACCCATCCCACCACATGCCTCTGCAGAACGAGCATCAGGTAAATTGGGGATTGCAGAGTCAGCCAGCATAATGTAGTTCCCAGGCCAAAGGGCTTGTGCTTTCAAACAGGTCCAAGACCTCGGTACTGTGGTGGCCCAGGACAGAAAATGCAGATGAAGCATTAGTAAGTGCCAGGAGGGAGGTACTGACACCAAAACCAGCCTGACAGTTACTGCTTCAGGTAAATTGTACCACTCCTTACTTAAGGGAAACCTCAGTATACTGCCATTAAAAATAAAAAGGTAATAAAAGGCTACTGTGATCCCAGTGAATGTAAAAGGTGATGGTTTGAGAGGGTGAAAAGCCCTTTCCACGTCCACATAGAAATAACAGCTGGAGTTGGCAGGGATGGGCTGAATCACTTCAGCCTGGTGAAAAAACAGGTTTTAAGCAGAACCCCCCCCCCCCGATTTATCATTTTCTCATTGCATTATTCAACAGCAGCATCATTTTATCAACTTCTCAAATACTACCCCTCCAAGAGGCAATAGACAAGGCTTTTTCTATAAAGTCTTCCATAATCACTAGAGCACCAAAAAAAAAAAAAAATTATGTTTGCAGAAAATTGCTAGGTTTTCTACAGCAAAGTCCATCTATAATTTTTCGTTTGAGATTAAATGCAATAAAGTTCCTTAGAACTAAAAAAACAAATATGCAAATCTAAGGTGGATCCCAACCTGCAGGCATTTTTGTATCAGTTAACATTTCACATGCAAAAAAATGTAAACAGTAAAATTGAAGCCAGAATGAAGTTCTTTCCTCACTTCAGTTAAAAACATGAATATAACTATTTATCTTAAAATAGTTTGAGCAACCTGGTCTAGTGAAGGTGTCCCTGCCCATGGCAGGGGAGTTGGAACTGGATAATCTTTTAAGGCCCCTTCCAGTCCAATCCAATCTATTAGTCTATGATTCCCAGTGGTGTTGGGGAGCTATAGATGCATGGGAAGACGACAAGGAAATGAAAAACAAAATGAAGCGCCTACAGAAAACATTTAAAACTGCATTTCCGCATGGCAACAAAGAAACATGCAGCTTGGAAACACCCTTCCATTTCTGTTTAACACACTGGTGGTGGGAATTCCTGCCAAAGTAAACTTCAAAAATTTGTTTGGCATGGAGGAAAACCAAGCAAACTGGAGTTCTGTGTGCAGAATCCTTGTTCAGTAAGGTGAAGGTCTCTTTGTTCCCTTTAGTGCCAGGTCATTTCAAACTTTTGTACCTACGTAGTTTTCTGTGCCTGCAAAACCTTCAAAACAATTAAAAGAAATAAAACTGGAAGGTGAAAAATTTTAATAACTCACTCCTAAAAATCAAAAGAGCCTTCCAACATGCCATGTGTAAAAATATCACCAAGTGTGACAACTTTCTTATTGTATCAGTCTACTTCCAAAAGTCTGGCACCTTTGAAAGCAAAATATTATTTCACAAGTGCAGAGAGAGAAGGTTTGTTTTTTTAAAAAAATATTTGCATAAAATCCAGGAAAAAAAAGATGTATTTACAACGTTAATGCAAATTACATCATCTGTCCTCTTAGATGGCAGTTTCTGACCATTGACAACCGTAAATATAGATAAGACCTTTTATTCAATTATCGTGCTAAATTTCACATTTCTGTAAGCAGCACGATAAAGCAGCTCAATCACTCCTCCCTTGCTGATCTGTTATCTGAAAACCACAGACAGTATCATTTCTGACACCAGAAAAATAATTGCAACTTTCTAGGCTGTGGCTCAATTGCCCCAAGAGATCCCCTATGCACTATCAAGAGTTTTCCTTTCGCATCTCTCCATTTAGGTCTTTTGAAATTCCATGGTTTTAAGTTTCTATCTTTGGCACACAGACATCTGGGCAAACAGCAATTCCTGAAATTTGTTACTCATTCAAGATATTTCTCGAGGTATTTGTCATAGCAACCTCAGGATGTAAACTCAAATTGCAAATCAAGACTTTTAACTGCTGCAGGATTGGGGAGAAAAAGAGGCTGACTGCGATTATTAGACAGCAACTCTCACTGAGCATTTAATTCCAACATTAAATTCAGTGATGTATTCAGTACATCGCAACAGAACTCAGGTGGGACGTGGTCCCAAACCCAAGGAAATCAATAGGAGTATTTCATTCTGATTTCCCATAGAATCTTTGGGCATGCCACACCATTTTGAGCCAGAAACCTGCCTGCCCTTGCTGCACCTGAGGAAACTGCCCCTGCAGGCAGCGTGGATCCCACCACGCACAGAGTCAGCTCTGCAGTCCACGGCATCTGCCATGGAGCAAACCCTGACCCAGCTGGCTGCACATGAGAGCACATGCAAAAGGTCTTGTGCATGCTTGTTCAGCTGGTTTGAAAAAGAAAAAGAAGTGAGCAAGAAAATATTGGAGTTTTTGTGGTTCCAAGCCAGGTAATTTCTCCATTTTATTCCTACCTGGACCAGAAGAAGAGAGGGGAAAACTAAACCAAAATGATCACATAGCACTGCTTGTTCTCCATCTCTGCCAGCCAGCTGCAGGAGCTGACGTGCAGGCACAACACCGGCTGGCACCAGGAGAGACAAATGCTCTGTGGAGTTCTGCTGCAGCTCAGAGAAGAAAAAGGACCAAGGACTTACCCAGGGGATTCATCCTTTCACGTTTCAATCCAAGGCAAGGCAAGTGTTCCCTGGGACCTGAGCTCCTGATGGCCCCAGAATCAAGACTAGACAGAAAGGTCTTAGTAAGCACTGGCTTCCAGAAACTGCACTTCCACTCCTACCATCCACCTCCTAACCCCGCTGCTGCATTTGTGGCTGCCTTTGTTAGAACACTTCTGCAAATGAAAACAGATGAGTAACTATTGCTGCTTTAGCAAACTCCCAAGCCCATGGTCACTAATAATAGCTTTGTTCCTTTTATTACTAAACAAAACCAAAAAAAAAAAAAAAAAAAGTTTAAATGCTTGTATAAAATGCACATTGCTGAATGTTTTCTTTCATTGATCCAGGGCTGTTTCCCCATATGAGCTTAGGCCCAGGACTCTCGAACAATTTCTGTGATAGACACGATGTGAAGCAATCTCAGGCTGTTTGAAGGGGCTTCCCTCACAAAAAAAGTTTAAAAATCACATTTGGTGCTCTTTCATTGAGACATTGAGAGTTCAGTTAAAAAAATAAAACTGGACAGAGACATTGCTGCACAAGCTGGAAGGCAGAGGCAGGTCTGAGCTCCCTGGCAGGAGACAGCCCGGAGCTGATGGATCCAGGGAGGCAGAGGTGCTCTGCCAGCTCCTGGGCACGGCGCCGGCCCCGACTGCGCCAGCAGCAAACAGGTGGGACAGAGGGAAAGGGCAGCATATGGGGAAGAGAAAGTGGAGAAGGGCAACAAGAGAGGAAGAAAATGGAGAAGGTATGAAGCCATTGCCGTGAAGTGACAGTGGGAGAATGACCGCAGGAAAGCCTCCCCTTGTGCAAGAAAAAAGAAACAAGAGAAAAGCTACAAGAACTACTTTTGGTACAAAATTCTGCTTTTCCTCTCTACAATCAAATCAATTACAGGAACTTCTGAAAGCAATAAAAATAACTGGGTCCCAAATCACCCCAAGTCTGCCATGCTCTATTTGGTGGAGCCTCCCACTACACACCCCCTGTGGCCTGGGATCTGCTGTAGCCTCCTGCTCCTCTGATGCTCATGCTCACGGCCAAGCAGAGACCATGTCTCTCCCCTTCCTTCTTTTGGGTGGTTTCACATCAATCTTGGATTGAACTGCAGCACAACTAAGCCCAGGGGCCTCTGTTATCCTGCACAATGGTGCAGGAAAATGACTCAGAGCTGCTGGGCTTTGGCTGCCCATGCTGGAAGGTGAGTAGAATCAAGAAAACAACAAAAAAAAAAAGATGCTGAATATTCAAAAGTCAGGCCACAGCATTTTCACATTTTTCACATTCTAAAGCTTCTAGGGGTTTTTAGCTTATTAATTTCTATTACTGGTCTGACTGCTGCTGAATGATCCCAAGCATCGCATAGCAGATGTTTTTTTTTCACAGGAAGCAACCAAGCTAAAAGCAGCGAAAGCATCCTCTTGTTCTTGTGTGAGCCCTTTTTTATTTTTTTTTTCCTTAGTTTATTTGAACAATAGCACCATGAAACAGCCTACAATAATGACTGTTACAAAATAGGAAGCTGAATTATTAGGCAAGCTCTGTCTGCATAACTCAATCAGCCTAGGGAGGATATGACAGGCACGACCAGGACAAAGGACTGGACTCTGTGACCCCAGGCATCTTTCAGGACTCTGTTTCTGAATTACTAAGAGCTGAAGTTTACTTTTACTCCTTGATTAGAGGCACCATTCCTATAACTGCAGCAGCAAAGCACAGGCATTTCCCAAGAAGTGGATCACCAAGCGTGCATGCAGAAAGCAAACACTTTAGACAGGCTGGGATGAGAACTTCACCTGAAAATAAGGTTCAAAATGGAAATTCAAAGTTTAGTATTTAACCTTTTGAGCATAGAGGGGATGCACACAGCAGGACAGGTAAATCATGAGGTAGTCTTTAAGCAAATACCCATCAACAGTTTTTGCAAACTAACAAAAAATAACAGGTAAAAGATGTCTTTAAGCAGCTGCAAGGTTCAACAGCACAGAAGTTCTACAGTCTTGCCAAGAGCATCATCAGGACCAGCTCTGGAGGGATATATTTTGGACCAGACGACCAGTAACCAAAGGCAGCCACCCACCATCCTGTCATTACAACAACCCTACTGAAACTATGAAAAGCAGGTCTAAGTGCTTGGCTGAGCAACACTTTGGAGCCAACAGCAACACCAGTGACTGAGCAAGAGCAATACAGGAACCTGCAAGTGAATCATTAACGAGCAATGATTTCTCCATTACTCACTGTGGATATAGAGTTACTGCGGGTAAGATTTGTTTCTAAAAAAAGGGAACAGCCACCAACATGAGCACCAACACATTCATCAAAGCCCAGAACAATGCGGGAAGAAAAGAGGAAGGCACAGCTATCGGTCAGGCTTTGTCCAAAAGAGCTGCTCATCGAGGAAGGCTCTGTGGAGCAGAGCAGACGTGCTGGGAACAGCATCTCACACCATCCCCTGCCACGGGGGTCACACTCAGGGGCTCGGGTCAATTGGGCGTTGATTTTGCATCACACCAAGAAATTATTAACTCATTCTACAGAAGCCATACAACTGTCAAGCTGCTGATAGAGATCAATAACCAACTACTAAAACGTCAACAGTTTGACCTCTAGGCAAGTGTTTCCATAGCCCTTCACCCATGTTCTACAGTAAATGCTCCCAGTACATTTTCCCCAAGCATTTGCAGTCTGTGCTACTGTGAATAAGCAACAGGAGAACCGAGCTGACATTCTCAGCCAATCTTTAGGCAAGATTAGCAAGCAATTAAAGCTGTTGTATGAGGAATTTTAAGTGCTCTACAACTTCATGCCAAACAAGAGCTAGTCAAGCACTGGAATTTATTTTTTGCAATTCTGTTCTACACAGAAACAGAGACAAATTTAAAGAAAAGATTTTTTGAAGCAAGGATTCAACCAATTACCAAAACATCTATTATAGTTTAAATACTAATATATGCTGAAAGAAAATCTGCATCAAAAAGGGACGTGCAAAGCATTATGATTGCTTCCTACCAGAACATTTCAATTTCAACTGAACTCGGGGGGGTGGGGGGGCTTAATCACTTTTTGTTCTTTTGTTGGTAAAACATAATTAATGGTAATGCTAATTGCACCCTAGCCACTTTGGGTGCAGCACATCCTGGGAACACTTTTGAAGGCCAGAACTGAATCTCAGCCCCAAAAGCAAATGAGAGCTTTGCCATCCCTTACATACAACCAGATCTCCCAGGACAGGGAGCAGAGCATACAGCTTTTGTCCCAAGAGCAGATCATTTAGTCCCAGCTAAAAAGTGTTCATTAAGTTGCCAGGAAAACAAGACAGAGCAACAGAGAAAGCCACACATTTCATCAGGATAAGAGTTACAAGATGTTCAAGAGGAAAAGCTTGGTTTTAAGTACAACAGAAAATAAGGCAGATTTGGGGAACTGTCACCCCCAGCAACAATTGCACAGCTCGCATGGGTCTGACAATAAGGACTGAAAATAATGATTTTCATAAACACACTAACTAGAGCAGAAAAAAATGTTACCATGAACAAAGCAAGTAAGCAAAGTTAAATAAGGTAAGTGAAGCCTGAGGTACAGTTTCAGACTGATCTGTTCACATAAAGAGTGCTCTAGTTGAAGATTAGGGGTGAGAAATAAGAAGTCATTAGCTCTTCTTCAAGGTTCATGATTCAAATCTGACAAAACACACACTTCAGTGTTTCCAAGCTTAAAGAAAATTCCAGCAGGGTCACAGAAGATGCTATTTTTAGCTGGCTTAATCTCTGTGCACTCAAACACAGCTTTTGTACATGCACATATTTTGTCAGCACTTAAATAAAGAAAAAAAAATCTCTGCTACCAAAAACTTAATCATCCACAAGTTCTGAAAATGCAAATGAGCTTTCCTCTTAATATTAGCTGCTTTTGACTGAACAGCACTGAAAAACAGCCTATAGCTTTTCCAGCCAAAACTGCCACCGGAAAAAAACCCCCAGGTCCTGGAAAATATTCAGTGACAAAACCGAGAAAGAAGAATGTGGGAAGTTACCAGCAATTAATTTCTTCAATAGGAAACAAACTCTTCCCACCCACAATGTACCTATCAGTACAGCTGAGAATGTTCTGAAACCCAGAACATCCAGGCAGTGAAGTGCATTGGGAAGTGCCCGGCGCTGGCAGCCGGAAGGAAAGGCAGCAGCCCCGCAGCCCTGGCACTGCTAAGCCCTCTGACAAAAAGGAAATACATTAGAAATCAGTGGGCCTCCCTTGGTTCCTGGCTGGCTCCTCAGTGCCAAGACAGTTTAGATCTGGGGCTGTTAGAAGGGCAAAGTGACGGGGTCAGATACCTGTGTACGCTAAGCCAAGGGGTTGGTCAGACGACCTTCAGGGGTCCCTTCCAACCTATTCCAAATTATTTCTGGTCCAGAAACAGTGACATTTAATCCTTGTCTCTTAATTTACTTACCATATACTTTAAAATGTTTTGTTCATCCATGTTAGAAAGGTTTCAGCTACAGGACCAAAAATGACGTGGCCCAGGCACTGCATCACCCACTGGAAAGATCAATAAGAACACTTATAGTTGCAACAAGACTCTTGCTACTCTTCAGTAACTCCTCTGTGCATGTATTGCTACACAGGCTCTACAGAAGTCATTTACTCTCTGGGCCCTTGTTGTTAAATTCTTTATCAATCCTTGTAAGTTTGTCTGTTGACCTATTGTAATTTTAAGAGATTCAGAGATTGAACATTTATACCTGCCAAACTCTTTTAATAGAATTAACTAGAGATATCATGTAAGCTTTTAATAATGTTGACAACTACTAAAATTCAGTTAGTTAAGCCAATAAGGAACCTCTGAAACCTTACACATGTTCTCCTCTCCTCATCAAGCACAGAACTTCATGTGGAGGCAGCCAATTTCCTGACTGCTTCCTTAAACACTACTGGATCAAGTCTGACTGCAAGGGAACACTGAGTGGCTGAACTCCCCTTCTTCCCCCTGAAACAAGAGTCAACCTTCAGCATTTCTCCTGCTCAAACCCAAAACATGCACACACACAGGTTGTTCAGCATATTCCACAACAGTGTCAGTGTCTCAGAACACTTTTTATCACCTTTAAGCAAGTTTAGGAAAAGATTATGGCTTGGAGAAGCACCTTCTTTACTGAACATCAGTATCAGTGACAAATCCGCAATACTGAGTTAATAGTTATTCAGAACTGAAAACAGAAGTACTTGACTAGTGTAAATGCACTGGAAAAAATTAATCAGACTCAGTCAGAATCTCTCCTTGTTACGTTTTCTGTAAGTGACAGAAATCTTCAAGCAGTCATAATTCATAACTAGCCATCATTTCTCTTAAGGTACGCCCCAAGGAAACTTGATGTACATCCAAACTTCTGCAAGCTTGCTCCTTTCTGTTGGATGCATCTTTCATTTTCCCTAAGAGTGAAAATCATGTTCTGGAAAGGCTACAGCATGCCAGGGATTCTTAAAATAGAAAGGCTGTAGCTGGTGATACTGCAAATATAAATACAGCTATTGGTATAGCAGTGGGAATAATAGCAGTGACATGGACCCAGAGCAGCCCAGTGGCCAAACTCTGCTGGCAAGCTATCCATGGCTTCCCAAAACACAAGCAGGAGAAGAGAACTGCCATTTAACAGTCTGAATGGGCATAATGCACACCAAATGAGTTGTAGCAAATTCACAGCACAATCTAACCCTTGGGCTTCAAGGTTTCTAAATTTAGGTGTTTCAATGCAGGAAGGGAGGTAGGAGAGCTACAAAAATGCTTTAGTAAGGAAGCAGAGTGAGCTGATTGCAGGTCTGTGTAATTTTGACCTTGCCGTACCAAAAAAAAAAGCATTTGCAGTTGGCAGCTGGGGCATTGTGTCCAAGTGCCACCTTGGCATGAGCAGGGAAAAGCACAACCCTGGCTTTCTGTAACTGCAGCCTTCAGAGAAGGATACAAACACCAAAACAAGAACATCAAAGAAGAAAACGGACTGAGAAAGGCTTATCCACCAAACTACCAAAGCCTGTGAACCTTAAAGTCTGCTTAAAAATATTAGATGCCAAAGTTATCAAAGCACACCACCAGTCAGTCAGAACCGTGGCCAAGTCTAATATAATAATGTCATGTTTATTTTTATCCCTGACTCCAGACTAGGTGCTCCAGCTATATTTGTGCTTCTTGTAGCATTTCTTAGGAAACACACACACACTGACTGAGCAGAGCAGCAGAGGGTGTATTAGACGATCTATTCCAGACAGCAGCCTTGCTGTATCACCAAGCTAATAAGCAATTTCAGTCAACAGAAATACCAGAGCATATCTTGAGAAACACTTTCTCCAAGCATTTTTAAGTAACTGTTTCTATTGGACTAAGGACAAACAATATTGCATAGGTTTTGGAATAATTTAGTGAGCCTTCTTTGATAAACTAAAAGAAGACAAAAATATTTCATAAACTTCATTTAATAGGTGACTAAGCCCACAGACATGCAGTGATCTGGCCAGTGGTCAGAGCCACTCAAGCATAGAGTCCATGTGGCAGTGTCACTCAAGCCATCAGACCCTGCACAGACATCAGCACAGACATCTTGACACAGCAAGTCTTCCCAAAACTTCTGAAGAAAACACTCATGATCTCTCCAGTTTCTGCACAGCACAGAGCACTGGTGGGGAGAGGGGAGACTCTGGTGCCCCAGGACTTGCCTCTGATTTCAGCCGCATTGTCACTCACTACAGCACAAGTATTAATTTCTATGTAGAAAACAGACATGCCAGCAAATCCTACAGAAGCCCCCACTTCTCACATCACCTCCCTAAGTCAGGCTTTGAGCTTCAAGATAAAGTTGCCTGCCTGTCTCTATCCTCTCTTTTCCTCCTTCCAGCTTGGTCTTTCTTATCCCTCACCCCACATTTAGGATGACAGGCTGCAGATACCATGAGCTGGACTCAGGTACCCACACAGAAAAGTCATTGTTTAAAGATCTCAGGCCAGAACTCCGAGACTCAAAGGACACGGCTCAGACCACCCTTGGTCAGTCTTGACAGTACTCTGTAAAGCTCCTTTGCCTTGCCTAAATATAAAGAAAACCAGGACAGATGACTGCAGGATGCATCCACAAAGTACTTGTTAAGAGCACCTGATGAACAAACACGTTCAGCCGAGACATCAGAAGTTATATTCTTATAATAACAAAAAGCGATGTGCTCGCAGCCACGATGATCACGGCGCATGAGCAATTCAAGAGTTTGCAAGAAGACTGCTTCATTAGATCAACAGCAACACTTGGAAGGGAAAGCACAAGCTTTTAGCAGACAAATTCTTCATTAGGCTTCCCAGTGCTCACAGCACACACACCACCACCAGGCTCCAAAATACACCTTCTTGGTTTGGTACTTCTCACACAAGACAGAAGCAGGGCTCTGGACAAAGCTATTTCTCTCCTGTGAGCTCTGCATGGTTATATCCCAGTTCCAGCATCTACAATCTCACGTGATTCCAGAAAACTACCAAACTATCAGAAAACACTCTGCTTGATGGCTGACCAAATCTAAAATAACATGAAGTGTACTGCTGTTCCAGAAGCATGTCAACATATGGATCACCTTCAGAAACACAGAGTTTTGTCACATGCTACTGGTTGCATAAACCAAGAAAAATGCTGCTATTGTGGAACAACTGAGATGTTGCTATGATTAAGTTCATAAGGCATTAATTGATTCATTTCCACTGCATTTTTCAGGAGCCCGGTTCTTAGATGCAAAGCCAACTCCGCTTAAATTCAATTCGTTTTGGGGAGGGAGGGGGTGGGTGGACAGGAAATAATAATTTATGAACAGAATAGAAAAATGCAATCAAGCCTCAACTTCCAATTCAGTTTTCCTTTGCTGTATGATGGGAACATGCAAATTCAAATCACCACATCTGAATTCCTCCTCTTCCGTGACAGAGGCACAGCAAGGCTTTAACATCACTGGCATCATGCAGTACAGCCTTCATGCTAAATCCTGGTTATCCCACTTCCAGCCACAGAAGCAAACAGTTCTGAGCAAACAGGCAAAAATAAATCACAGTGAGATGACAGCTACAAAGCACACATTATGGTTAGTTTGGGTCACGGACATAAGGATTAATGGATAGCAAACAGAGAATAAAAGAAAAAAAGTGTCAGAGAGGTCAGAATCACTTGTCACCCTATCCTGAACACAAAACAAACTCATGTCCTGCCACAAGTGCTTGCTCTCCCATCCTAGCCTCGTCTCAAAAGTGGACAGTTAGCAAAATCTTTACAATTTCCACTTGTTAACAAAAAGTTCTCAATACAGAAAGCAGCTTGTCCTGCAAGCTGAATTTTTAACTATCACTACCATACTTTGCTTCTGTATTATTTTCCTATCCTTTGCACCACAAATTAAGTAAGTTCACAAAACAAGCATTGTGGGGATCATCCTCGGGTTTGTGCTGTAAAAAAAGACTGTAGAGAGGTACAGCTGGGATTCCTTTATACTGTGAAAAAACAAAGAATCAAGATCTGCCTATTAGGTAGGCATGAAGCCACAGAAATTTCATTTCTTCAACAGTACAAGGAGAGGACAGCAAATAAAGTGAAAAGAAGAAAGTGTAGTACAAAAGGAAGAAGGCAGCACAAGAGGCCTTCTCCTTCAGGAGAGAAGGGCACAGGAAAATGCAAGAAGAAAACAGATACAGAAAAGAAGCTGCCAGGACACAGTCGGTGTATGAGGAACAATCCCAGGGGATGTGGCACAGGGGGAGTCTGAAGCATCAGCAGCATGAGAAAGACAGGGCAGGTGAGGTAAGAGGCAAAGAAAGACAGGACCAGAAAAGTGTGGAGAGCACAACAGAGTATCACTGTAGTAAAGGTGGAAAAATACTTGTCAGGGTGTATGCAGAGATAGACAGATGGGACAAGAGATGAATATTTATGGACTGAGGAAGAACTTAACCATCAGATCTTAAAGAAAGGGAAGTAATGTAGAAAAAGAAAGCACTGAAGAATTGAGAAAGTAAGAACAAGAAACCCCAAAGGCTTTTGGGTTTTTTCTGTTCAAGGAAAGGACAAGTGTTGCATAACAAAATCTAAATGGCAGCTTCATGGAGTGAGCTGGTCAGAGTTCACTCTCTGTGCATGGGACCGTGAGAAGAGCACTTCCCAGACCTAGACATGAGCAGACAGTACAGAAACTTCCCTTCCCAGGAACCTGAAGGATGAGATGCAGCCTGCTGTTGCTGGCATTGTCTGCCAGGTCTGTCCAACTCAAAGCTCCGGCACTGACTATTGAGCTATCCCTACCTGTCAGAGTATCACTGCCAGTAGCTTAAGGCCATGATTACCAGTAATTGCAACTAATCCAGCTCTAGCTGCATGGAGGGAAAGGTTGTTCATGTTCTGAAATATTTTACAATAAACTCGTATTTACAACTCACAGGAGAGTTTTACTTGATGGCACTAACATCAGATGAAATAACTACAGGACTTGTCGAGGACAAGGATTCTGTTCCTCACTGCTGCTCGTCTCCATCACCTGAGGGTAAGCTGCTCCCTTCTCTCTATTTCCCCATTTGCAAAGCAGGAATGATGATAAAGGCCTCTTCTATAAGGCATTTTTCGAATTAGAAAACACAGCCACTGTTGTCCAAGCGCAAACAATGGTCCCTGTTCTAAAAGAAATGGAGAGGGGCCAAATGCTTGGATGTACAATCCAAGCAGAGCTGCACCGAGGGAGTGCAGTCTGGCAGAAGGTACATGGCAGGCCCAGAGATGCTCAGCAGCACTGGCACTAAGCAGAGGAAACACACCCTGCTCCCTGACCACTGTCCCCCTTCCTCCCTGCACCACCCACAGCAACACTCCATGCATGCAATGTTGCACCACTCAAGCAGCTCAGTGCTGACCGCGTTTAAGCTCCAGACACGTATATAAAAATAATAACGAAAAATGCTGGGATGCTGGAAAATTTGCTTTCATATTCACAGCATGTTCCTTTTGCCTCTGCAGTTGTCTTCTGACGCCTCTGCCCAGATGCGAACCGAAACTGGTTAAGTAACAGTGCAGTTCACCCTTGATGATGCAGAGTTTCTAATGAGGGACTTCCCAAGAAAATAATACCCAGACTTTGAGTAATAATTATTCATACATGTTATAAATAAACACAGCTCCTAATACTTTTAATTAGATGGTTTCCACCGACAAGTTATGTTCCCTTTAAATATTTACATTGTGAAAAGAAACCATACAGCATTTATCCAGTGATGGAGGAGTTGAAGAATGGACTTATGTCAAACTTGCTGGAGACCCTATTACAGCTTTCTCTTTCTGACTAGGTAAAAAACTGATGAGGACCAAAAGCATTAATACACTCTATTGCACATATTTGAACAAAATGAATTGTTTAAATGAGTAAAAGTTTGCCCATCTGCATTAAAAGTTACAATAACATTTCAAAATATTACACAAAGCAGCTGCTGAATGACTTGTTTCTGCAATTCCTGACAGCTCCCCGTACTCAGAGGCTTCTATTTTGCCCCATTCCCTTGAGCACATTGGGTATTTTACCCACTGTCCCACTACCTAAAAACAGTTTATTTATCAAAGTCACAAAACCTAAAGCTCTGTCTGTATTTCCCCTTCCATATCAGTATATCGGGGGGTTATGCATATTCACTCATATATACACCAAATCTCTATCTGCTACTTAATTACTTGTTTGCACTGCCACAGTGCACAGGGGCAGTCAACATCAATCAGCATCTTGTACAAACAGCACCACACAAATAGCAAACATGACCACTCATGTCCTGAAAAACTTTAATTATAGAAGACAGACAACATAAGAAACATGAGAGGAGACAGAAGAGTGCCAGGAGACAGTAGCAGTCCTTACAATAGATGCTAGCCAAAGGGTTTGTTTGTCTTTTTTAATAATGATAAAAAAAACCCAACCACTTCCTACTGTGGCTCTCTTCTTCCCTTCGAAGGAAGGAGGAATATCTTTTCCATATGAAATGGTCGATTCATTTTGATGCAACAAGGCCAAGACGAAGTTTGACTTGAAACAGCATTGTATCTGGGAGTCCTCCCTCTCCTTCCTCCCCAGGTGCTGGTCTGCTGATCCTTCCCCCTCATTTTCTTGGAATGAAATTGATTTTAGGCCGTGCTGCCATAGAAGTGTTGCAGCACAAAGTATCTCAAGATCATCTTTACCTGCCAGTTTATCCCCTGCACTGCAAGCTGAAGATCTCGAGGGAAAGAATGGAAGACAGATGGCAAAAAGTAAGCTAACAAGTCTCTTTCTGTAAGAGCCCCTTGTTAAACAACAACCCAAAGAAACTGGAGAAATGGGGCAGGAAAGGACTGTGAGTTAAGAAAGGTAGGTAAGCAGATTCAGCCAGACACCTGCTGCAAAAGCTTTGTGAGATGACTCACGCAGTGTTCTGCTCCCCTCTCCAGCTTAGCTCACCACTGGATCAGAGGGATGTGCTACACATCAGGAAAGAAAGGGTGGAGTTGACAGAACATTTCCTGGGCAATCACAGGAGCAATAAGGAGCCTGTTTGTCCACCCAGTGCAATTACAGGAACACACTCAGCATGCAAGAGAGCCCTGAGAACTGCTCCATCAGCCTCAGCTGCAAGAGGCTGGATAGAATCTGTTCCTGGAACAGCAAGCTCCAGAGTACCTGGCATCCACCGGGAGCAGTGAAGAGATTCCTGTGTGCCACCAAGAGCTGTAAAAACACGACACCCACTCCCTGCCATCTCTCAGCTTACAGCACAGCTCCCCAATAAAATCATCTGAAGTGGTTCACAAACGTAACAATCATGGAATGCGGTCTGTTGGACACAGCAAAAGCTTTGGGAAGGTGAAGCAGATGTGCTATAACACAAGACAAATCTGGAATAATGACTTCCAAGGTGGGAAGGGAGAAGGTTAAGAACATGTAGGAAATTATGGCAGCCAGCTCACTTTACTAACAGACAAAACCAGCTCCATGTTGCAAGAGCAAGTATGGGAAGAAAGGGATGGGAAGCATCCTGGGGAGAGAAGATGGACATGGAAGGATAAGGAAAGTTCTCACAGCTACAGATATATTTGACACAATTTCAAGCCAGAAAAAATGGGCAACAGACAGATTCTAAAGGCTTTGAGTTCCTCTTTGTGCTGCATAAAAAACCTAAGGATCTTGTAGGGATGTAGTCCCACTTACACCATCAGAAGAGCCAAAGGCACATACACAACAAAGAGAGGGACTGAAGCCAGAGCAAGGAGATTAAGCAGAAACTCACCTTGACATCAGCTCCCAGCCAGCTGCTGACGCCTGCCCCAGAAACCCTCCCGAAAAAGCTTCCTCCAGGCCGGAATGTCTCACGCTCCCCTGCTGTCTTGTACCCCGTGGAACAAGACTCCCAATACCCCATCACCTCCCCTCACACATCCAGCCAATACCTCCACATCCTGTGCTATTCATCTTTCTCATCTTCTCTTCATCCTCATAGCAGAGCTATTACCTACAACACTCCTAATCACAGTTAATTGGGTGCCTGCTATATGGAAGAGATCCATAATCTTCAAAGCATCTCCCAAACAAACTGGAGCAGAAGAGATTTCCCCCTCTGCTCAAGGCATTTGGCAAGAGCGTAACAGCAGATATTACACCAAGTAGCCTTTTTGTTTCCACTCCCTGAGTCACAACCCTATGCATCAAAGATTGATTTCACACCTATCTGGGATGAATGAGCTTTCCTAAACGTTTATGACATGCTTAAGAAAAAAAAAAAGGGGGGAAGATATGACTCACCAAGTATTTGTTAATCTATAGCTGATCTTCAGAAGTTATTACATTTCTATCGTGTTTCAGAAACAAACATGCAGATTTCAACACTTATCTCAGACCTACAGCACAGCACTCTAGGGTTAAGGGTTACCACAGCTACTGGATGGACAAACCACACACAGTAGCCTTCTCCAGGAGACAAAAAAAACATCAAGGCACACAGATCAGTCAGAAGGCTTCCTTAAGATTACATACTCATAGATGCAAGGCTTTTTTCTTGAACTCTGCTGCAATCCCTACTCTCTTCTATTAGCGCAAATGGCAGCACAGACTCAGGAGATTCAAGTTTATTTTATTTCTTTTTAACCACCAAAATTCTTCTCAGGTTTCCAGAAGGACCATGTTGTCTCTTCCCATCCTCAAAGGTATTTGGCAAAAGAAGAGGCAACGCCTGTACCAGAGCTGAACAGATAAACTGTCTCCCTTGGCTGACTGAATCACCCTCTTAAATTAAGCACAAGAATATGGAAAATCCCAAGCTTTCCTTTGCCTCCCCATATTCCTACTCCCTGTTTCAAGGGGGAAGTCCTACACAACTTCAGGAATCAGTTTTGCCCACAGGTACAGACAACTGAAGTACTTGAAAGCAGGCTCCAGATTCCTTGGCCCAGCTATGTTTTTTTTCTCCCAACAGCTGACCCTAAAGTTACCTTAGGAGATGAATCCACACAGAATCCAACCACACAGGTGGTCTTTATGCAAGGAAAGGGACTGCAACACTTAGAGCCAGACTCAGAGCAGTAGTTCCTTGTTTAGGGAATCCTGCAAATAGCCCAGCACAGATTTTTTGCACCACAAATGTTGAAGCCTGCAAAAGCTGAGTAGAAAGAAATGCCACCTATGGAAAGAGTTTTAAACTGCTGAAAAATCAATTTTTCTATGAAACCAGCAGGGTGGGGAAGGGACAACTCCCAGGGAGGTTGGACCTACCACAGCCGGTAATGCCAACGAACTGAACTCCGAATTTGGAAGGTGAGAATTGACACTACAGACCACACCACCAATCCCAGCAACCTTCACAACAGCTATTATCAAGGTCAATAAAAGAAAGTACAAAACTCAGTTACAAGGGAAGCTAGCCCCTGCTATTCCCAAAGCACAGAGCTGTGTCCACTCCAGCAGATGCTCACTTGCCTCAGTCATCCAAGCACATCCAACTCTGCCAATAGCTCAGCAACAACACACCAGCAGTGATGTTCACAGGACACAGGCAAAGGGTTCCCTCTCCCAAGCTAAGCCATGCACATTGTTCCACACACTTTCACAGAAACTCTTTTTTTTTCCCTTGATCGTCCAAAGATTTAGGACTGTGCTGTCCCACATACAAGAAACAATGCAACCTTAACAACAGAACTTAAAACATGCACAAAAATAGATGTAAAACCTCACCACCATTTCTCTAAAATTGTAACTTATTATATATAAGTTACTGGACATCAAAGCAGACAGAAGACAAGTAATTCTGCAGTGTTCACACCTGATGCAGAACCTCCATGTTCCACTGCCACCTGTCAGATGTGGTGGGACACAGAAAGGACATCATGGCAAATCAAGTTATGTTCCTTAACCTCCACCAAAACAAGGTGGGGTTTTTGTTTGGTTGAGGGTTTTCTTGTTTGTTTTGGTTGGTTGGTTTGGGTTTTTTTTTATACTTTCCCTCATTTTTTCTCCTTTACTTCAGCAGACCCAGAGCCTTTTTGCTAGTTTTGACACTTTCTTTTCCCCAGCCATATTTTTACTGTGTGTGGGCACTTGAATTCTCGTTGATTACAAAAGAATTAAGCACTCAACTACCTTAAAAACCGTGTTTCTTTTCAGTATGTTGTTCCTATTGTATTTCTTTTATGTTCCCCTTCAATGGCTACTAACATACCAAGCCCAGGTCTTTGTTTTTTTTAAATGAAGCAGATCTCCTGACAGCACTGGCAACAGAAGCATTGCTTGAACAGAGGAACCAACAGTTGCTCTTAACAGTGTATGGTAATGAATGAGACAATCCCCATTAACCCTGGCTAATAACCACAGTTTCACACCCTACAAAAGTCCTGCTGCTTAGCAAAAGAGGAACAGGCAACCTTCAATTAACTCTTTCTTTCTTGTTTAAATATAGTTTCCTGAGTTTACTGGTGACCAAATCCTTTGCTTAACTCGTGAGAGTTTCATTTTAGTGGGAAAACTCCAAGAATTCGGCTTTCATTCAAATAAAATCTGAAACTGACTTCGGGTTCTCTTATGGGCTTAAGGTCACTAGGGACGAGTCTGCATCTTTTGCCAAGACATTAAATCTTCCTCCCCACCAGGTAAATTCTCACTGGCTAACAGCTGGAAAAGAGCTGGATGACTGACACACACAACAATCCGACAACTGAAAATAAGCAGATTGATCTGTTATTCCCATTCTTGCCAGCAAGTGTTGCTGTTTACCAAGCGAAAGCAAGAATGGGGAAAAAAACCACAAGGAAGAAAAAAGTATTGCTAAATTTTCTTATTGTGTTTGTACCCAAATCTTTCCATGCAGAATTCTGATTCATCAATTGAAACTCAGTGTGGCTTCACAAGAACGTGTTTTCAATAGCTTCTGAAAGCAGAAAGCTTGCAGACTATTTTCTGAAAAAAAAAAGAACATGCATATGATCTTCTGCAGTGTTGATAAGCACATAGCAAATGCCCAGGGAGAAAATTTGTGTGGGGAGATAACTGTAGAAACTATTCTTAGTAACAGAGTTCTGCATCTGTTAAACTAACTCTGTTGGCACTGCGCTGAAAATTTATATTCACGAACACGTGTTCCAAATGTTGTGAAAAAGATACTATTTTAAATCCTGGTTTATGTAACCTGAAACATCTCTGAGAGCTCATGGAGGTATTTTCATTGCGTACCAAGGAGGAGCAGAGCCTGGTGGTCCCTAGCACAGGGGGGATTCAAACAAGAGCCACTGGTGTGAGGGCAGCAGAAGCCCTCACGTTAAAATCACTGCACAAGGCAGAGCAAAGCCCCACCACCCACAGAAACAGGTTATACAATCACAGGCCTAAACATGGATGAAAACTAAAGGCTTTAAAACTGGGGTTTTGCTGTTTGAACCACTGTCACGCAGCACAGGGAACTCGTCTTTAGCAAAACATTTAAGCAAATCCTCGATGTTCAGTATACCATGACATTACGGTCTCTGATCATGCACCAACATAGGATTCCCAGGCAAGCAATAAAGCCCTTAAGAGGCCTGCAGATGAAAAGAATATAGTGCAAGCCTCGTGCGTGAACAAGATGGCAAATTCATCTGAAGACAATGATTAGATCCCCAGTTTTAACAGACAATTTTATTGATCAAATTTCAATACTTGTTTTAGCCACCTTGTTTCATTCCACAAACTACTTTTGGTAGGCGAAAAGTTCATTACAGACTTTTTTTTCCCCTTCTAGCATCAGCCATTTTTTCAAGTCCTCCCACAGCATTTTAGTTTTGGACGCTCTGGGAAGCTGAGGTAGAAGGTTCCTCTCTCCCCAATACGACAGTGCCTCCAAAGGTAGATCAAGCAGAAACCGTGGCAAACTACGCATTTTCAATAACTCCTTTGTGGTTGTGCCTCTAAGTACCAAACAGAGCTGGACCCCTGGATGCAGCTGTAAATAACTGCTGTCAAATGGAATAAGACCATTCACCTCTAAACTTCATCAAATGGCTGAGAATGGTCTCTGTGTTTGACACCACCTGAAGGCCACTGTGACACCTTCCTGCAATTTTAAGTGAACATGAGAGACTCAAAGCCTGAAAGATTTTGGAGAAAGAAAGAGAGAGAAAAAAAATAAAGCCTGAAAGTTGCAGGGACTCCAGCAAAACTGATTTTTATTTGGTTAAACAGCCAAAAGCAGTATTAGATTGTACCACCCACACCAGACTTGCTCATAACCCCTTCCTCCTGGCTCTCAGGGGCCATATTCTGGTACCCATTTTGAAAAGCAGCCTCCTTCTTTAACCACCTTCTGTTAAAATGCTTTTTCATAGAACTGATGGTACAGACAGGCCCTACAGTAGTTGCAGAGAAGGTATTTTTTCCTACTAAGCCATCCTCATGGCAACAGCCAGAAATACCCTTCAGTAACCCCTACATGTCAACAAGCTCCATTCCAGCCCAGGCTGTTTGGTATAGCAGTTCTTTCACAAGTCTCTGGTGGGACTGTAAATTCTGGCAGTGTCAAATGCATTTCCTTTTATTACAAAACCATTTTGAAGCCATCAGGAAGATTTCTCATTTGTAAACTAGCACTTCTATATTTAGGATGTTACTTGGATTACAGATTTATTTTTTCTTCCTGACACTGCAGAAATGGAGGAAAATAAAAGGCAGGAACACTAGCAGAGGCGAGCAGGCAACTTTTCAAATACTGGAAAAGGGTTTAAGTTCTTGGAGAAGGGGACTCTTCCTCTGGATTAGAAGGAAGGCCCGATTCCCAGCTTCCAGATGAAACACTGTCCCTGATTTCACCCCCCTGTAAAATGGAAACTCCTCCTCTGGCCAGGCTCACCTGCAGTGTGACTTGTGGTCGCTGCTGAAAGCAAAGGGTCAAGGTGTTACAGGGATGTGGGGTGAAAAACCAAAGATTCATTGAGTGCCCAGTAAGGAGAAGACCATACACTTGCACAACTCCCTATTTCTTCTCTGTTGAAAGCACAAATACAACCTTCTGACCTCTCAGCCAAACCAAGGGAAGCAGATCCCCCTCACAAGGCATCTGCTCCCCAGAGACAGCAGCCTTTTGGAAGTACTGGGCTAAGTTGTTTTAACATGTACACTGAACTACATCGTGATATGGACTTTGTGAGTCAAATAAAATATGACAAATAGCTGATAAAAGTACAGATTTCAGTTTTTCATCTAAACTAAGACACTGGGAGAAGAAACAAGTCACCTGTACCTGCAAAAATGAATACAGAACACAGCTCGGCATGAGAGACTGCTAAATAAATTCTAGATCAAACTAACAAACATGACTGACAGCATAATGACTAATACCCCACGTAAAGCAAAACTCTTTCTTATGGACTTGGGAGATTTTGGTGTCTTGGACTGGATTCTCCCAACTCAGATGAGTTTGTTTTCATCAATTCTGGAATAGCTGGCTCAATTACCTTCTCAGAGTTAAGTATATCCAAGATTTTGATTCCTTGACTAAAACCTGCTCTGTAGCTAAAACTAACACCAAAGCCTACCCAAATGGCTTGGTACAAATAAACTGGGGGAGGGCTGCATACATTACTTCCCAGATCTCTGGATAGACTTTTTTTGGGGGAGGAGGGCACTGTTCCAATAGTTTCTTAAAATTACGGCAGCAGAACAGAGTGTGAAGCTGGGTGGCAAGGAGCTGCCAACACATCAAGCACTTGCAATGATTCATTAGTCCACACTTTGACGAGTTGTTCCTGGGTTTGAAACAACGAGAGAAAGAAGGAACGAGACATCCAACCTGCCAGAGCTCGGCTGAGTGGTTCTCACCAGAACCCAGGTGCTGGAGAATGCATGGGAGAGGCAGAGTCACATCCTGTCCTGTTCAGCACCCTGTCTCCAGTGGGAAAGGACACAAGCCCAGCTACTCTCTGGGGTCTGTTCCCCTCCAGCATCCACAGTCATTAACTGAGGGATAGAGCAACCCCAGTCCACCTGCCCTCAGTGTCTGGTTTGTCCATTAAACTGCCCAATCTTTTTGAGACTTCCAGTACAATCTACCTCCACAGCCTCCTGAGCAACCAAATCCACATGTTAGCTACCTGCTTAAGCTTATTACTTTCCCTACAAACCCACATTATTTAATTTCATGTGTTTACTTTTATTTTAATCCAGCTGAATCTTGTGAAGTGATGGAAAAGTGGTTTGCATCTTGAAGTCATATACATTAACTGGTAGAAAAAAGAATAAACCAAGAGAACAGCCATTGGCAAGGGATCACTTTGATGGTTCAGCATTTGTGTTCAATTATCACCTAACATCTCTGCCTGTGCATTTTCTTTGAATGAAAACATTACCATAATTTCCTATTTATTGAACCCTAATCTGGTTTTCCTATTAAAGCTTTTTCCAGGTTTCCATCCTCCCTTTCCCCACAGAAAGGGTCTTTGAAAAGTTTTTATCAAATGTAATGTGTAATTTAGCTTGCTTCAGCTATTTCCAGATGGCCTGCAGTGTGCTGAAGTTACACACTCATGACTTTCCAATGGAGAAGAAATAAATGGAAGTAAGACAGGATTCCCAAAGCAAGAACCTCGCAAGTACCTCAGGAATTACAATACTTCATTTCTTCTAATAAAATCACACTGAATTGGATTTTCACAGAGATACCAAACACTCCCAATGATTTCACCGTTGTCTACAACCCAAACAGCTTTTTCATGGAAAGAGGGCCACGGCACACGCAGGTATTCAGACTGTTGGCACATCTTACTGGAATCTCTTGCCTGAAAATCCAGCCATTAACATATGGAAGAATTGGAGCAAGTGCTTCTATTTTTATCATACACCATCTTTTCTGAGTTATAATGTTCTCTGCATTAAAGGTATTTGGCAAAAGACAAAAAAAAGACAAAAAATTGTGAATTGAGATCAAGAATTACAGCACAGAGCTTAGCATGGCCATCAGTATGATGGCACTGTTTTCTCTGTAGAATCCTCATTCAAGTTTTGCGCTGCACAGTACAAATACTCCTGCAAAAGGAGCTCCTGAATAGCATTATCAGGCAGCTCTTATAGGAGGACAGCCTGAAAGATCAGGAAACAAATGTGTCTCCACATTCCTGTCTTACACCACAAGCATCAGTAAAGCAAATATTCTGCTTTCGTTACGACAGGTTTTGTCACTTCACCACAGGCATTACTTCCTTGCCATGTCACATCTTACCTGAGACCCTACACCTGTCCAAGGCCCTGCTGCCATGAATCTCTGGGCCATACTGAGCCACCACAAATACCCAAGGGACAGGGCTGGGATCCAGAGCCACAGTTTCCTGATGCTTGAGAAGGAAAGCTGGATGATGGTCACCAACAATGCCACATTTCTCCCAACAACTTTCCAGCACTGCTCAGTGCTTTACCCCACTTGCAAAGGAAGATCCTCACAGGAACCTCCAGGTGTACCTGCCCCAACCAAGTCCATCAAGAGCTCTCTCCTGGGCAGGACAAGGAGCAGGGTTCTGCCAACAGCAAGGCAGTGGGTGTGCTAGGACTCCATCCCATCATGCTGACAGCTCTGCCTCATTGTTTCCCCCTGCAGCCATCTGCTTCTCGTGTCTTATTCTCAGATGGCAGAGCTGCTGTGAAGCAGCCCACCACCTCCCCTCATGCTCACACAGCACCTACCAGCAGCACGGGACGCTGTGTCCCGAGCAGGGACCTGAAGTGTTACAGTAGAATAAGTCATAACACACAGAAAAAAAGCTTTTTACAGAAGATGGTGTTGTTGGAGCTTCCCAGATATACTGCTGACAAAATAATGTCACGTTTCATCACCATTTCCCTGATGTGTGTCAACAACAGGAGAGCCCTCTTCAACCAGCACAGCTGAAAGCACCCTGTATCAAAGTTGTAGGTCTATATTCAAAGCTGCTGAGGAGAAACAAGGTTTATATTCTGATTAATTGTTCAGGACGAAAATATGAGCTCTGACATAATGTAATAGCTATTTTGGCACAACTTTTGAGGAGCATGAGTAAGCAGCCTCTCCTAATTGATGTGCAGATCCTGGAGTGGGTAGTAACTGCATAATAGCTTCATGTTGTCTTCTGAAAGTTAACACAGATGTGAACCCTGTCAAACTAGTCCACAGTTACCAGCAGCAGCTACTCATTGGAAGAACTTAACCCCATTTCATCCTTTATCTAAGTTTTCTGTCTTCCATGGAAAATGGATTAACACAGGATGACTTGGCCACCACAGCCTCAGTCAACACAAACGGTTCCAGGCCTCAGTGGTGGCAGGAGGACTCCAGCAGTCCCTCAAAATCCCTTGGCTAAACACGTGTTTAGCATGGAGCAGCGGAGCAGACAGAGCAGCCACGTGTGCTGTTAGACAACAGCCAACGTGTTCTAAGACAGTTTAGCTTAGTCTGTAGTCAGAGGGGTTAGTGTTAACCTACATTACGTGGTATTTGCTGTGAACCAGGACTTTGCACACAGATAACTCCTGCTGTAGAGCTGACAGTAGTAAATTATTACACAGAATTAACTAAACTATGCTTGAGCTGTAAGATGATTAGCTCAGTGAGCCTGTATTTTTGGGTCATGGTTCCTATGGAGTAAGCATAAAGCTGAAGAAGCGAGCCCTGGCAGGTTAACAGACCACAGGCATATGCTTCTCCTTCATTTCAAAAATATCAAGAATCAGTCACAAAGTCCTCAAACTGCACTCATTGGTAAAGGTGTCACTGGCTGTAAGCATGGTACTTGTCACACTTTCTCCTGGAATGCTGGTTTTAAGACAGTGAAGTTCAACTGCACACAAAGAAACAACCACAGGCCAGCAACCATGCAACTCACACATGACTTCTACCATGTTTTTATAAGGTCAGCAGCATGATTTTAAGTTCCATCCAACCCAGCATAACTGCAAGCTGCCACAGCAGGAGGAGTCTGGCCCACAGTCTGGTTCTCAATCCTCCCCTGAGTTGGGTCTTGTAACTGTGTGGCTGTAGCACAAGTCAATTCTGCCAGCAGATGGAAAACTTTTTATTTTGAGCATGTGTGGTCCTTTCCCATTGAATCAGCAAGATAAACCAATTCTACTTACAGCCGTTTAAGAGCCCAGATCCTTCTCAGCACTGGGCACAGCCATACCTTGCAGACATCAGGTGTAGCACAAAACCACACCCACGTAGTGCAGAGTCCTTCTGACACTTGTGAGGTGAACTTTTACCCCATGTTACTGCCTTGGAAATCAAGCAGCTAAGTAAGTGATAAGAAGCTATTTTTTACCTTAAATCACTCAAATGATAGCAAAGAAGAAGCCTCTGATTTCACATACCTAAGTTAGAGAGGAGATGATTGGAAAAACGCTGAGCCTTCTGCATCTTCGCCTTCAACATTTTCTGAAGTAGACAATGACAAAAAATTGGTAAAAGTGCACTTTAACGTGAGAACACACATTACAGGGCAAAAGAATAAGAGACAGCATTGCTCTGCAAATGTTCATGTTCTAAACTGGAGTTGTTACACAGCACCTGGTTCCCAGACCAAAAAAAGATGTATAATCAGCATTTTGTGCATGCAGTGTCCAGTATAAAAAGGGAAAGCTGTCCCTTATCCCTGCAGTCACCCAAAACTCCTGGGCAGCAGAAACTGGTGCAGTTTTCCAGGCTGTTTGAGAACCTGTACCTTATATCTAAAGGCAAGTCAGCCTGTATGAACTGGTGTGATGCCAGCAGCCCAGTCCTGAAAAGCACAGGACTTACCAGCTGGCACATACCCCACATATACATGCAATAAACTGACACTTTCTGAGGAAAATTAAACCCATCTGTATTCAGTGCCGGGAGTAGTTAAACAGTCCCCTTGCCAGAGGAGCTGGGGACTTGACTTTATAACACTAATGGCTATGGTAGGATGTGAGATATAGGCACAGCAGCATGAAGAGCTCTACTAACTAAATCACAAAGACCAGGCCAATTTTTGTGAAGCAACTCTGCTGCCTGCAGGTGTAATTCTCCTTCATGTACCACCTTCTGTGCCTCTCTCCAACAATAAACTCTGCAGAATATGCTGGAGTTGGAACAGAAAACTTCCATTAGAACAGAAAAGGGGATCTTCATCTTTATACACCCCTCCCAGCCCCTGCACATGCCTCGCACCTTTTGGTAGTTGTACAGTCACAGCCATCCCACGTCCAGACTTCAGAAAAAGCTGTACAATAAACCTCAGTGCAACAAAAACTCAGTGTGCAACATGACAAATACCAGCTCCATTACTAACTCCCAATTTAATTCAGAACATCCCTTAACCTTGCAAGTGCAGAGGCAAGACTGTGCCTTTAACACACTTCTCATTAAGAACGCAGCTTCTAGCACAGCTCCCTGTAAACTGCATATAATCAAATTTCTGCACTACCCTGTTTCGGTTTCTCATTACTGCATATCTTTCATGTTTTAATTCACATGACATTAGATTTGCTGCACTAAATGAGCACCTTCTGAACTCCAGAATAAAATGGAGGTTAATTACTAAACCAGATTTTTAAGTGAGAGTAAAACTCTATTAATGCCTAAAGCAATGCTAAACTTGACAACTTAATTGAAGTTAAGCATTGCACAGTTAAACTGCCCCAACAGCTTTATTCAAGCTGCAGCCCACACATTAAGACCTCCCAGGATCCCACGTTTTACCCAGATGACAGAGGACAGGACTCCTCCTGCTCCAGAATCTTGCATTTGCAGTGAGCCACTCAACAGGCGTTTTGTGATGGCCTTGGAAGCAGATATCCAGACCTCTCCCCCACCTGCTTCTCACCTGCCTCGTCCACACCACTGGGCCTTGGGATAAACGTGGGGAGACAAACAAAAGCAATGGGTAAAAAGAGCTCCCACTTCATGAATTACAGGTAGAGGCAAAAACTGCTATCAAGATCTGCCAACATTCATCACTCACATGGTGTTAATTCTGTCACCAAAGCACCAAACAGCTAACTATGCCACAGGCACCTGGAGAGAGCAGCCATTGCTGTTCACTGTTAACCATCCACAGTCACTCTAATTTACACAAGAAAAGCCCTAAGGACTGCCTAAATGCTAATATCATCCTCATCTAAAATCATGAAGTAAGAAGGACCACTAAGTCCACTGGGTCTCAGGTTCCTTTGGAGCTTCTAGAAGGCATTAAGAAATCTAATATCTTCCCCAAAAAATGCTGCTTTGGGAAATCACCCTTAACTTTCTGCTTATTTCTCAACAGTTATTGGAAATGCAAAAGGAACAAAGTCTGGAACAGTAAACATGGCTTATTTTCTATACTTGATGTTTTGTTGTTGCCAGTCAACTCCAATTATCCAAACATGTCAGAGCTCGAGAATACAGAGAAATTAAGGCAGCCTCAGAAAACAAACTGGAGACTGTACATGGTCACCTCGATGGCTGACACCAAGTAAATCAAGTAAGACTGCTATGGCAGGGCATAGCACTGTGCTCTTGCTTGTTATTGACAGTGCCTTTAAAGATTTTTATTTAATTGCTACACTTCATTTTACCCTGGAAGACAGCTCTGAAATAAACTTTTCCAGTAACTCCAACAAAATTATCATTATGCTACAGAACATAGTCTTTAAAATCTCCAGTTTGTTGGCCCTTGAAGCTGCCAAAAACAATCTACACAAAACTGAAGTGCAGTCCTAGACAGTCAAGACAAGATCAGCCCCAACTGAAGATTAGATGCTCAATTCCATGTCATATTTGTTTAATATAGCTTGGCCAAAGTGCACTGTGTGCTGTCCTGACGAACAGAAACAGCTACAGGTTACAGAAAGCCACTTTGTGCACACTGAGGAACCGATTCTAGAATTATCCCAGAGCAAGAAATGGCCAAAGTTCATGTTTACTATTTTAGAAGTAATTTCAACTTCAGTGTGTGAATTCATAGCAGACAAGTTAGTGCTGGTGCATCAAAGAACAGGAATATTTTAGTCAACAGCCTGGTGGAATTATTAGACATGTTGAACAGCCCAGATAACATCGCAAGTGATGAGCATCTGTCAAATGCTCTACACAAACAACACCAAGGCACAGTTCTGCAGCACTGGACACAACCTCTGCTCTGAAGCTGAAGTGCTTATTAAATGCAAGGGTTATGTTGTAGGGTGCTTTGCATCCATCCACAACGGGCAATGGCAGAGTGAAAAACGAATCTGTGTCACACAGGACTGAATCAAAATAAGGAAGAAAACTTGGTGGCCCTCGAGTCACAACTGAAAAGGATGCAGAAGTTTTTGCCCACCAGGTCTTAAGCTTGACCTGTATCAGTCCATTGTTTTTAGGGCAAAACCCAATAGTGCAGTCCCTTGTTTTACTTCAAAAAGCAAAGCTGAGGGAGTGCAGCTTGGGGAGGAGACGTGCAGCCTCCTGCACAGTCCGTCTTGTGCGCACTGAGACACAGAAGTCAGGAAACAGTTTATGTATAACTCAAAAAATAACCCAAAACACTAAAAAAAGCCCCACACTTTTTTCACTGTGAGGATCATCAATACTGGAAGAGGTCATCCAGAGAAGCTGTGAAGCCTCTGTCTTTGGAGATACTCAAAACCCAGCGTGACATGGCTCTGAGCAATGGAGCTGGACAAGATGATCTGCAGAGGTGTCACCTCAGTGACACTGTGAGTCTGTACAGCCATTGGGAAAAGCTTCAGACTGTTGGAAATAACCGTATTCCAAACTTTCAGATCCTGTCCATGTGACAGCCAGCTTCAGACTTGACAACACTGAGGTTGGCTTTGAGAACAACCCAGTTCTGGATTCAGAAAACTGTGGTCATATCCAGCTCCTTTTCCAGGGAAGCCACACAAGCACTCACTGTGACAGTAGACAAATACACATGTGGGGGGCTGAAGGAACTGTTCTGTCTGATATAAGCATGTGCAGCTCTAAATACTCATCTCAAAAATTATCATCAAGACATCAGAAACTAAATGGGCAGTTAAGTCTTATGGGGGGAAAAAAAGAAAAAAATAGAAACCAGTTGATAGTGCTCATCCTCTACTAAACAGACTATACAATAATTCAGTTAATTCTGCATCTCATGTTGAAAAGATTATGAATTTATCTTTTTCTAGTGGGATTTTTTACTTTTCTAAGTAGTATTTCAATGAAAGTGGAACATATTAAAATCAGTGTCAGGCTCAAAAGTACATCAGATTTAGGATTTTGCCATATGCTGAACACTGTTCTCCCAATCCAACAACACGGATTTCAGCTCAAATCATGAGCTGAAACTGAAGCACAAATAGTCCTGAATAGCACAGCTCACACACTTAAGGCTTGGTGGATCACTCCTGTGTTTGCTACAGGCCTGGGTCTGCAACAAGATGAAATCTACGAGTACAAAACCAATTGAATTATTTAGGATTCTGAAATAAAGACTACACAGAAGTGTTGCACTGAACAAAGGCCTGACTGAGGCAGATCTTTAAACATATGCTTAACTTCAGCTGGCATTTAAGTCTGATTTCTTTCAAAGAAGCCTCATCCTGAACACTGGATGCTTTCTTAGCTCGCAGCTCCAACTATGCCAAGGATTTAAAGTACATTTAGGGGGGAGCACAGTCTATGCAGGCATTTGCTCAGGAATAATGCTTTTGGGAGACACTATACATCATTTTAATATTTCAATTACTTCTACAACCTCAAACAAGACCAAATTGTTTCTAAAATTCCAGCACATAGACACCTCCCTGAATTTTAACTCAAATTCTCATCTTCTTCTAACAAGATGCCAGGAAACAGAAAAGAGCCTGTTCCCAAAAACTTTAATAAAATTCAGTTAAATTATCCAGATGGTTTTCATTCCACAGAAAATACTAAACCAGCAGTCTGCAGAGCATAGCATTTTCTAAATACACAAAATAAGGAGAAAACAATGCACAAATGGAAAGTGCAAATGCTGAGCCCATTATATTTTTGTTCCAGCAGAAATGCAGCACAATCAATACAATCTTGCAGTTCTAGAGGACCCATCTTTCTGCTGCCAGGGGTGCTCTGCAGCTGTAAGCACTACCAAATAAACTGCATGCAGCTCAACCACCTAATTTTTCCTGTGCTACATGCAGAAAGGAGGAACTGCATTCCCACCCACTTAACCTCCAAACCCCAGCATTCATTACAGCACGAGAAGCCAAAGAGCACCTGCTGAACAACCTGTGTACTTTGAATGACTCTGCAAGCAGCCAAATTTAGCAAATTTGCTATTTTCTCCAAAGCACAGCCTGATTCTGTGGCTCTTAAATACAGGGAAAACTGTCTTAGATTAAATAGTGATTACAGATTTAGAATTTCAAGAGCTGTGAAAGTCCTTGCCACAGAAAATAAACCCACTGAGAAGAGATGAGGACAGATACTGCAATTTTCTGTGCTGTGCTATTTAATAAATCTCAATGCAAAGGAATTAAATTACAGATGGGGAAACAAGCATCTATATAATTATATGACAACACCTGGAATCATTCAAATCCACCACCCGCAGAATCAGAAAACTGATCAGCAAGAGATGAGCTGTGAAAAAAAATCTCTCTGCAGTTACAGATGGATATTCATCCCTTTTACCTGGCATCTCACTAAAATGTTTCACAGCAACAGAGCAGGAGTTATCCCACAACAGGGGATGGGACTGGTTATCACACAAAGCAGCACCATCCTGCACAGTACATCCCAAAAATGAGAGGAGAAAACAGGCCAGTGAGCAAACTCAGTACTTAAACTGAGTTTCTTAAACAGTAAGAAATCCCTGAAGGATTTTTTCTTTAGATCATTAGTATGTTTTCTCATGCAGTGCTGCTGGCTGTCCTCATCACCCAGCCAGAAGGCACAGATAAGAGCATCCCCAGCCCTGCTGAGTGTTGCAGCACAGCGATGGCAAAGTGATGCTCTCGCAGTCCTTGGGGAGAGCAGGACCCTTCAGCTCCCCTGAGCCTCTGTCTCTGTGCCTTCATAAAACAGCTCCTCAGGCTGCCCAGGGAAAGCTCTGAGGATGGAAATGGTGGGATTACCAGCTGATAAAGCCACCATCAGGTGCCCCAGGTGGAAGCTCCCTGCAAGAGCCACCTTTTCTCAGTGGCCTTCTTTTCACGGACCCAGCGCAACTCTCAGCACAGCAGAGAGCATTCAGGAACACAGGATCACTGGACCTGTTCCTGTGCAGGTCTATTTATAGTCTCAAGTGGTGCTGCAAGGCAAAATGCCAAATGGTCCCCAGTTTCAAAGAGCAAGTCCCTGAAGTGCCCCACCTGAGAACCAAGAACACGTGCCCCAGACTGGGGCAAGAGACCACTGCAGGCACAGTGACTTGTGCCTGTAGTGGCAGGGAAACTTTGCCTTATGGACATCTTTGCACCCCAGCACAACTCTTACAAGCACCTTCATTAGAAAGGCTAAGTGAGGGATAATTATGACTCCTCCACAAAGGAGGACTGCTTTGGAAAGACAGCAGTTACTGCCTGCTCAGAGGGATCTCTCCCAGAAAGCAGGAGGCTGCCATAAAGGTAGGGTGGCCAATTCCTTGGGAAATACCAAAAAAAGCTGCAAGAAAGACCCTCCCCAGCTCTGAAAATGCCCAGCAGCAACACCAGGCTGCTTCCAGCCAACGCTGGTTTTGTTGCAGGGGCAGCTCCAGCACCTCTGAGATCCTCACAACAGGCAGATCCATTTCACACTTTTCTACGTTACTCGACACACTTGAAAAACACTAAGTCCTTGCTGGCCCACAGCATCTTCAGGGCTAACAGCCCCTAGAGCACAGCTTTGTACAGTACCAAAAGTTGCATTAGCTGGGAACCAAATTATCACTTGCAGAGCAGTTTTGCAATTAGATTGAAACTGTAAATTGTGCAACAAGCTAAATTAAAAACAAGTTTGTGATACAGACATAATCTCAGTTCAACTCCTCTTACTCACCTTACTCCTTTGTAACTCGTTTCTACACAGATTCAAGCTCCTTTTCCTGGACCACAAATGACTTTGCATTCCTAAAAAATTAAGCACTCCTAAGAACTAACGTGTGTTTGTCGTCACTCTTAATATCCACCTTTGCCTGAAGCTTCTTCACCAACACACACCACTCTGAGAGGCCTTTCGGGCATCAGAGTCCATACCACCCTTCAACTTCCTTGCCTTCCTGCAACATTTCAGGACTCCTTCCCTTCATTCAACTCTCTCTGCCCCAAATATCACCACTCTTACTTTGAGCAGGTCCCCATATTTCATGCTGTGACCTCAATTACAGAGATTTGGACAACTACCTTTCAGATGGGGCTGAAAACCATCTAATTTCTGAGCACATCTTACTTGCTTCCTGGTAGAGCTGTTCCACTTCATACAAGTAACTATTTTCTGGAGCAAAGTGAGAACCATCCCATGCAAATACTCTTTTTCTTGTGTTACACCAAGTCACTCCTGCCCCTACCAGGTTCAAACAACACTATATAAAGGCAAAACCGAGTAGCTTCTGCAAAAAAAGACCCCTCACAAAGCCCATGGTTTATTGGTTTGGGCACTCCCAAGGACAGTGGGCACTTTCAATCCTATGTCTTGAGTCATAGTCAGGACTGGAACTCAAAACTTCTATGTGCTGAGTGGATAAAGCTGGGGCAGGGGGGTGTCATCCTACCTGCTCTTCCTCATTTCTCTAAGAGCACACCTGCCTTGGGCACGTCACTCTGAGGAAGGTTTAGCAACAGCTCCCCTGGACCTGACACTCAAATCTTTGAGGGACAGCATTCAGCACCACCAGCAGCCTCTTGCAGCCTTCCCTGGCCGAACTGGGCATTCCCAAACTCCACAGGCCAGTGTTTACCAGCCTGCTTTGAAGCCACCCCGAGTTCTTTAAGGAACCCAGACACCCACCTCATGGGGTTTTTTTTAAATTCCACTAGGCAACAGAACACATAAAAATGAGATGACGCAAGGCTAACCCAAAGCTCCCCTAATGAACATAGCCCCAAGTGTCCAACAGGATGTGACAGGTGGAGGGGCAGGCGAGCCCGGCCGAGGATGAGGTCACGAAATGAGCAGTTTGCACAGCACACTACTAATCTTAAATTCCAAACTCATTATGCACAAGCCTAACAAACAAAGGAGCAGCTTAGCAGATTTACAATGTACCTTCTCTGAGGGTGGAATAATTATTTATCTGATAGCAACCTTCATGATACAACAGCAACAAATAAATAAATAAATAAATAAATTATTCCAGCAACTCTTGCAAACCGTGGCTTCACTAGACAGACTGACAGCTGGAACGTGCCTTTAGCTAGCTGAGCTCAGGCAGAGTTGTAAATATTTGCAACAAATAAAATAAAGCTTGCTAGACTGAGCAGAAACCCAAACACAGTAGGTTAATGGCATCCAGGGAGACACTGCAAGAGACCCACACCCCCCTGAACTCCTTCCAGCTTCCAATGAACAGCCCCTAAGGGTTTTTTTGCCTTTGCTTTTCTCTAAGATCATTCCTTCCTGCACATATACACGTCAATACCATTCTGATTTCATTCTCTCAGGTTGCAACTGTTATTTATCCAGGCTGAAGTTAATAAACATTACAGAAAAGGTTTGTATTCCTAACTCAGCTTTACAGCTGCATATTACCATGCAGTGACACATCCAGAAAAAGCATTTCCAAAGTCATACTTCATACAGGATCTCTCCTTTATTTAGATAAAAACCCAAAGAATCCTGAAAGGAAATAGTACATGTGCACAAAACATGCTCAGCTAGGCTCTCCCACTCAGATCTCTCAATGATCCTGTTCCACTTCTATGGCATTATTCCGACCTCCCAGTTTGAAGCACCAGAACCACATGTTCCCCTTGCCCATATTCCCAATTTCTCACCATCTGACAGTTTCCAAAGTCTGCTCCCAACTTCTCACCCTGAAACAGTACCTCCGGCCCAAGTTTTTTAGCTGGCTGCTTCTCCTCCAGAAAGGATCACAGTAGGTCCTGTTTTCTTTATGCATTTATATGTTAAAACAGGATGGCTGGCAGTAAGATTAGTAGCAAGCATTGATTGCTCCTGTCTCCATCCTACAAAGCATCCTGCACCTAGGACATTCCATTTGTTCCCACATCTTGTTACTTTTCTCCAACCTCCAGACCCCAATGCCCCTGCCCTACTTGTTTCCCCCATTCCTGCAGCAGCTTGTGTTGTCACATATTTGCAAAGAAAAGAGACAGCATCTCAGAATTTGGGTTACAGGCAAGCTTTAACAATATACTATGTTATCATCGTGCTGCTTTAGACACATTAAAACTGGCAAGCTTCCAGCACCTAAGTATCTTAGAGATTATCAACATCTTTCCAGGAACCCAAAATAACAATATTCACCCAGATTTTCTCAGAATTCACCCCAAATAAGTTATTTAATGTAACAGCAGGCCAAACCAGGCACTTAATCCTTGCACAGAGACAATGATTGCCTTTGCAGGTTTGAACAGACACAAACGTCCTTCCGACTCTCCAGAACTTCAGTGCTCTCTTCACAAGCAGCCTCACAGGGTGGTCTCAGAAGACCAGACCCCCAACACACTCCCCCTGGCCACACCAGCCCAAACAGCAGGTTCAGGTGGGTTTATGCCCATTTTGTGCCAGAAGAGCAGCACAAAGGAAGGTGCAACATACCTGTGAATCTAGATCAGTGTTTTTTGGAGAGCAGTTAAGGAGGATGAATCCAGGTCTTCCCAGAGGTGGCAGCTGCACCATTATCTCCAGTGCAACTGTTTCCCTGAGCTGTAATATCCCTATGAAATACCAACAGCAGGACTGGGCTCCAGCCACCTGACACCGCACCTGAGGTGCTCTAGAGTAAAACAGTCTGAAAAATAGGCACTTGCTTGTTCTTGATGCTCATTTCTGCAAGGAACACAGAATTCATAAACTCCACATCTGCAAATGTATGTCTGCCTGCACTGTAAAGGAATAATCTTCATGGGAACTGATTTAAAAAAAAACTTGTTTACGGTTAGAGGCTGCTAATTACAACATTAAAATACTAGCCCGAACCCCACATTACACTTGCATTCTGTTTTACATAGCAGTATACGTAACAATCATCACAGCAAGCTGCTCTGTTGGCTCATGCTGGAAGAAATAATTATATATCACAGCAACACAATTTTGCCCTTCAACCTGCCAGTCCAGTCCATGCAGCAGCTGTGAGCAGCAGGTCAGGGTGGGGGGAGCCTACAGAATGTTTCTACATAATCACTTACCAGTGAAGGAAAAAAAGCTAAAAACCATCAGCCCCTGGCTTGCATGCTTGGCAGAAAGCTGCTAACACAAACATTACAGCAGCCCTTGCAGCAGGGATGTTACCAGAAAAAATGAGCTCGATCCAAAGGCATTATTGGTGTTGAAGTACTAGCTGGAAGTTGTCGTGCAAGCCTTCCTTAGTAACTGTCACCATTCTTGTGCCTGTACCAGTGATACCAACACTGTCCTGTTTCACCCGGACACTACTGTGACCTCTCTGAAACACATATTCTCACATGAAGCCCACAGACAACAGTGACTAAGGCCTATGCAAGTCCCAAGCTGAATTTCTGGGCAAAGATACTGAGACAGAGCCTTTCAAAAGGCACCCCAAAACTGTTAGTGCCCACTCACAGCAAACAGAGCCTTAGGGTGCCTAACACTGAAAACTGCACTTAACTTCTGCCTCAGATGGGCCAGAGAACAGGCTGACCTCTCCCAAGACTTTGGTTCCAGTGAACCAGAATATTTCAATCTTGACACTCAAAGCAGCATCAGGTTTTTTACAGCTGTTGCGGATAAAGCAGTGGCATTGTTATTTATGAATATGCAATAAAATCAGTTTTCCTGTGCTGTTTTTTTCCCCAGTATGAAATGAAGTGTAAAACTACACACAAGCCACTAGTTGTGCTGTTACTGTTTAACTAGAGATTATTAAAAATAAATCATCACAGTTCTCGTATAATGTGATAGTGATGCAACAGTTAACTGTCCAGCAAAATCTGCCATTCCAGGCTGCTTAATCATGTTGTCTTTGTTACAGCAAAAAATTACATTAAGACACTGAATTTTTCCAAGCAAAAACATTACAGCCTGTGTATATCAAAAACTTTTTGATTCCAAAATAGAATGAGACAGACAATAATGGCCAAGAGCCTGACCAGCTTAATGGAAGTTGGACTCTCATTTTGTTCCCAGCACTGAAACAGCAGATTGTTCACAAAAGACAATTAAAAGCCAACAATTTCAATTTTTTTAGCAGAAAAGTAAACAGAAAATTACTCCTTCTGTTTCATTTTCAACGTCTTAAAGCATGTTGCTTTGAAAAGCAAACGTAGAAACAAGATGGCATCGTTAAGTGTCAGAACAGGTTTCTCTTGTACCCTCATTTTTAAGTAGCTGTACTGATTTCTTCCCAATCAACTTTTAATCAGAGAACATGGTTAAGAAGATGAATTTGCTTGTAAAATCTCTTCTGCAAATCTCTTCTGCTCTTGCTTCCCAGTTTTCTTCTAGCTCTCCTGATCAGACCGCACAGCAGGAATTAGTCATGTTGCCGACCACCACGCTGGAAAGGACCTCTGATACATTGCCCTAAGTGCCAAATGAAAACACACACAGTGCACAAGAGGCTCTGCAATGACTTCTAAATGACAATGGGTAGGTTCACAGCAGCCCCACAAATTCTAGACCAGAAGGTTATGAAATGACCTCCACTCTACATGGGGTAATGAGCAGTACCAGGGCCAGTCCAGCTTTCCATCAGCAGGGCTGCATAGGCTTACTTCCAGCCTTTTAACAGACAGAATATATTGATTCAAATTATCACCTGGAATCTGTAAATCGACAGTAGCCAGCTAGGGAAGTTTCCTTCTCACCAGAAAAGTACAGATTTATTTCAAGCAGAATGCACATGTACTTACACACAACTAATGCAGCCAGCAGTCTGATAAATAAAAAGCAAACACATGTGCTTGCTAAAAGATGCACAGTCGGTGCAGCCAGCTCGGCCTCAAAATATCTGTGGCCTCTCTGATCAGCTTGGCAGTCACACAAAACCCTCCCGAGGAAAGCAGGCCAGGGAAGCAAAAAGGTGATGCTCAATAGTTCGTATCAAAGCAAATGCTGAACCGAATTTCATGGGCTATTTCTGTTTCCTTGCTAAATAGCAAAGGCCTACTGCAAATAACAGAGTGAGAGTTTTGCAGGAGAGAAAAGGTCACCCAGGATCTCTCACCATGGAAAATGCTGTGCTACAGACAGGGAGCAGCACCAGCTCCCTGTGTAAAGAAATATACAGAAATACCACTTATTGTCTCCACATGTTTATACAACAGACACTCCAACTGCAGCCTTTCCTTTTAAGACTGTTTTCAAAAATAAAAAAGTACAAAAAGATGTGGTGAGGGTTTCCTTCCCAGTGCAGCGAATTTGAGGTGCAGAATAAACATGGAATTATTGAGTCACTCACAAAAATGTTACCGGAGAGATTTCAGAGACATACTTCTGGCTTAGCTCTACTCCCACTGACGTCGGTTCAGACTTTTACCACTGATTTCAGGCAGTGCTGGCCTACGTAGCACTTCCAGCTCAGCTATTATTACCTTTTAGTTTAAAATATGTAATGTTCCTCTGTAACAGACGGAAAAATATTTCAGGAACTTTTTAAATCTGTTCCTCCAAGATACATTTTTATTTTTTTTTAATCACACTGAGACACGGTTCCTGGATGCAAGAACATGTGACCATGTTCTAAATAAAGGATATTTTCCACTTCTTGCACAACTGGAACAGATATAAGCAGTAGCTTGAACAAACTGCATTGCAGAACCCAACCAGAATATAAAACACTTGAATAAGATCCATAAATAGCAGTAATATGAAAAGACTACCTCCAATAAGGCACAAACTCAATGTTAAGCCTAATGTAATCAAGTTCAAATTCAATCACACTGCAAAGTTCATTTACAAAATTTAATTTGATCATCTGCAGGCTAAGGCACTAAAGCACTTTAGAAGAGTCCTCTCTGGCTCCAGAGTAAGCACACATTTCAAATGTGTGTGTCTATTTGGCAAAATTAATATTTCCTCAACAATCATTGTGTATTAAAAGGGAAGCTTTAACTAAATCAAGACTTCCGTGTTGACCACTAGATAAGAGGAAAAAACCAAAAACGAATGCTTTACAGAGGATCCTAACTGGACAGAGATGAGGCACCAGCTGATATAAGTAAATTATTGAAGGTTTGCACAACGAAAAAGGTCTTTGGACAGCAGGAATGATGACAATTTTATAAAGACATCACTGCTTTAATAATGACAAACTCTACATCTCAATGCTATTGCTCATAAAACAAAAAAAAGCTTATTAAGAAACTATCATGCAAATTAAATGCATTTCCTAATATTTTTTCCACTTATATATAAATACTTCAGTAACTGCATCATTTGGGTGCTTTTTAACCAGTCTGAAAATATAGGCAACAGAAAAGGGCACAAATGGCAGTAATTTATCTGCAGGTTTTATTAAGAGCATGGCAGTAAATTACAACAGCTGACAGTAATTTGCTGGTGCTTGTGAGGACCATCCAAATGGACACACATTGCAGAGAACAAAAAAATACAGAGAAAATCAATTTAATATAGAAAATTTTGCTGCATTTGCCACACCTGGGTTGGTTCAGATTGCCCTGTGCAGAGGCAGGCTGTACAGCCTTTACCTCCAGATACCAGTTTGACATCCAAAACATTGCCAAATGATTTAAAGAATCCACATTAGAGACATAGCTCAAGCCTCCAGCACCCTGCTGACTGCATGCAGACATGTCAGGATCTGTGTTTACTTTTGGTAATAAAACTCCACCAATTTCATTGTACACTGTTTGTACCAGGAAACAAATCTTATTTGCTTGTTCATTACACAAACACATACATATTTAAGTGTATGTACTTGTAGATTAAAACTATTATCCTTTGTGAATATGGCAGGAGAGGAATAAAATATGAGTATGAGGGGGGAAAAAACAGATCTCATTGTCTTACTGGTAGTCTTAAAGCCCATTTTCCTCCCACAGTGAAAAGTGACTCTGAAAAAACCAAAGCAACTGAAACATCATCTCAGTTTTCAAAGACATTCAACCATGGCAAATTCCAGAGACCCCATGAATGTAGATATTACTTTGCCCAAGGATCTAACTTCTCATGAGTCGGGAGGGTTTGGGAAGTATGGGTTTGACTAATCTATCTCAGCCCCATGTATCCTCTCCACCCCCTGTGATTAAAGCTTTTGCTGGGCTTACATTTTGACTTGGCTTCTAGCAGTCAATTGTGGCTTGGCCAAAGTTAGTACAGTATTTACTGCAAAAAGCTTTTTATTATTGGACCCCTTGGAGCTTTGGATTGCAGACTTGAATTATGAAATAAGGATGGAGTAACTGCGAGGGCACACTGGAGGGGAGAAACCTTTAACTGGATGTCACATATTAGAAAACAAGCAATCTGGCAGGAAGCAAATAAAGAGTTTTGCTGAGAGAAGGACAGCAGTATCAGCAGGGCTTAGTTAAACTGGTCAACAAAACTGTTTCTTCTTGGTTCAGACCACTGACATTCTTACCTATTTCTGAGCAGGATGGAATTTTCTCTGTACTCACAATTTCAGCTGCTATGAGTAAGCCCAAGATGCTTCTCAACTCTTATGGTTAAAAGATCAGAGAAAGCCCTGAATGTTGCTAGGAAATCAGCAGTTCTCACCAGGGAAAAGAGCAGATTGCTGTTTAGACTCAGCTCCTCACATCAGCTCTGGTTTGCCTGCTCCCCAGGCACCCTTCCAGAGCCAGGCTGCGGAGAGGGTAAGAAAGCAATTCCCATGGCCACAGTCCCACAACTACACCACGTTGACCTGCTGCTATTCCACTCACTGCTATGCAATTACTCCTGATTTACATCCACAAGAGAAAGCAGCAGGGTGATGCTGATACCCTCGATTATTATCAGTCAGACAGGTTCCAGGCCTGAGCAAAGCTGAAGGACTACAGAAGTCCTCTGAGATATGATCACGAAACAAACAGGTTTGTGAGCAACTTCTGCCTCCTGTTATCATCAAGTTTATCAGCCTGGCTCCAGGGACAGGTTTATATGGACCTGGCAGGGCCCCTGACTCCTTTGCATCTTCATCTCCCACAATACCAGGATGACAACTGAGTACCTCTCCCTCGAGGTACGAGCTGTACGTGAGCTGGGCAGGCTCCACACTGAGGTTAATGTGTCAGTTCACTATCTGCCAGAAAAATCGTGGATTGTTATTCCACCCTCAGGGCTCCCTGTTCTCATACACATGGGTACATGTGGAGCAACACGAGGCAGACTGGGACAAGCTGGTCACTCCTCCAAAAAGCTCCCCTGGAAACATCAGGACACATATTGGTCTGAAGCACCACCAGGATGTCAGGGTGACAGACCCCTTTAAACTCAAAGGGTAGGCACTGCTGTCTCTGCAGGAATATCAGGTGAGGAGGTACTGGGGAAATTCACTCCAGGGAAGTTTGAAATGGCAACATTTAGAAGACAGTAAAATACTCCAGCGCTTCATTAGAGTTTATTCACTTCTCTCAGGGAGAAGTGAACAATGGAAGGCTGCACTTGGGTTCCAAAACATCAAGTCAAAGGAATTAAAAGCAGTTGCAACATCTGTGCAAGGTCAAATGCAGACCTGCTATCCATGCTCACACCAGGAAAGCACAGACAAACTGCTGACTACAAAGAGGACAGCCACAAAGGGACAACTCCTGCACACCAGTTAGGACACGCAGCTGGTACGAACAGGGCTACTGGACCACAGCAAAGTGGTCATGACTGCTGCATTCCACTGTCAACACAAGCACTAAACCCGAAGCCCTGTGTGTCTCTCAGCTGCCTCCATCACAGGCGGAACCCATCAGTGCCAGTGAACCCCATCTGCTCTGCACATTAGCCTGGCTCTCAGATAATTACCTGGGTAATGGCAACTTCCCTGCATAACCTTGGGGAGCAAAGGAGTTCTGGCAACTTCAGTTTGGTTGCATGGCCTGTCAGGCTGCACAGCACCACCACTACCTGCACCACTACACAGCACCACCATTTACCTGTACCAAGGGTTCAGTGTAAGCAGGGCTGCTGTAAAGACAGGCCACAGGAGGTGGCCCCACATCTGTCAGCCCTTTTGACAGCAACAGAATTTTAACACCTTTTACTACAAACCTTCAGTGTTTCTGAAGCATTCAGAGGATGATCAAAAAGTCATTTATTTACTTTGAAGTTTGTCTGACAGGCCGTACAATCTAAACTCATTCTAGCACTTTTTGGTTTTAAATATTTACATTCTTATTCATTTTTCCACTGCACACAGATGTACAAAGAGCAGTGTTCAAAACTAAAACATGAATATAGAGACAGGCTAACAACAGACTTGATTACAAACACGATACACTTGCAGCAACGACCTTATATTCAGCAGAGTGCTGCTTAGGAGAGTGTTGAGGTGAAATGGAGGGTTCCTTGAATGAAAAAACGGAGGGAGAAACGTGACATCGCTGCCAAGGTGGATGCCCAAGGTGTGGGAGAGCACTGACTTTCTTTTTCCAGCAGTAGGACGGACAACGGGTCGCTCACAGCCCACAAGGGAGGGAAACACACACAGACCGCCTTATTTCCCTTTACACAGCATATCTACGCGACACAGCCGCTCCAGATAAGCAAACAGGGTCTATCTGAGGGAAAAAACACTCTAGGAAGAAAGTGACCTACCTAGCAAAAGTTTCCAGTCCCCAAGCAACTGCAAGTAGCAAACCCGTTCTGAGGCTAAAAAAAAAAAAAACAAAAAAAACCAAAAAAAAACCAAAACCAAAAAACCAAACCAAACACACAAACGAAAAAACCCCAACCAAAAGCCAAGCAACCAAAAACAACCTTAGATGCTACAACTCCTTGCAACCCCTCCGCGCTGACCCCGCCGGGGGTTCTCGGCCGCGGCCAGCGGCGCTCACCGGGGCAGGTGCGGCCCCGGCCTCGTCCCCCCTCCCGGCGGGGCTGCCCCGGGTGACAGCCGGGCCCGCACGACCAACAATGCCCTTTACATAACGCGGGCCCGGCCCGCCCTCCGCCAACAACGCCGCTATTATGGCAGGGAGCGCTCGGCGGCCGCCCCGCTGCGCAGCAGCGGCCGCGGGGATGCTCCGCGCCCGCGCACGGCGGGGACCCGCGCCCCGCGCCCCACCTGCTCTTGAGGGGCTGGCTCTTCAGCTCGTAGTACGTCTTGGGCTCCTCGTGGAACTCCTCGCCCACCTCGAAGTCCGGCACGATCCCCGACTCCGCCTGCATCGTCGCCGCGGCCGCTGCGAGAGGGAGAGACGGGAGGTTACGGCTGCGGCGCCGAGCGAGCCCCGGCGCGCCGCCCGCCCCGCTCCGCTCCGCTCGGCTGGCTCGGCTCACACACAGCGCCGCCCGCCCCGCCTGGGACTTGTAGTCCGCCCCGGGGCCGGCCCGGCCGCCTCCGCCCGCCGCGCACTACAAGTCCCGCCGCGCCGCGCCGGGAGGGCAGGGCCGGGCCGGGCCGGCGCTGTCAGCCGGAGCGCGGGGCCGCCCGCGCCGCCCCGTCCCGTCCATCCCGCCCCGGGCCCGGCCCGGCCGCGCGCGCCACCTGCCGCCCCCTCCCGGCCGCCACCCCGCCCCGCTGTGACGTCACGCGGCTCTGACGCCACAGGTGCCGCGCGTGACGTCACGCTGCCCGCAGCACCCCAGCGGCGGCGGCGGCGGCCGGGGCCTCGCCCTCCGCAAAGCGCTGCGGGTGTCCCTAAAATCACAGAGTCACGGGATGGTTTGGGCTGGAAGGGGCCTTAAAGCCCATCCGATTTCAGCCCCTGCCACGGGCAGGGACACCTTCCACCATCCCAGGTTGCTCCAAGCCCCGTCCAGCCTGGCCTTGGACACTGCCAGGGATGGAGCAGCCACAGCTTCTCTGTGCCAGTGTCTCGCCACCCTCACAGCAAAGAGTTTCTTCTTCATATACAATCTAAACCTGCTCTCTCTTAGTTTGACTCCATTCTGCCTTGTCCTGTCACTACAGGCTCTTGTAAGAAGTCCCTCTCTGTCTTTCTCATAGGCTCCCTTCAGGTATCATGAAAGGACCAGCGGGAAGGGCTCTTCATCTCCCCTTGGGAACATCTGGCACAGGCAGTAGATCCAGCTGCAAACAACATTCCCATACTGCTGCAGACCCAGGAATCAGCCTAGCCAGGAGCTCAGTTAGAGGGGAGGGTGTGATGGGTTTGAATGCCCACAGCAAAGGTCAGCTGGCGATAGAATGTGGGACATTTATTGTGACTTACTTTGAAAAGCAATGAGTGTTTGCATCCCAAGATTTTACACTTTTCCAATTAAGTTCCCAGCACAAGAACAGACAGCACTAAGTAGCTTCCTCTGAACTTTACCTGCCTTTTTATAAAGAGTCCAAAGCTCATAAACATGGCAAAGAAAGGTTCAGTAAAATTGAACATTTGAAGCCAGCTGGGCTTCAGTTATTTCTGACAGAAAAGTTTTAATGCCACCTCATCTTCCAGTTTGGCTCCTGGCATGTTGGGATACTAAGAGCAGATAATCTCAGAACACGGAGGTGGGAAGAGCCTCTGCCACACACCATTGAACCCACACAGGTGCCAGTCCCAGGGAGAGCCAAAGAGGGACAGCTGGGTGGAAGGGTGGCAAGGAGGTCTTGGAATGGGAGGATTTGGATGGTGTCAGGGATTACAGAAGTCCTGTGCCTGCTCAGCCCCTGTGAGTGATGGGGTTGGTCCTTCTGTGGGTTCAAAGACCCAGGACGTGGAAGATCCCATTCAGAACTCATTAAATGATTCTGTTTGGTCTTTGTTGTTTTTTTCAGTTTGGGGGTTGGTGCCGCAGGAAGGTGGATTTCAGGAATGGGGCTCTTTCCCTGCACTCATGAGGGGCCTTCTATCAGCACTGACTGAGACTCAGGACATCTTTAATTTCTTTAATCTTTACAACACGGAGGGCAAGAAACCTTCCTGAGCTCTGTCTCCCTATCTGCTGTGACAGGGACCCCTCTCAGTATAGAAATTCCATAGAGCATTTCATTCATGGCATTTTCCCAGAGCTTTGACCTCACTTCATTAAGTCATAGCACAACTCAGAGATCTGGGACATTTGAGCACGCTGTTGATAACTGATGCCTAATAATTCTGGTGCCATCATATCACTCACAGCTAAAATCACACCACTCCTGTTGTGCCAGTGGAACACCAGTAACTCCAACACCAGATAAGCCAGAAAAAGAGCCTTTTCCATACATCCCTTTCCTCTGTCACAACTGCCAAAGCTGCTCAGTGCTGCACCAGGGACTGCTCACACCTGGGCAGCCAAGACTCCTCCTCATTTCAGGCAATGTGAGATTTGATAAAATAAACCCAAGAATTTTAGCTTGCTTCAGAAATTTAAGTCCCAGATTTTATGCAGCTGCCAAACTCCGTGCAATGACTTAATAGCAAGAGTAATTACTTTAATGAATCAGATACAACAAATGGATAAGGCCCTGAAGAATGTTCTTTTGAGCCCACATTGGCAGATGGCTGGGATGGCTCGACAAAGGAGTAGGCTTGCTAACAGTGCTTTGGGGGAAAAAAAAAAAAGGCAACCAACAAACAAACAATAACAACTTAGAATAAACCCACTGCTCAGCTACATTTACAGCCTGAGCCTCTGTGGGTTAGAGGGTGTTGCTGAGGAACTGTTTTCACAAGTGAGGAATCACTCCATGATTTGATGAAGGCAGTAAACAACAGGACTCACCTCTTTTCAGTGATTTTGCTTCTATTTTTCCAGGTGTAAAAATGAGATATTCTCTTCTGCTCTTCAAAATGTACAGCTTATGAGCCTTCAGCTCTATTTTAATTATAGCAGTAGTTCTAAAGAGCAAAGAACTTTTATGCAAATACGTCCCAGGCAATGCTGCTTCACTTGAGATCCCACAGCTTCAGCAGGGCCAGTGCAGCTCCCAGGGCGAAAGGAAGCTGGTTTACTTCTCATCACACCATGAATCTTTTGATTCCATCTTGCAACCTCTGTGCAATGCAAAGTTTTACCTGGTGTTCAGATCAAGGCAATTTCTCATTGCACCTGGGCTAACTGGGAACTTCACACTGCTTTGCTGAGTCACACAATGTTCTTCTATTCATAATAGATGTCATCCATGTTTATAGTATCTTTGTCTTTAAGGGTGAAAGAGCAATGGTTCCACTATGCCTAAGCACGATACTAATATGTAAGCATGCCCCAAAACAAAAATGATGCTTAAAAATTAATCCTGTTATGCCAATATTGCAGTTAAATTGACATAAAGAAGACATGCTGCAGGGTTTAGATTTCTGTAAAGTTACTGTCTATAGCTGGAATTCTGCACAGCTCTGTTGATTGTTTTCCAGTTATGAATGTCAAACTGCTTTAGGGAGGTGAGCAAGAACGATTATCCAATTTAGCAAAGTGAAAAACAAAACACAGAAGGGTTATTTGTCAAACATCAAATCAGTGGCAGAACATGAACTTCAATCTAGTGTTCACATCATGGGCATAACCCTACTAAAGCTCTTGCTAGCTAGTATTTCTGTAGAATTGTCACTCCCAAAAAGGGCAATGGCCTAGAAGCAAGTCCCAAACACTCTCTAGGGGGTAAAGTCAGGTTTCAGGAGGGACAGCCTTCTATTCAGGCTCACTGGGAATGTTTGACTTGGTTTTCTATTGCTTTTCAAGCAAGTCCTTGCTAAGTCCTTTCCAGAGCTGGAAATTAACACCCAGCAATAAAGGCAGCCTCAGTGCTTATGTGACACTTCTGCCTCATTCTTCACCCAAACTAGCACAACCCCCTCAAAAGCCATGAGCAATTGGGTCTGAGCTCCCCAGTGCCATGTAGACACTGGGTCAGCATTGTTCAGTTATTTTTCAAATGATGTGTCTGATTTTGCTAAAACCATTAAAATGTATTCAGCTTATTGGGCAAATTCTCCTTTCCAGAGTGGATTCTCGTCAAGACTGAGAAAGCAGCACGAAGGTTCAGGAGACTGAAGGACTTTGGTTGTGCAGCTCCTGAGAAAGGTTTATCAGGAGACACAGCTCTTCCTCATTCTGAACCAATATTTCCTGTGATTTCAGCAATGATTTTCAGATACCACAATTTGATGTGCAGCAAGCACATTGGGCAGAGTTGCTACTTCCCCCTTCAACCCCCCCATTACTCTTTGCAATTTGTAATATCCTCACTTATAATTCTCATAATTTGTATTTTTCTTCTTCTGGCCTACAAGTACCATTTAAAATGATTCTCCCATCAGTAACGTTACTCCAACAACAGTCTGGGGATCTCTAGTTGACAGCAGGGAGCAACAACATAGATTGATATCTCTATAAGTAGGCAAAAATTGACACAAAACTCAGCAGAGTTCCCAGTTTGCAAGAATTCCCCCGCACCAACTATTTGTGCATTCATGTGAAGAGGAAAGGAAGCAGTCAATGCTGCTATTCAAAATAAAAAATAAACAGACATGTGATTTAATTTTGAAGAAAGTTCCCAGACTTTTGCATTCATACTCTGTATTGTACACTGCGAAATTCATGAGGAGAATGCAATTTACCCCTGCAGACTAAAAGACAAGAAGTTGTTATCGCTCTTTATCTCCCCACAAGGCAGAAAACTTGTGTAAAAGCGTTCAGTATTGAGTATGAAAGAAAGGGGGCATTTAAGTGAGCGCTTCCCGTAGCCATGGAGAGATTTTTGTAGAGTCTCACAGGAACATCCCTGTCCCATTTCTTTGCTCCACCAAGCACAAAAAATGCAAGTTAAAATCTCCCATCTCCAATATCTCATTTCTTGTCCCAGTTCCTTTTTCTCCAGCCACAATGTTTCTTTGCAGACCCCCAGCCTGTCACCCATCTCCTTCCTTCCCCAGCTGCCATCTCATCTCTTTGGCCAGCCAAGGCACCTTCTCCCTCTTTTGGACTTCAGCTCCCTCCACCTCCCAGTGATACCCACACACGTTTGTTTAATCACAGTTTCTGCCTACCCTGGGTGCTGTTTGAGCTTTTTCTCCAATAAGGTGCAGTTTTCACCCTTTCTGCTTTCAAATCAAGGATTTCCTTTTCCCCACTCAGGAAAAGAAACCAAACAATCTCCTCTCAGCTCCCCACAGGCAGGACCTCAGAAGTGTGACAGACGGGAAATCCTGCTCCCATTTAGGGTGGGAAATGCCTGAGAGGGATGAAACCCATGGAAATTTAACTGCTGCTTTGCTGTGCATTTACCAGGTACAGTTTTGCCAAGAATTATCATTTAGCCTGATTGTTGCAAGAGCAGCATGTGACATATCTCTGACATACATGAAAACCAGCAGCCACATACAGTGAGATAATTTCTCCATGCTTTGTCAGTTTTCATGCAGGGCTTTGCTAGACAGCCAGAAGCAACCAGATGGTTTAAGAAGGAATCCAAAAATCATTTTATGACGGAGAACAACAGGCCAGCTACCCCATGTCTCAGCAGGACAGCCTTGCTCTCCACAGCCTGCCCCATGCAAGGTGCTGGTGCCAGGTCTAATAATTTCACTGCAAAGTTTGCATTTGCTTCTCTTAGAAAAACGTTTGGAGCTCTCAGATTGAAAATGGGCCCCCTTGTTCCATGAATACACCAGGAGAAATGAAGAGAATTCATATTTTAAAATATAGTTTCTAAGAATGTGTCATCAGTTTGGAACAAAGTCTGAAACCCTGTCAGTCCCAGAGTGGTTTTATCAGCAGAACTGAGGGAGATTAATTCTGCAGCTGGGGCTCCTGAACAAATTATGTTACTCTAATGAATCATTCACTAATTCCTAGTCCTCCCTTTCTTCATCTCTGCCATATTTGGCTAGGTAATGGAAGAATTCAAGGGGGAACTGGACAGTCTCTCTTGTTCAATATCCTTGTTTTGATTTTCACGTGTTCCTCTTTCCAGATGCTAACTCATGACACTGGTTAGCAACAGGAGTACTGGCGCAAACAGAAGCTGGAAGAGCAATGTCATTCTGACTTGGCTTTAGGGGGAAAAAAAGCCTAGACTGGGATTAAGTCATTCCCTTTAGTTCTTCATCAAAAGAATTGCCTTCATGATTTCCATGCCAGAGACTGAGCCTGGTGCTCGAGGCAGATGTTCCTGGGTTCAAACAGAGGGTGTGGGGGGATCACAGCTGCCTCTGCAGGGACAAATGGTCAATCCTCCATGGTTTGGGGAGGTATTCAGGGAAGGGATTTGCAGGATGTAGAGGAGAGCCTGGGGACTCCTGCTTTCAGTCCCTGGTCTGGAGAGCAGGATCTGACAGGCTCTGACCTGGGCTTCCAGCCAGTAACACCCAGTCACCTCGGAAGTGGTGACTGTGCATTTGCGAGTGGAGAAGTAGGGACCTAGCTTTTTCTTTGAGTGAAAGCTGAGGTTCTCCTGAGCTAGAACAGCTCTAAGAACTGCTGCCTTGAGAATGACAAATCCAAGGCCAAGAACAGGGTCAGAAGAGCTGGCAGTAGGCTGCGTGTCATCAGCTGCTCCTGGGGACCAGAGGGTTATTCCTGCAGTGGGAAATCATTTGGGTCTTGCTCCTCGAGGAAGGCAGGCTCATCCTGCTGAGCTCTCTTTGGGAGGGAAAGGCAGTGGCAGAAGCAGCCAGAGCTGGGCCCCAGCAGGTATCACTGACTGGCACTTGGACACGGCCATGGACAGGCTGGGAACAACGGCTGGAAACTCAGTAAATGTCTGTGGAATAAAGTTTGTGAGGCCAAACCTCATCCGGCCAACATGGAATTGCAAATCCAGTTAATTAAACTGGTGCAAAGGCCAGAGCAGATGTAGATAAACCAGGTTAAACTCTCACTTATGCTGATTTAATGTAATTCAGTACAGCATCAGTGGTAGTTAAACTGATTAGAGAGTTAACTGGTTTAAATATATTTGCCCTAAGTACTGGCACTGGTTTAACTGGACTGCTTTAAAGTGAGAAGCAAACTGTAGACCTCTGCCAAACTTCCCCTGCTGTATTTAAACCAGTACAACCTGTAGAGACATGTAAGAAACTGCTTTTAACCATGAGCAAAGAGCACTGAGAACAGGGGACTTGGCCCAGCAGCCCTGGTCTTTGGTGCCTTATTCTCCTCAGCTTTCCTGAGAAACTGAGCCATCTTCACATCAACAACACTCACGTCTAAATTTGCTTCCCAAAAATCCTTTTATTGAGGGAAAATGGATTGAAATCACAGCCCATTTTTAAAACACAAAATCTCATCAATTTAGAGGGAAGGTGTTTGTTTCCCTTCCCACTGTCTAATAATAGTTTTGAACGGAAAAAGCAAAGATTTTCTCAGGCTGTTTCTATACCATCCCACGAGTGATTCCTGTGCTTTATGTGTCTTTTGAGATATTTCATTACAAGCACTATCTGAAGAGAACAAGACTTTTTTCAACATTAGAAATATGAATATTAGTAGTCACAATGAGTTCAAATACCAAGACTTTCATGTTTCTGCTTTACAACAGGCCTTTACACACACATCATGAAACACAAACCCTCCTCAAATATCTTCAATTACTCGCTCACCTGAAATCAGAATATCAAATATTATTCTAATAAATACTAAAATATTCTCCCCCTGAAGTCAGAATCCCTTTTTTCCCCTCATCTACTGTATTTCTACATTTCTATGTCACCACCTAAAGAGTTTGTCTTCAAACAAAAGCTACACAGTGAGAGAATCACAAATCCAAAGCAAAATAAAAGTCTTTAGTACATAAACCCTGCTGAGACTTGTGAGGTTTTTGAAGCAGAGGATTTAAAAGATAAAGGCTAATTTGCTGAATTTTTTGTGTTACCTTTCACACTTTTAGATGTACAAAAAGGATGTGTTCAGCTAGCAAGACAGTGTGGCAAGTATTTTAAATCCATATTATACAGAGGTAATTGGTAGCATCAAGGGCCAAAACTATGTATAGTTGAGATCAAAACTGCCCATATGAAAAAAAAAAAGCTTCCCAAAACTCTTCTTGAGTGATCATTAAATGCTTTACTCAGAATGTGGGCCTACTTCAGATCCCCATAGGGATGTAATCCTTTTTTTTCCCTTACTGTCTCAGCAGGCTGCCATTTGATCTGAACAGGCACTGTAAGGCCATGTCATTGCCTCCATCTACCTGGAAAGGATAATTTGCCAGAGGATTCTTTTTCCTTAATGAGGCTTCATTAAGAAAAGGGCAGTAAAAGGCCCGATAGCCCAAACTAATGTACTGAATGTGATTCCATTGAGCCCATGTCCTGCTTGTGAAGAAAGGCCACTCATCAGCCATAAAGAAGGGATGTCCCTTCCCTCACTGCAAATCCAGGGAGGAGTTTAAATGCTTACTTCAAATATGCATGTACGAGAAGCAGAAAATGAGATAGCTTACCCAGTAAAATGCCTCTGTGGTTTTGCCCCTCTTTTTGCATCCCTGCATCAACTGTTCCCCCACACTTCCCTTAGTTCTGTGTTCACCCAGCACTCCTTCCCATCACCTGTGAGGAGGCTGGAGAAATGCTCTGGGGGGAGCATCAATGTCCCCAAACACACAGCCCAGCCGTGCACAGTGCATGGCCCCAACAGCACAGCTTCAACCACCCACTGCTTCTCTTCATTCTGTCAGCCCTTTGGGAAGCACCAACACACCTTTCTGTACTGGGGGCTCTGGTATAGAATAGCACAGCCTGGCCCAAACTGTACAGAGCTAATACATGAACAGACACATGGCTTAGGCTTCCACACCCTGCCCAATGCTGTGGTGCATGAGAACAGAGTATTCAGACTGCTTCAGATGGTCTCAATTATTTGGCACAGCGGCTTTCATGGATATGGCTGAAGTGAGCTGACTCCTCTCCAAGGAGCTCATCAGTCAGAAAGCCAGACCTGGAGCTCATGTTGTCTGCTTTCCCAGCAGTTAATGCCATTACTGGGGTAAAATGAAATAAAAAGTACACTCTGCACCGCTGTGGGAGAATGGAGGAAACACTCTGTGGTGATACCCATGGAAAGTCATTGCACAGCAGGCCTTGAGGTGAAGTTATTTGCAGCACAAAGGCCTTGCTCAGCAGCCAGTCAAGTCTGCTTGGAAGGGTTTAGTCCAGAGTAGCCAAAGTTACCTGAAATCCACCTTCCCAAGCTCACCTGGGCTGTCCTTGCTACAGACTTGTTTGCCTGTGTCATCCAAACAGTGCAGAGAAGCCTTGAGTATCAAGGAACGCAGTACTTGCCTCACACCCCTCTCTGCATCCAGCTAATTAGTCTGATTGTTGTCAGAACCTCCGGAAGTCTTTTAAATTTCAATAAAGGCAAAGAGGAGGCTACATGTTGTAGCTCACAGAGGCTCTGATATACACCAGTGGGAGTTCCTGTGGCAGTAATACCTGATCCTTATCAGGGGAGAGGTATTTCTGAAGTAGATTATTCTGTCTAGAGCTGATAAAGCCTATCTCACTTAATTTTCTCCAACAGTGGCTGGATTTACTGGAACCAGGGATGTATTGGGGGCTATAAGTACAGCAGAATCAGAGCTCAAGACGTGTGGAAAGCCTGGAGAAGGTGCTATCCAAGCCAAGGAACCCAAGTCCTGCTTCTTATAAAGAGCTAAATTTTGCCCTGTTCATGTCAGGTGATTACAAGGCACCTCAATACCTGTCCTTTCATGGAAAATCATCTTCCTCCCCATGAAGAAGGGTTTTTAACCAGCTGCATTTTTCATCCACTCTAAGTGCAAAAGGCACTGCTCAAGCCACTGTGATGTCCTTGCTGAGGATGTCCTTGATGTACCTTGCTGAGATATAATCAAATACGTGGTTGAGACCAACTCTCATAACCCCCTCCAGAGCAGTGCACACAAAGTCAGTTATCACCTCTGGAATAAGGGTTTCCTTGGGAAAGGGCATTTCTGCTTGAGGCATGAAAGCCCTCAGGTTTCTGCTACCAGAAATTGACTCCTGCCAAACCACAGAGCAAGATGCACACAGTCCCCTGTGCTTGCCCTGGTGCAAGCATCAGAGAGGTCAGGGCTGCTGAATGCTCTTCTGAAAGGCCAGAGAAGGGCCACCCATCGGTGACACTAACTTGTCTCAGGCAGAAAATAAAAGTGTGTTATTTATAATTTCTACACATTGTTAGCAGAAGCAGCACAAGGTGCAGTCACTGGCACTTCCCTGTATCCTAAGTGTTCATCAACCTTTCCTTGATGTTAGCAAGTCTATTAATAAAGCACTGCAAGCAATCAGAACTGCTCCACCAGCCTGGGAGGAGGAGAGTTGGTGACACCATGTTCCAGCTGAAAGTCATGTAAAATCCTCTATACCTTTTTCTGAAAGACACTGTCGTCATCAGCAGCAAATGTAAATGTGCAATCACAGCACCTTGTAATTAATGGGAAGTCGCAGGCCCCGTTAGCACTGCATCTCCTCTTCCACTGGTGGTGAGTGAACAGGATTCTTGCCCAGCTTGGGCAAGTAAAATTCAGTAAAATTCAGCACATCCAAATGTAAAGAAAAATTATGTCACCGTGTGCTGACCTTCCCAGGTCTGGTGTGTCCCCTTGGCTTGCTGTGTGGCTGAGCATAGGCTGAAGCCACCCTGGCCCTTGGCTCCCTGGGTGATGGAGAGGACTCTGCCCTGGACCTCAGCAGCAGGGTGATGCCTTTGCTGACTGCAGACACATCTGAAACCCCACATCAGCACTCTGGGGAGATGCTGTCTGAGCTCATTGCAGTGTTAATACTGGAAACATCATGTAGGCCTCATTAAGAAATAGTTTTGTTCTTGAGTCTGTCTTTTTTTTTTTTTTTTAAAGCACCCAGGAGACAACAGAACCGCCACATTTCCTCTTACACTCAATTTTCTGATCGGGGGCCTGAAGTACTCACTGCCAGATGTTGCCCTGTTCTCATATGATGCATGTGACACGGGCATCAATGCCAGCAGCTACATTTGCCTGTGATGTCAGTGTGCACAGCAGCCAGGAGAAAGTTCCAGGGGCAGCTAACAGGGGCATATGTGCAGGATCATATATTTTAGATACAGTGTTTTGGTCCTAAACATGTCTTGCCTAAACCACCAAACATCAAGCTGCCTCTGCTCAGCATCACACCACCCCCATGTTTATTCTTTGTCATCATTCTTGCACATGCATCATGCTGTTGGTGATACTTAGGTGTATTATTTTAAGTGAAAAATTGAGTGTGGGAAAAACAAACATCTACTTCATTTATCCAAATTCCAGCCTGGATTTCTATAAGATTTTCTAGAAAATGGCATTATTATTGTGAAGAGAGAAGTATGTTAATGCTGTGCCATTGCATATATTTACAGTCTCTCCTACACTCAGCATGAAGAAATAATTTGCCACAAATAATGACATTCTGTTCCCATTCCAGCTTTGCCCACATCCTCACATCTCCATACAGCTGCAGCACAAGAGATCAGAGACAAGAGACACCCAGAGCAGAGGAGGGCAAGGAGTTCCTGCTGACAGGTCTGGGTGTGCACCCACAGCTTCCCATGCTCCTGACCTATTCGATTGTCCCTTCCTTTGCTATGTCAATAAAGCCAAGAAAAAACACACCTGAAAAACACTCCAGCAGCACAACCAGCTGCTGTCAGGTTTTAGACCCATCAAAGGCTTGCAGGGAGCCTTGCAGTACCAAACCAGAACACACCAGCTGAAGAAATATGAGGAGTCTTCAAAGACTCTCATCTGGGAGACAAAAGGACCTCCTGGTGTGATGTCAATGGATTGAAGATGCTAAGGAAGGAGCTGGTTCTAGGACCTCACTGTGTTCCCTTGGTCAGAGAAAACCCTGGATCTGTTCTCTGCTAGAAAGGGGACATGAAAAATGAGAAGGAAGCAGAAGGGAATTCCAGAGAACTGAGTCGGGCAGCAGAGAAAAAACTGTTTGTTGCATGTCTGGCATGCATCTGACTGACATTTCACTCTTAAAAATGCTCCCAGTAGATAAATTCAGATAAAGGGGCAGAAGTCTTATGATTCAAACACGTGTTGAATAAGAAACCACATAAATGAAAATATCAAGGATTCACTGACTGATGAAGCAATGAGCTCTATTCTGTAAACATATTTTCAAAGGAAAAATCATGTGCCTTGTGTAAAAAAAAAGTTACTTTCTTTTGGCAAAGCTCTATGAAAATTCAGTGAGCCACATCCAGTTACTCTCAGTGGGATCTGAATCTTGCTTCAGGCTGCTTTATATCTTAAGGATCTATTTATTCTAGCAACATTGTCACATTCTGTCCATTGAGTGTCACCTTGTGACACAGCAGGACACCAGAGGCAACAGGGCACCCAGGCAGAATCGTGGGGTGGCTGGACTGTGTGCCACCAGGGAAGCTCTGAACCTGGGCTCCTGTTCCTGCTGGCTCCAAGCTACAGTCAGGAAGTCAGGCAGGAGAGTCCTTCCGAATAGTTGCTCACTCACCAAAATTAGGTCACTAAGGGGGAAGAAATGTCCCTGCAGACTGTAACAGTGAGAAACTTCCTACGTGAATTACGTGGGACTGGCAGCCTCTATGAATGCCACTCAAAGCACCCTCCCACCTCCAGGAGTCTATGGAGAGGGCATAGGCAATGGGATTTTTCCATTCTCTTAACAAGGTTTTTCCTTTCACCCATTCCCAGCTCCTCTGAAACATTTCAGAGTGTGATTTATTGAAATACCTGTGGACTGAGTGGCAGAGGAGCCCAAAATCTCTGATGTTGGGGTGTGCCTGCAGTTGAGAGTTGCCACACTTGGCTGCCCAACATCTCTTGCCCTGGAAGCCATGGGGTTGCATGGACCATTCTGCACAATGGGTCCAAGCTGTCAAGCAGCTCTTTTGTGATGGCTTTCCTACACAGTCAACACAGGAAGCCACAAGTATACTCCTTAGGATCATCCCCAAAGTGGCAAAACTGAGCACTGCACTGTGCCTGACAACTTTTCCAGTCCTCAAGCTGGTTGCCATGCTCTGAGCTGCCAGTATGGGTACTTCCAAGCAGGAATTCAGGTACCATGAGATCTATAAACACTACTTTTTGCACACACTGCTTCTCTTAACTTCTAAGTTCAGTCAACAGAACCCAGAAAATGACAAGAAGGAAATTGGTTTAGAATAGAGGAGAAGAAACCTTCCCAACTAAAATCACTGAAGCACCCTTGTTATTTTGGCTCTGCAGAAATGCCAACACAACCTTGAGGGCATTTATCTGGAATTTTGCATTAGTGTGCATGTATTCCTAGACTTGCAAAGCAGAGGACTCTGAACAGCCATGTACACCCCATCACACACGTACAGCTGTTTACTCATGTTGAGTATTGGTGCCTGCCATGAGTAGTCCTGCTGTAACCAGTGACTGCTTCCTCAGAGAGGTACTGCTCAACACGAGTAAGAACATTATGGCTTGAGAGAGGTGAAGGTGTGCAATGAAGTCTGGTTGACATCACTGGCAACCAACTTGCTCTCATTGTGGGGCCAGTTAGGATGTCCCAGTCATTCTAAGGACACCATTTTTTTCTTTTTCAAGGATCCCCTTGTCCCATTGCAGACATCACTCTCCTTGAAGGGTCTTAAAATCCATGGAAGGCTTTCTGCAGCAAGGTACCATCACTCCACAGTCTGCATTCACAGACATTTTAAGCCTCTTTTTCCTACAGGTGTAATCCTAAACAGTCCAAAACACAGAGGCACTGGAGCACATCAGCTGACTAAAATCAAAAATGCTGTATCTCAACCATCTGTTAAAAAATGTGGGACCACTGACTCATTAGTTTCATCTAACTCTACCAGCACAATAAAAAAACCACACGCCTTCTGGAGAACAATATCAACATGTGTGGGAGGATATCATCTCTGCAACATGGGGTGGGATGTTGTAGTTAAGAACAACTCCCTGAACTCTGTCAGGTCAGAGCTGCAGTAGATTGGCAGCATTGTCATGGCTTTGTTGGGGTCTGGGTCAGTCCCTTGCCTGGAAATGGGTTTGGGTCCTCTCTTCGACTGGGGATCTGGTGGTACAAAGCCAGGTGGGAGTTTGTCTGCTTTTACCACTCTATTTTAGAGCAGCTTTTAAGCAATTCATTTCTGAGCTGAAATTACGCAAAACTAGCAAAAAGAAGATGTAAGCAGCAACCTCTCCCACCCCCCGTTGGACTGTCCCTGTCTCATCTGGCAAATCCTGATTATCTGGGATTGCAGTAATTCTGGGGGATTACTCACAGGCCGACCACAGCCACTTGCAACAACTTTTCCAGACAAGGAGGAGTGAAAGCTGGTGAATGTGAGTTTAGCAGAGAGTGCCTCAGTTCAGGGGAGCTGCTGAAGAAAACATAAATAACGAGGGAAATCAGCCCTCGGCCAAGTTCAACCTTTGAAAGTTGAAGTCTCCTGCTCATGAGCTCACCATGCTCTGCTGAGCAAGTGGAAGGGAAACATTTTCTCTCTCCAGCGTGACTTGAAGAAAGGAAGTTGTGTGGGCAGAAGCACCGAGGTGACTCTAAATACAGTGATGTCTCCTTCCCTGGCACTCAGGCTTGGGAGCACTTGCTTTCTTCCAGCTGGGGAAATTTCAGTGGCAGGATGTATGGAGGAAAATATTCAATACCTCTTGCTCTGGAGACATTTATTTCTACAGCCAATTATGACTCCAGCCATGAAGTTTTTATTGCTACCTCTCATGCAGATTATTTATTGTAACTTCCTTTTTTGAGTAGGCTGTTTATTTTTAAGCAAGTGCTGTTACATTTTTCACTAGATTACTAATAGCCACGTGCTCTGGCTGCTGAAGCTGAATAAGCTGATGTAACTGTAGGTCAGGATCTTAGCTCCTTCCTTAGCCTGACCCCAAAATAAATATAGAGGATGAACTTGGGGTTTTCTCTAAGAGGCCTATGTACTTCCCACTTGGAGGGTAAGGTAGAGCCCCACTTCCAGCACAGCCATCAGGGGTGGGATGAGATGGGTGGGACTGAAATTGAAGTAAAACTTCTACCCACCACCAACAGGGCTTTGCAAAGTACAGGGTTAAGGCAGAACTTTGCATTTAAAATTACTTTTGCAAGAGCCCCTGATTTATGATGCAGCTCTTTAAGCTAACAGTAATTTAGGAACTTCTCATCCCAGCTTTGGACACTGCTTTCCAAAGGCCCAGCAGAAGGCTGACCACACTCTCTGGCTCAGCTAGTGGCATGATATTGTAGTGGACATCCAAGCACTCTCCTGTTACTGGGATGCTTTGGGGGTTTCTTGGCCCATGTCACACAGGCAAGGACCATCCCAAAGCCCCTCCTCACCAATGTCCTCCACCCACCAGATTTTTTATCTCCCTCCTGCTGGGAGTTTCTAACAGCATTTTTGGGTTTTGTTGGGGTTTTTTTGTTTGTGTGTCTAGAAATGAGGAAATAAAATTGCTTGGGTTTCCTGAACATGCCTTCCTCTCATGAGAGGAGCTTACTGGAAGCACACATTCCTGGATAGGCCAAACAGCCCTGGGCTGCCCTTGCTGGGTGCAGAACAAGCCTTTTTGGAAAACAGATGCAACATTCAGGCTGTTTGAGGTGTCTCATTACACTCCTCTGTGCTTTGCTCTTGGGCATTGAGCAAGATGGAGCTGGGCCAAGAGCCACAGAGCATGACCAGCTTCAGACCATCTCTTCATGCCCAGGGGAACACCCTGAAAATGCTTCATCTACTCATCAGTCTGCCAAGGACATGGTATTAGACCCCTCCACTCCTCCCAGAGAAAAGATTTCAAGGAGACAGTATAGACCTACAAGCAATTTTTAGGTTATTCATGTTCACAGGTCTCTAAGGTAAAGTGCCCCTGTTCAATCCAGAACACAATTTCCACAGTATTTCTGGTTGCTGAGATCAGTTCAAGGTGTGGTACCCAAATTTTCAGATGATTGGTGCATCTGTCTGGCACCTCCTATATGTTTATTGAAAAATGATTTTGTGCTCTACTGTTCCAAGTGAAGATTACTGAGATGAATACACTCTGACTTCCCCTGAAGCTGAAGTTTTGGGATGGGCTTCAAAACCAATATGCTTTGGATCAAGCCTTCAGTACATTGCTCAATTTTCCATTCTTTGCAGGAAAACAGTTTACCAATTACAGGGTGGAAAAGGGCAGCAGAGAGGTTTCCAAACAGCTCTCACAGCAGTGTCAGTCCTCTCATTTAATGACCTCACTAAGTGCCATTATTGTCCCAAAACTGCTGTGTCCTATAGCTCTCGGACACAGAGGTCACAGCTGAACTTCCTCCTTTTCTGGGATTAAATCAGAGGTTTTGACCAACTTCTATAATTAGGAAAGACTTGCTTCCCCTGACTCCTTTCCATTGAAATGCCCCAAAGGCTCTGTGGAAACTTGACATTTCTTATTTTATCGTTATCTCCCATTAAAGGGAGATTTACATTCGAGTTTGTGTGTCTCTTGGAGCACCAGCTGAGCCCATTGCTGTTCACTAAGGAGCACGGGAGCTGTTGCACCCAGCAACTTCGGCTTAATGATTGTGTGATTTACAGCTCGATCTGCAGTCAGCATCGAAGTCCTGAAATCTGTATTTAATTCCCAATCCTGCCGTTCTGGGCCGTCTGCAGCAGATGGTGCTGCTGACTCGCCGGGAGCCAGCAGCGCTTCCACCCTGCCCGGAGATCCAGGCATCCACTGGGATAGAGTCGTGCTGGGGACAGGGTCCACAACACAGCACCGCCCACCCTTCTTTGTGTTTGTCACCCATCCAAGGGCTGTCCATCCCTGCAAGACTCCGACTAGAAGGCAGGCTGGGCACAGGGAGGTTTTGGGATGAGTCAATGAAAATATGTGCAACTGTTTATTTGCTAATGTGTAGGATCCATTTTGGGAGTGAAAAAATTATTTTCTTACATAGGTGTAAACACACTTAGAGTCCCACCCTAAGTAAAGTAATTACTTTTTTCCTAACTCCAATTCCCAGCCAGAGATTTTGCCCTGTGCTTATTTCAGTAGCCCAACCCTTTCTCCTCAGTGAAAGCAGAGACTGAGATCTTTCAGAAATGCTACAATGTCTGACACTACCTGAGCTGAATCCCTGCTGCTTGGCAGGAGGTGGGGCTGGGTATCCATATCCTGGTTTTGGCTGGGATAGAGTTAATGTTCTTCCAAGTAGTTGGTACAGTGCTGTGTTTTGGATTTAGGATGAGGACATCACTGGTAACACACTGGTGGTTTAATTGCTGCTGAGCAGGGCTGACACAGAGGCAGGGATTTTCAGCTTCCCGTGCTTTGCCAGTGAGCAGGAACACAAAGAGCAGGAACAGCTGACCCAAACAGGCCAAAGGGATGTTCCAAAGCAGAGAATGTCACACTCAGTACACAAACTGGGAGCCACTGATCACTGCTCAGGAATGGACTAGTTATTGGTCAGTGGGTAGTGAGCAATTGTAGTTTGAGTAACTGAGTTTTATTCCTCTCTCTCCTTTTAATTGCTATTATTATTGTTATTACTGTTATTATTAGAAACATTATTAATATTATTGGCCTGCTCCATCACCCCAAGGTCAGACTGTGTCCTGGGGCACCTGCAGCCTCCATGCGGGTGACAATAACTTGTTTTTCCAAGCTCAAATAGAAATACCCAAAGTGGTCCTATGATTTTTCACCAAATCAATATCTGAGAGCATAAATTCCTCACCACATAAAGCAACATATCAGCTCTAAATAATAAATGAGGTAGAAGGGTACAGCTGGTTTAGAAAGACCAAAGAGATGAAGCATTACATCATTTACTGTCTGCTGCTAAATTCATAAAAAGCCTTACCTTACAACCAATCAGCAAATCCTACTTCTCTGTGGCATAACTCCAAGCTCAGGATGGCTGTCTCATGTTCTCAGAGATCTGCAACAAACATTTGAAATATGCTCCTTTAAATTAGCCAGCTTCAGTACTCCAGCAATCAAGTCCCACCCCAGGCTGGTCCCCTCCATCAAACTGTCTGGCACAAGGTTAGTTTGGGCAAGTCTCTGAGTGTAATTATATGTGTGTGTGTATATTTATATTCACCATCACATATGGCATCATCTGGTGATGTAACACTGTTTAGCTGAGATACCTCTGCCACCCCACTGCATCTTCCAGTTCCAGGAGGAAAGGATGCCTTAAGGGCAGCTTTAGGCAATATTCCCCCACCACTGCCAGGACAGCAGCTTGGGGCCATTGAGTTACTTCACCCTCGAGTTTTCCCAGCAGGCTGCTGGGGAAGCCCTGCAGATCTGGCCAAGCTTCTCTCAGCTGGACCAGGCACAGCATTCCTCCATCTGCTGCCCATCCCCTGCTCTTTTGGGGCAGCAGGCCCTGGGCAGAGAGGCAGGATTTCAGAAACAAGGTTCCTAAGTTATCTAGATTTCCAGGGAGCAGATAGAGCCTGTAACATGAAGTTTGAAGCTCCCAGAGAGTGAATGCATGCTATGGAGCACTGATTGAATATGCCTCCTGCAGCTTACTGTTTCCAAGCAGATGACTTCTGCATCACTTTCTGGATGGCTTTAAAGCTGTCAGATGCAGTGTCAATGGTGCTTAGTCTTACAAGCCCCTTTCCCTACCATGGACTCCAAACCAGACCAGTTTCCAGAACAAGGACAGAATACACAGAGCATGAAATTCTCATTTGGGGTTAAGATTTGCTGAATTTCTTTCCAGCACAGGAAACCCATCTGTGTTCTGATCCATGCACTGAATAAGGATCTCACTGAAGTGCAGTGAGGCAAAGCACCTTCAACATAGGAGATTCAGTCAGCATTGACTGATGAACAGGTAGTTGCTCTGACATAGCAGGATCTAGGAAGAATATTTTCCATGCCTAGTGTTATTTTGATCTATGTTACTAAATCACATTCCCCTCTCACCCTCACTGCTCAGATGACAAACCCCAGCAAGGTAGCAGGGAGCACAAAAGCAAAAGACTTGGTGCTGCTGCTCATGCTTGCAACGTTCCTTTTGCAGATAAGTGACTCTGGATCTACAGCCTAAACCAGCAGGATGGATTTGCTACTTCATCAAAATATGCCCACAGAATGGTTTGGATTGGAAAGGACCCTGAAGATCATCTTGTTCTACCCCCGCTGCCACGGGCAGGGACACTTTCCACTATCCCAGACTGCTCCAAGCCCCATCCAGCCTGGCCTGGAACACTTTCAGGGATGGGGCAGTCAAAGCTTCTCTGGGCAGCCTGTGCCAGGGCCTCTCCCTCCTCACAGTGAGGAATTTCTTCCTAATATCTAACCTAAACCTCTGCTAGTTTAAACCCATTCCCCTTGCCCTATCACTCCCTCTACAGTTCTCTTGTAGGCCTGTCCTCTCCTGCACAATTTCTTGTGGCTTAGCAGGTTAGGGATAAGTGATTATCCCTATCTTCCACTGCTCTGTCATTGTTCATCCCACATTAGCACAGTTCTTATCTGGAAGCAGGCAGGTCTGAGCTCCAGTCTTTAACAAGGTTGTTGGATTTGGGGTCCAGGAAGACAAAACCAGCTCCAGTGCCAGGCACTTCAGCTCTACCAGCCTGGCAGGGGAGGCTTTGGCTCCCCAGCAGGGATGCTGGCTGGATGTGTTTGCTCATATCCTCTCTGAAATGCAGAGGAGCCACACACAGAGAAAGTAAATGTGATCCCTCTGCGAGTGTTATTTGAGAGCAGTGACTTCAATATTTAAAGCATCCCTGGCTGCAGGTGCAGCACACTGGAGTTATCAACATTTCCCATGTTAGACAGAGAGCTGGTGCTGACCCCAAGGCTTAAATTAGTAACAAGATTACTCAGAGAAAAGTAATGTTCTGAAAACCTTTATGGGATGAGGAAATATGCCAAAAGTAAGCTTGGCCAGTGTACTTAATAGATAGAAACCCATTTGTTTCTTTTTGAGAACTTAATTAAATTTCCCATGAATTCATTTGTAATAACAGTAATAAGCACCATATATGGAAACCTTCAATGAGCCCTTAGCAAGGTAATTTCCTGAATTTAGCTTATATCTTCATAATGTTCAAAGCCAGCTAGGCTCTAAAGTACAGCTGGTGTGCATTATTCCATTCTGAGTAGGAGGGTGTGGATGGACTGGGTAAAATAAATTACTGTGGTGCTTTGACACTGAGTTTTATTGCCTGTAGAATGATGCTTGATCATAATCAGAAAAGCATCAAGTAGAGAGTTAATATGATTTCTTCTATTTAACAAAGCTTTTGGGAGGGAAGTGCATGCACCTTACACACTCCAACACTCTCCTGCAGTGCTTTTTGGACCACAATCAGTAACCAGGAGGGGACCAAACCACCTGGAATCAAACAGGACAAGCTGGAAACTCTCCTGTGCTCTACAGCCTTCCTGGTAAGTCACAAGAGAAGGAAGTCAGAGGGGGAAGAGACTTCTTCTCATCAAAGGATGCACACACCCAATTACAACCCTACCTGCTTCTCTGGCCTTTTTCTGTGTTTCACGTGCACAAATACGGTACAAAAATAATTAGCTAAGTGGCAAAGAAGAAATGGTCATTGCTGACTAAGGCTGATGGCTGAGAGCAAGTCTCCTTCCTCTATACAGAGGATAGAAGGAGCTTTCTCCACGAGCTCCATGTGTGTGCCCAAGTTTTTTTTAATTACAGCAGCTGTAACTAAAACTTGGCCAAAATTTCTAAAACCTTAACCTCCCTTCCATTGATTTTGGATGGCATTTGGTAAATATTCCAGTCCTAACAGAGATAAGGTGAGTCACAGGGGGTATTTTGGGACATGAAGCTGAAATCAAGTGGGTGACAACAGCCATGGCATACCAGGTATGCAGCTGCTCTTTGGAAGTACCACAGGAATTCTGGGGTAGAATGAGAGGAGAGCCCAGAGAGGAAAAACACAAGGATAAACACTGGGCAGGGTGCTGGTGTTCCCCCTCACAGCCCAGGCAGGGCAGGGCACTGTAGCTAACACAGAAACAGAGCTCCTGCTCAGAGCCTGCAGCAGCCCAGGGATAAATTAAAACACATTTAAGTCATTGGACTCATGCTCATAGGTTTCAGTGAGCTCCAAGTGGAAAAGGTATCAAGAAATCCTCCCAGGGACTAACTCTGCACTGAACTCAGCCAGCTACCAGAGTTCCCACACCTCAGAAGAAAGTGATGGTATATTTTCCATCATTAATATATGATAACAAACCCTCAGCTCGCTGAGAAGCTTCCTAAGCTCCCACAGTGACTCGGCTCAAAAGCTAAAGGCCTGGCAGCACAGCCACTTCATCCATAATCTCTTTTTTGCAGTTAAGCCAACACGCCTCATGTGGTAATGCAGCTGCCTCAGGGGGTGGCTTACAGGTCAATACCTCCTTAGAAGAGGGGATCCCAGCTGGATCTTCTCTCTTCTTCCTGGCTCATCTGCTCCTCCTGAGGAGCAACACAGCATGCTGAGACTTCCAGGGGTGTTTACGCTGCAGGAAACTGCTGCTCTGCAGTGAACCCCTCCCAGCCACTGGCAGACAACCCACAGAGAGCTTTACCCTCCTCCTACCTGCCTAAATACCCTGCCCTCGGCACCAGCCAGGGAGAAGACACAGCTTCTTCTCATTAACTGTATAATCATTCCATTAGGTTTGATATGTCCCAGCTTTCCAGAGACGCCACAGCCTTGATTATCCCACCTGCTCCAGTAGTATTATTCTGCTGTGAGAAGCCCAGGGAGAACCATGTGATGATGGTGTGGATCTGCTACACCCCAACATCCTCCTCACTTCACGGGGAGTTTTGCACTTAGTATGAGTTTTGTTATCGTTTTAGAAGTTTTATTGTTGCCCTACGCTTTCATGGACATTTACTCAAGAGTCTTTAAAGTTCCCTTTACCTAAAGGCAACGTGCCCACAGTGATCACCCCTGGTTTTGCTGTGACATCTGTACTGAGGTCAGAGCATCCAAGAGTCTCAGCAGTGACAGGTTCAAAGCCGAGTGGGACCCCTGGAATGCACTGAGGATCATTACCCAGTGTAAATGACTGGCAAACTTGGTATAAAGAATTCCCTAATGAAACAAGACCTGCTCTTGTGCTCAGGGAAAAGCCCCACAGGTCCTTGCTCCATCCTCCTCATCCCCCACAGCTCCCTGCCTGTGCCTGTCCCGCTGTGCTTCCACCGAAGTGTGCACAGCTTGGATGTCCTGGGTCTCCTCTGGGTGATCTCCTGACTCTCAGTGGTCAGGGGAGCTGAGCTGCTGCAGGGCCACACCCAGTCTCAAATTCCTCTTGTTCATCCAAGCCCCACATCCATCAGACCCCCAGACACCTTTGGCAAGCCCTTCTCAAACACAAACCTCATCTCAAGGCCTCTTTGCTGAAGCACTGTCATATATTTCTTGTTTCCCAGATCATCTAGGTCAACCTGGGGGAGATCTTCCACACTGGGAAGCTCTGCTCTGGACTGGTTTCCTTCATCTATCCCTCCAGGTTGCCCTCCCTGCACGTTCCCAAGGAGTGGCAGCTACAAAGAGCTGGCCTTGGGAGAGCTGCCCTTGCTCCAGGGACAATATTCTGTTACACTGAACACAACCAGGCTCTGAAGAGGAATAATTCATGGGTTATTGCTTTGCTTTTATAAGCAAGAAAGAACCAATAAACTCATGGCATGTAATGGTCAAGAAAATGATCTAAACAAAATTGCTGTGGGATATTGTGGAAGCCCGGCCTCCTCCTGTCTGTTTGTTCTTAGAAAGCAGCACACGGAACTGAACAACCACAAAATGAACAGGAGCTTAGCAAAGACTTTGTGCAAAAGGGACCCTTTGCATTTGACATGCTCTGTCACACTGAATTTTAATTACAGCTCCCCTCTGGAGCTGGCACGGGAGGGGAATGCTAATGACAGGGGGAGAGGGAAGGGAGCAGCGATGGCAGTCGCTAGCCCAGCACTTCATAAAGTACCTGATGGCAAGGAGAGGTAACCTGGATGTGGACAAGTACAAATTTTGATGGTTTAGTTCCACCTTTAGCTCCTACTGTTTTGCCCCAAGTGTGGGCTGCTGGTTGAAGTAAAACACATTTAAGTGAATTTAATGTATTTAACCATTGCAAGGTGCAGCCCATTTGGGACAAGATTGAAAGAAATCAGGTTCAGTTGGACAAATATGACCTCAGATCACTTTTCCAATGATCAGTAAGCCATCACTTATGAATTATTACAATCTAGTGGTGCTACTTGCTGAGTATTATGTCTATCAGGATCCTGGTTTTTGAGTTTTATAAAAACATTTTTGGTAAATATCACTTAAAAAATGTGTCACCATGGCGGGTCTGTAGATCCAGTAATTCTGGCTGTGGCCATGTGCAGGCTCCTTGCACAGAATAAGCATTATACACACACTTAATGCTCTAAAACAATCACAGGCAGCATCAGGAATATCCCTGCTGTTCCCTACCCAGGGAGAGAAAACATCTTAATCAGATGGTGATCACTGAATGTGTGACAAGTATGAGTGCAGCGAATATTTGGGATGCTGATACGTATCTCAGCAAAAGGTGATCAGGACATGGGGGTCCACGTAAAGATTCAACTAAGGACAGAATGGATTTGCAGTATAAAACCCACTTTCAAACCTGCACAGATACTTAGAGGCTACTCTGGATATTACACCTCCTTCAGGTCTAGCTGCAGTCAGTCAGAGACACTCACCCTATCCAGCTGGGCATTTCAGACCTCTTGCTTCTTTCTTCAAAAAAAAAAGAAACAAAATTGGTATTTCTCAAAATGGTCAAAGCACCTCTTTATTTTATTTTATTTTATTTTATTTTATTTTATTTTATTTTATTTTATTTTATTTTATTATTTTTATTTTATCTTATTTCTTTCTGCTATTCAAACAGCAGCCAGCTATCACAGAAATGCAAAGTCTGCTTATCAGAGTGAATGGCTGATCTACATAGATTGTGTGACAATCATAAAATCCTTAGGGACCAGAACAAAGGCTTTCACAAGCTTTTGTTGTAAGAGCTCGATCTATTCCTGCGGGGAGATTCTGTGTTCTGTTGCCGTCTGCTTGCACAATAGAAAGATGTTTTCCCTGCATTATTGGGGTTAGTAATGCAATGTTTGCTATTCCATCACTGGATACTACTGCCAAAAGAATTTGTATTACCTCACATGCTTTTGATAACATGGAGTTGCTTGGGAAAAACTGTTTCACCCAGTGGAATAAATCAGACAGGAGTTTAATAAAATTAAAATACCATTTAAAACTATAAATTATCTATAAACTGCAACACACGTTGCTGTGCTTGGTTTCTATAGCTTCTAGAGTTTCTTTTCTGTTGTTTTTGTAGTTTATTCTCACCTTCTTTTTCTGTCTTTCCATTCTCCTCTTCTGCAAGTAAAAATTCACTTATTTAAAATTTCCCAGTGGATAAATGTGTCTGGTTTTTGCCATCTAGCAGTGATACAAGATAAGGTAGGATCTGTACCTTCTACATTGCAGCAACACTTTTAACCACAGCCAGAGCTTCCTTCACTTTGGCATCAAAGGTACAAACTCATTTTCTTCAGTAACACTTCTTTCTTCCTGTTGCCAGAACAGGATGATCTCAACAAAGCAGTAACAGAAGAATGAGCAGCCTTATTCCTGAAGTGTCTAGGAATCCAGGGTGGACAACTAAATTCCTTATTCACCCTAAAATGTCATAATTTCTACATTTCTTTCATAAAACATGGTCAGTCATTTCATGTATTGCAAGACTGGGGGTTTATGGTTTGCCTGAGGAAGTCTAATAGAATCTGAGGGGTTGATACAATCCTTAAATGGAACAGACAGGTCTCACAGAGCAAGAAGAAGCTGAAATTTAAAAAAAAAATTAATAAATCATTTATTTCTCCTTCACTTGAATTTTTGAGGGTGGTTTTCAATACTCTGATATGAAAGTAGAAGAGCTCCTGGTGTAGTTCAAAGTGTGTCTGCATTGATGTAAAGGCCTGTGGGCCATCTGGGAATGTCTCTGCATTACAGAAGTACTTTTAAAAGAGATTTTAAGCAAAGAATACTCATCCTTCTAGATGTTTATATATATATATGCTATATTAATGTCTATTTACTTTCCCCAAGCTGCACATCCAGCAGTGTGGCCCCAGGCCAGCCCATGGCTCCAGGCAGGCTGAGATACTCTGGCTCACACCAGGTTTTCACGTGAACTCTGCTACTCCCAGGTTACACAGGGAGGGAGGGAGCTGAGCCCCAATGGATGGAGCCACTTCCCCTCAAAATGGCAAAATTAGAAAAGTGTAATTCTCCAGCTGAGTTTGATGCTATTTTCTCCACCAGTATTTCAAGTATATCTGACCAGGCTGAGCATCTACCAGTCATCAGTGGAAGAGGGAAAATCAGCCTTTAAGTCAGCACAATTCCCACCAGGCAAACCCCTAATTCTCCCCTAATTAAGCCTGGCAGCTGAAGCTGGATGAAAACCATGTTGTGTTCCATCCAGCCTTTCAAGGGGTCTCTGCTAAATCAGAATGAAGTACTTTAATCTGTGTAAGGAGAGATTTTAAGCACAAAACTGTCTGGAAAGTCAAATCCTTTATGCATCCCTCAGGCACATGAAAAGATCCCCCCGGCAGAGCAGGGGAGTGCTGAAATCTCCTATAGCAACTGGCCACTAGCAACAGGAACAAACAGTCTCTTGTCCCATTATTTCAACTTTCTGAATTATCCTGTGAGAGGCAGAGAGGGTGGGAGGCTGATGGTGCATGGGTGCACCCTGAAGGATTCAAGCCAGAGGCAGAGATCATGGATTTGGTACCTTCGTGCCTCAGTTTCCCTTCCCCCAGAAAGGAATAGTTTTGTTTCCTTTCTCACTCCCACATGGGATGCTAAAGTCCAGGCAAGTGGATAAGCCAGAGGCCCCACATGAGTCAAAATTATTGCTTGTACATATTTGTGCTGCATTTGCAAGAAATCCTCTTGGCTTAAGTAAGAATAAAAAGTTGGATGGATATTTCCTGGCATCTTGAGCAAAGGGACTTAATATTCCAGTTGGTTTTTATGTTTTGAAATAAAAAAAAAGAGAGGTTGTTTCCACTAAAATGGGCTGACAAAGCCAGGCAGTTTCCCAAGATGAGGATTTTTTGAGCATTATGTTAGAGATAACAGAGGTTTTGCTCTGCTGGTCTCCATTGGTGCTGGAGACCTGTGTGAACACAAAGCATTTCTGCAGCCAGGAAGGGCCAATTCCTTTCAGTCCACACCTTTCTCAGGATTTTCTGTGTGGGGAATTATCATTTAAAGTACACATATTAAAGCAAAAACCTCCTGCCACCCTCAAACTTATTATTACCCTTCCCCATTTACTGCATTTTTCCTCCTATTTGGATTCTCTGCTTGGGTTTTCCCCACGGTGCTGCTTAGAGCAGAGAGAATCCATATCCCTGCACTCCTGGTGCTCCCACCCTCTCTCTGGCGAAGAAGGAGGCTTGAAAATCACCACAAAGTGCTCAAGAAGTTGCTTTTGTGCAATAAAAAGATTACAGTAGGAGCAGATAACCTTTTTCCTTGGTGCACATCACATACCACCTCTGGCAACATCATGAGCTGCTGCTTGCAGTGGAGGTTTCCTCTACAAAAAATAATGGAATTCTGCCACTCAGATGCCTGGAGGGGAATGGACTGTCCTTAATAGCCATTAGATCTGTATAGCCCTTGAAACACCTGGCCTGGTTTACACTCAAATGCCACCAAAATATTCACATTTAATTGGGTAACTGTCAACACAACTGTCAAAATGGCTTACTACAAGAAATAAGGGCAATTTACTTTAAAATTAAGTACTCAATTGGTTTTCATTTAAAAAACAATGCTCTCACTCCATTGTGACAAGCTTGCTCATTTTTCATCTGTGTTTTATGCAGGATCCCACCACATGTTACCATTTTCTCTCCCCACAGCAAAGCCCAGGGAACAGAAAAAATGCTCTTCTATGCCAGCCTTTTACATGTCAGACTTGTGCAAAAGCCAGAAAGCCAGAATAATGTAAATGTGATAAATAATGCATGACCAAAGTGGTCATACATAATCTGAGGGGCTGGGAGATGCACAGCTCTTCATTGTGCTCCTTTCAGTTTTGTTGGCTTCCTTTGACAAGGTTAAAAATAATCCTGTAGTCCCAAAATACACCTTTTCTTCCCATTGGTTGTTCCTCCTCTGCTGTCCGTGGGTGCTGAGGGTTTGCTGTGAGTGTGGATCCTTTTACTCCACTCTCAGGAGAAAAGCAGGATGCTGACAACCCCAGTCCTGCTGAAAGCCACGGGATGCACAGCCAGGCCATTGGCATTTGCTGCTTCCTCAAGACCATGTGATGGCTTTGATCTTGCACCCAACACACTCAGCCACCTTCATGCAGCTCGTGATTTGACCCCAGGATGGGTCTTGCACACCAGAGAATAAAATATCCTGCTAAAAATCATCCTTCTGGGGCTGAAGGGTGAGGGATGTAATGTTTGGATATCTGGATAAGGGTATCCTACTGTCAAGAAAGAGCAAGCATGGGGAAGGAGCCCAGAGGCTTTCCTTGGGGAAAGCAGAGGGAGTGGGAAGTAGTATTTTGAAATGAAAAGCAAAAATGGTTTTAACTAAAACAACTCAGAGCTGATTTGAAAATCCAACTGCAGGAAGCCTAGTGAGCAACCCCAATTCACAGGAGAGTGAAGTCAGGTGGTGCTCAGGCTCCATCAGGCTTATCTCAGTGTTTTAGAATCAAATACTTTGATTTTTTTGTGTAAATATTGTGGAGAAGTGTCTGTGAGGTTTTTTTCTGTACCATCTGGTGCAGCCCAAGAGGATTGTTTGTGGTGAAGGAACTGAAGACAACAGGCTAACACACACCTTTTTCCTACAGTGCTGTCAAAAGCAGAGCCCCAAATGCACCAACCTCTTGCCCCAGCAGCCTTGCTATTCTCAAAAAACAGTTTAAGCACATTATAGCCACATCAGTGCTCTCTGAGATAGGCCCCATCTTTCTCTTTATAATAGAGCAGAAAACAATTCTAATATAGCACATGCTGTCACAGCTGGAGGCCAACCTGTGCCTCACATGCGAGGTCTATTGCTGAGCTTTCTTAGGATGCATAATCTGATACATTAAAAAAGTGTAACATACTGGGGGAAAAGAAAAAAAACAAGCCAGTGCTCTTCCCCGAGGATGGCAAGAAAAATTCAGAGTGCAGAAGAAAATTACTTAAAGCAAGTGACCTGATCTCAAAAGAATTCAGGTACTTGTGTTCTCCATCACCTTTGAAAACACAGGAGGAAATCTGATCAAAAGAAGAATGGGATTATTGTAATTTGATGGTAACTTGAGGGCTGGCCCCAGCCCATCTCTCTTTGAAGTCAGTGGAGAGATGGCAATTTCATTAAGTCAGTGACTGTTTCATGAAGTTCCAGTGAAAGACTGATACCCGTGGCTTGTTGGCCCCTGGTTTAAGCTGGGGAGTGATCACAGGTCCGTGAGTGATTCCCAGCGTGTGGAAGGAGCTGCTCCTGGGGCAGGTATGGAGGTACCACATAACCCACAGTGACACAGCCCTGCCTCCAGCAGCTGTTTCTTTGCCTGTTTATCACCATTCAACCACCTTATCAGAACAGGGCTCTCACAGGCATGTACAATCTAAACGAGCCATCATCCCAGCCAGGGCGGCTGTGGGAAGCGAGGAGACCTTCCTGCTGGCTGCACCATGGAATTCTCGTCAGTGCTGCTCAGTTCACCAAGGAAATTGGATCAGGCTTATTTTACCACAAATCCAAGTCAAGGTTAAGTGCTCCACTGACTGCAATTACATGTGCTTCTCCCCATATGTTTGTCTGGAGGGAAGATGTGGGATGCTGGGGCAAGGCACCTGCCACCTGAAAACCCCTCAGTGCAGGCTGTGACTGGCTCATCTCCATTCCTGTGTGAAGTCTGCTCCCAGTGGCTTCTCAACACAGCTACATGGAGATCACACCAGGACAACACACTGTTCTGTTTGAAAGGAGAATTATGAATACATTTTAAAAAATAGCCCTTCATCACAAGTAAATATTTCCCACAACTGACTACATTCATTTTGACCCTTTTATATAATAGTGTTCCTAACCTACAGTGTGCTAAAAATAAAGAGATCGGTGTGAAAATAGGTGAAGAAGGCAACAAAACTAATATTTTGACTATGATGAAATTAGGATTTGAGAAAATATTCCTGAAGAGTGCTGGGAAAAAAGCAGGATATTGCCTTGATACAAAAGGAAAAAGGATTCTGGAGTCCAGGACTATTTACAGCTTAGTGTTGGAACTTAGACATGTTTTTAATGACGCCTTTTTCAAAGCAGCCCATTGATTTATGATTTTGAATAAGCCAAGAGCTAGGACCTGAATTTCAGGTAAGATTTTTACAGTCTTAAAACAGCAAAACCAATAAAGCAGTGACCAGTGTGGGCAATGGTAACCCCTGTCCCTGCTCAGAGGCGTATCCATAGCACTTAACTGGACTGCAGTGATGCCTTCAGAATTAATGTGTGGAAAGGATTTGACAGATTTTTTGGAGCCTAGTGTTATGCACAAACTGAGGTCAGGAAATGTAGATAAATCGTAAAGAAAATCATGAGGTTCCTTCAGGAGTGTTCCTGTTGCTCATTCTTTGATTTAATTATTTGCCTGATTCCAGAACACAACCCAGAAACCACTTCTGATGTAAGCTGTTCCCTAAGCACAGGAATTGTGCATGATTTTGATGTATTGATTGAACTGCCACTGAATGATTTGAGATGAAGATTGAATACACTGAAAGTAATAAGATATGATTGAAGCTGAGCCCTTCCATGGATTAGAATGGACAGCTTTTTCTGCCACACTGCTCTCGTTTATCAGAACACTAATAATGTTTATTACTTTAAGAGTTACAGCTCGCTGGTTAGATTTAGACAAAACTAAAGCTGCATGGGCTCAGCAAACCCATTTGCTCTGAGACATTTAAAGCTGGAGAAGGCAAAGGGTATGAAAAATGCAAGAAAGACAATCAGTGCTACAGAGATAACTCTGAAAGTGCAGACACCAGTGCAGGGGCAGCAGGCCCTTTCTGGACCAGCTAATCCCAAACTGGGGTACCTGTCCTTCAGACCCACCTGCCAGTCCATCTGCCACATCCCAGCCTTTGCACCCATGCACAGGGAGCATCTTCACAGCGCTGGTCAGGGAAGTCCCAGTTCCCTCAAGTCTTGTATTTCCTATAGAGGGCCAGAGAGAGATGGAGATTTGTGTTGCTAAAGCATCTGACAGCTAAAATTCACAGAAGGAGTCGTGAGCTGCAACCAAGGCTCATTTTTTCTCTGAAAAGGAGAGGGGGGAGTTATCTGAAAATATGCTGGGTTTAAATTTTCTGTGCTCTTTTGCTTCCTCCTGTGAAGTCCTCCTGACAACCTTCCCTCTCTGATTTCAGAAGATCCCCACAACCCCAATTCTGAGCACTCTTTCAACTAATTACACAGCTCCTGTCTCAATAATGTAATCTCCGTTAATAATTTATGAAATATGTTTGAGTCATCAGACCAAAGAGGTCATACAAAGATAGTGGCTGTGAAATGGAAAATGTGTTGCTCAGTTGCTTAAGGAATTGCAGATGCATGCTCATAACTTGGAAAAACTGAAGCACATCACATTTTGGGGGACAATAAAGCCTTGAAGTGCATTGTGGATTTATGACCACAAGCAAAGCTACAGCAAAAAAAAAATATTGTCATTACCTAAATATGCAAATATTCCAAGTATTCAGTATGCAAGAGGAAATGTCTACTCTTACAAGCTATTTGCAAACTAATGAAAATGAACTTTTCTGCATTATATGATCATGGAGCATGCAAAGAGCAATTTGTATTTCAATGGGGATACTGTGGATTTCTGATGTCAGGGTCTGTTTTATCAGCCCTGCTGGCTCTGCCAGGGCTCACTAGCCCTGTATCATTTGCAGAATGCATGTTTAGTCCCACCCTGAGCTGTGCTGCCCCTGGTGAAGAGATAAATGAATATATGGAGATTTCTGGAAGGAGGCTGCATTTTCAGTCAGTCCCAAAGGAATTTTAAAGGTAGCATTCCCTTCCATAGCTGAACTATCCACATTGATAAGCTGCCCCTATTTCTTAGCAAGTGCAAGTCTGTCTGTCTCTGAGGATGCTGAGCACACACCTTGTGTGTTTCTTTGCTGTCCAGCACCACCAGCCGAGGACAGGGATGTGAACCAGGAGGTTCTCAGCTTGTTCACCTCTGAGTAAATTGCTCCAACCATACATCCTTGTTAGTCATGCCAGGTGATCAGGTAGCAAATCTGGCTTTATCACAGTGCTGTTCTGCTTATTGGAGAGTGAAGGGGAAAGCAGGACCCCTGCGCTGGGATTCGAGGATGAGCAGTCTCATGGAATGCTGAGTCTGCTGAGTGCCCTCTCAGGGACAGAGTTTCCATCCATCTGGATGAATAAAGCTCTAAGGACACAACTTCATGTTATGTAGCATCAAAACTAAACATCGTGTGTGTTACAGGGCTGTAATTTATTTAAATTTCTCACCGAAGCATTACACTATAAAAGTCATAAATACTGAAAGCCCCATCTGCTGAGGCACTCAGGTGTGTGGAAGGGAGATAGCCGCCAGCATGCTCAGGTGGTAGCTGATAAACCATGCCTGGTTTTTGGGGAGAAATCGCAGCTTTTCCTGTGTTACTCTTTGCTGTGAGCAAAACCCACTCCCTGTTTCCATCAGTGAAGGAGTTTCTACCTCCTAAAGCTGTAAAGGGACATAATAGGAAAAGAATGAAGAGGGCAGCACAGGTTTGTGCCATCTCTAACAACTTCGGTGTCTACAGCGCCGGCGTTTGCTGGTGACGCCCAGCACGAGCATCCTGGTAGGAGCAGCTCTGCCCTCTGAGACCTCCAGAGGTTCGATCATTTGGGATGAGCATTTGTCACGCACCCACAGACCCCACTGCTCCGTGCGGGGTTTGCTTCTTAGAGGTCCCCAGGCAACGCTGTCTGGCTTCACGGCTGTTAATTACTTGCGTCTACTGTTAATTAGCTGTCTGCAGTCGGTGATGCCGGAGCGGGGGCAGCCGGGGAGCCTCTCCCCACAGCACAGCCCATGGGCTTTGTTCCCCGGCCCTCCCGTCTCCCCCTCCTCAGCTCCCAGCCAGAACATTTCATTTTAGTCACGGTGCCAGAGGCCAGGCCCCCGAGGACCTTTGAAATTAAACACTGTATGAAGTACAGTGGGGAGAAGAGGGAGGAGAAAGGGGCAATTTCAGCTCCTCAAGCATGCAAGTCGAGAGCTTTTGTGGTGCCTCTCAAAGTATTTTTTTCAGCCGGCCACAAATCATGTCCTTGGCTGTCCAAGGGAACCTGTCTCTGTGATGGAAATTTCCACACTTGCCTTGGTTTCTTTCTTGATCTTTATTGTTGCTATGCTGCCTTCAAGACATTGTAAATAATTGAATTTTTACAGAAAGAAAGGGAGGTTTTTTTGTTGCAGAAAAATAAATTCATCCCTGATTTGCTAAGCTTAGAAACACAACATCCAGAATAAATTCTCCTCTTGATATTTGCAGTTGCTGGGAAGCAAAAGTTCTTCCAAAGACTCCGTGATTGAAGACACATTACATGATTTTCGGCAACAGAGGTTCATCACAGGACACATTTCCTAGGGGCATTAAGCCTGAATTATATTTCTTTTCTTAGGATGTTAAACAAAAATAAGCGTTTTGGAATTTCGGCTAACAGCTGTGAAATAGTCTAGGCAAAAAAAGTCACAGGGAATAATTTATTCATCCCTTTCCACCTGCAAATTGCCTGACAACAGGTTGAGTTCTTACCCAAATGTTACAGTGATTGTTAAAACATTACAAAATTATTTTCACAAATGTTTCTTGCTTAGTAATTTCCTGGTGACCCAGTCACTGTAGACATTTGACATTTGAAATTCAAATTCCAAGCCTTTCTGAGGGGATACACAGATTGCAGGAGCAGACCTGTGCTCTGTTGGCTGAGCATACCTCCGGTCTCTGCTGCAGTTGCCCTGATGGAACCCTAACCCTAACCATTCCATAGGAATCCAGGTGATGCTGTAGGCATGCACACTCCTGGCCCTCTCCAAATTAGGCAGTTCTGGCCCTGAATGATTCTATGCTTTATGAATAAGACTTCTGTTCCTATGAGGCTTAAATGAACTCTTTTTGCAACAGCTTTTCTTTTGCCCTCTCCCAGATTTTCCATCACTGCTTCTTAAAGCAAAGCAGGTCCACAGTGTTTCTTGTGCCTTCCACACCCCAGAGTTCCTTGTCCTCTGTCACTTAATGTGTCTGCTTCCTCCTGTGTGTAGGCTGGAGTGTTTAGGTGTCATTTACAGGCTGTGTGAGGTTTAGAAACTTGGTTATCCAAATGTGTGATGTTTGAAGTGCAGGGGCAATCCCTGCTCCATGAGAAATGGCACAACTAGGATTTTTAGGGCTCCTTGGGATGAGAAACGACAGCGTGACCCAACATCATGCTTCCCTTTGCAGTGTAGGGGCAGAAGTTCTTTCAGTCAGCTCCTAAATCACCACTTTTGAGACAGCCCAAACGCTGCTGACACACCCCGAAGTGCTGTGTTGTGTTACCAGCCGCAGCCCTTCAGGAGCTGGTTCACAAGCAGCCTGCAGCAGGGTGACACTGGGAGGCTGCAGAGGTGACCTGGCAATGAATCAGAGACATTCCCTGGCGACAAATGTGAGGATGTAAAAACACCTTTACTATCTGCAGAGCCAAGTGAGAGGGGAGAGCAGGGACTCATATCTCTGCAGCTGTGTGCTGAATGAATTACAGGAGAGAGTGAGGGAATAACATTGGAATTAAAAGGCTTTAAGATAAGATGGAAAGTGGCAGCTGAGCCAGGAAAGCAGGATGGAAGTGGAAGGGTGTTTACATGAGCCAGCAAAGCTTGGGGGGTGCCGGGAGCAGGAGGGCTCAATGCCATCAAAAACTGCTCTGCAGAGGGAAGAGAGCAGCACAGCAGTGGCCATGCTGGGGATTCCTGCAGGAATGCTTTCCTAAGGAGCTGTGGGAGAAACACAGAGATGTAGCCTAATTCCAATGTTTTTAGTGGAGTTGTGGTGTAGGATTCAGCCTGCTGCCACTGGGCCAGTGTCAGTGCTGGAGCAGGAGGAGGGAGATGCTGCAGCTCAGTGGCAGCAAGTTCCCAGCACAGGCAGGGACATCAGCAGCTCTGGTCTGACTAGTTTGGTTCAAACATTGGAAGGTGCAGAAATACCAACCTGCTTCAGTCTGAAAAAACTCTTAGCACAGCTGGATGGCACAACTGTCCTGGCTGTTGCCTCAGCAGGTATTGAGGGTGCCTGGCCTGCCTGACATCCGCATCAGAGACGATTTAAGTAAGTTAATGGATTGAACTGGATTGTGCTGATCTCTTTATATTGGCATTGGGGACCATCAGCTGTCAACAGAGGAAAATCTTAACGATGTATTTAAGGTGCTTTGATTTTGTGGATAGAGCTGTCAATAGCACTAAAAAAAACACCTTCTGTTACAAAATAAGAAAATTGTGTCCCAGGAAACAAAATTATCAAAGGCTATAATATGCATTCCAAACCTCCCAGTTTGGGCTTAGCACTTATTTATTTCAGGAGGGAGGGGAGAGGTAAGAGGGCAAAACTAATGAGGAAAGGGTGCTGCATGTGTTAATCTTGCATGGAGGGGCAAGGGGATGGCAGAAGAGATGCCCAGTCCTGGAAGGAACCAAGAGTGGACATCCCCTGGGACCCAGGGGTTAAGGCAGGAGCGGGTGCAGGGACCTGCACTGGCATCTGAACACAACACGAAAAATGACCTCTTGCAGAACCTGGCAAGTGGCTGGGGAAGCGTGGCTGTGCGAGCCAGTTTGAGCTCAATCAGTCTGTAAGAAATTGAAAGATAAATCAACACAATAGAACACAGTGCAGCAAACCTGGGGGCTGTTGTGGCATTGGATCATTTGGCACATTGGGCTCTGCTGGCATTCCTGGAGGCAGTGAGGGTGTGCAATACAAGGAGCTGTGGAGAGTGGCTCCCAAGAATGGGAAATGCTGAGTGACCAGATGAATATATCCCGCATTAAACCTTTCTATGTTGCCTTAAATGAGGCAGCTCTTCCCTGCATGGAATTATTTACAGCACTGCTGTGCCATTTGACAGCATTGTTTCCACTCTGCTGGTCCCTCTCAGAATGCCCCAGGAGCATCTGAAACACAAAAACAAGGAGCACCCTCATCTCCCAGCAAATACAGAGCTGGCCTGTGGCAGGACAGGAAATTAAAAAATTCACTTTGTCATCTTGCAAGTGTGACATGACCTCTGCATCATGGGAAGAAATCTACCCCATAAGGTTAAATCACTGCTTATCTACTTAATGTCAATCAGACATTAAGCAGATTGACTGGGAGAGTCAATTTATTTATTTTTAAATGAGAACCCAAACAACTTAATACTCCTTCTTGACTTAATCTGCTGGCAGGCTGGGTATCCAATTTATTGTATTTGTTTGTTTGTTTATGCCTCTCTTGGCCTGTTGGTTCCTGTGGATGTTCTGTAACTGGGCTGTTATGGCCATGGAGGAAACCCACCCAGAGATTATCCTTGCTCTGTAGCCATCTGCATTGGCTGCCCTGACTTTAGCAACGATTTTTAAGCATAGGATCCTGTGGATTATCCACTTGCTCTGGTGAATACAAATCAAGGTGCAGTTAAGATTAAGATACAACATTTTCCATATCTGGAAAATTCTCTATTATTAAGGGGGAAAAGGTAGCAAAGTGGCACAGGGGTGGCAAGGGTAGTCAGTGATTTGAATAAATGGCTGTGTGTGAAGAACACTGGATTTGGGAACCTTTTATGGCTTAAGTAAGCAGGAAATGTAGTTCTAAGATGGCCTTCACTAAACACAACCCAAACTGTTCTAATGCTTTCACATGAAATTGTCATTTTCTAAGCTGTAACATGTTACATGCACCTAAGAAATAAAACTGATTTGATACAACTATACCCCTGAAATGCAAGACAGTGGGTCACCACCTCACTTGTAGTCCTTTGATCCAGGTTCCTTACTAGATGGGTGCAGATAAAGGAGGTTAAAGAGGAACTAGCAAAGAATTGATGACAATTTAATCACTGTGGTGATTACCAGTTGGTAATTAAAGGCTTGCTGCTATGAGATCCCATGTACTTTCTGTGCCTTCCCAGGCAAATTTTCTACTGGTAGTGGATAATATTTTCTGAATTGCAGGGTGGGATTTATAAAATTTACAATTTACAGGTGTAGGAGCCCAGGTAACTCAAGTTTTAATGAGGCAGATGCTTGTGGATAATTTCTGGATGCCCTGACATGCTGTGGTCTAATCACAGATTTTGTTTGTTTGTTTATGCAGTATAAACAGGTGTAAATGCAGCTCCTCTTCTAGACATAAAAATCTATCAAATCCAGCCTTCTGTGCTAGCTTGCATGAGCAAGAAAACAACAAAAACTTTCTTCTGGCTTTAAACACGATTCTCAAGTGCAAGAAGAGATGAAAAGAAGTCTGACTGTGACTCAAGTGGTCTCCCTGCGATGCCTCCCAGCTCTGTGAAGCGCTCACAGTGCCCTCGAGTCAGCGGTTAAGAATCAGAGCTGGCTTTAAGGTTTTTGCCTGATGCAGTCTCCTGTCCCCCTGCCTTTCCCATACACACACGCCTCCTGTATTATCTAAATCTTCCCTGCCAAGCACTTTTCTGACCTCTTCTGTCAACCTGCGGGAAGTGGGGATGCCTGCACTGTCATGAAGTGGAGATGAATATTTGCAGAAAAGTGCAGACTTTATTCCCACTGTGCAACAAGCTTTAAACTCCCAGTAGGAAGTCATTCAGAACCAGTTTGAAAGGGTCTCTGACACGGCCCTGATTAGCTTTAACCACCCTGAGTACCCCCAATAAGTGCTCCACCGATTCCCATGGGCCAGGAGCCCATTTAAACTCAGCCAGGGGCATTTAGCCCCTCTCCTTAGTCATGTTGGAGAAGCACAGCTGTGCTTGGTATGGAGTCTGCCTCAGGGACCACATTCCCTGCTTGACCTTGGTTCCATATCCTCTGTGAATTTGCTTCCTGATCTGCACTCCCACCTGGACCTGAGCTCCAGCTGTGGCCCTGCCTTGCTCAGATACCCGAGGGAAGCCTTGGCTGGCAGGATCCCTGCTCCTGTGGTGTGATGTTCTGTGCCATCCTCAGGGACCTGCTGGCCCTCTCTGCTCCCTGATGTTCTCTTCGCCAAAGGTGAGATCACCTATACCATATTCTTCCATGGCAAACACTTTCCTAATTTTCTCTTTAACCTCTGTGGAGTGTTTTTACCACCACTGCACTGCAGAAATGAGATTTTGACTATGTCTTGCTGGTGCAATGTCTGGAGACATCAAGGAGCTCAGCTTCTTTGGTGAGCCTTGTTTTTTTTTTTTATTGGGGTTGTGTGGATTACGTGGGTGGGATTTGAATCATAGGGTAAACATGCTGCTGAAATGTGGCTTAAGGGAGCTTTGCCATAGTAATTTTCACTGTTTTTTTCAGGGGGGAGCACTAAATGTATGGCTTTATCTTCATGGAGCTGCATGACATAGAGTCATAGAATCACTCCCCTTTGAGTCACAGCTGAGCTGCATGATGGACACGTTTGTAGGCTCTGTCCCCTGATATGTGGAGAGGCCGAGACTCTGTGTGAGAGTAATTGCATAGTTCACTCATTCACCAGAAGTCATTTCAGAGTACCCCTGAAGAGCACTCCAGAGGCTGGGAGAGCTGATGGAAGGTCAGCAAGTTCATTTGCAATGGGTCACAGTCTGAGCTAGGTTGCATTACTGAAGAGACAGAGCAAATCTCATGGGCTCGATGTCATTATTTCTCCTTGACACCACCGTAACAAAACCCTTTGGAGCAGTTTCAGCTCTTATGATCAAATAAACAGGATCCAACAAGCAGGAGTCTGTTTGTCAGAATTATGTCCATTGACCTCTGGTAATATTTTTAGCTGGTTAAATGCCTCTAGTGTTATGCTGTTTTCCATCTTAATGTGTCTTCCTAGACTGGCTGGTGGAAAGGCAAAACAAAAAGCCCTCACATAAACCTTCCATGTAGCCATCAAGATATGTCTGACACTCAGCAGAGTGGCTGTGCTTCTGGTTTATGGCTGGCAAGTGTGCCTGGAGATAGAAGTTCAAATGTGCCTTCTGTAGAAGCCTTGAGCTCTGGCTCTGATACATGAAGGCCAAAATAAGGGTAAAACAATTCTTTTTTTGAAGCATCAGAGAAAAACCTGACAGCCCTTCCCTAGTGATCAAAAAAATCACAGGACGATAAAGTGGTGGAGAACAGGCCTGGGCACATTGTAAAATATTCTGCAGGAAGAGAAACCAAGAGATGAAGTGCTAAGGGCATAAACAGCATCTTGCAAGGAGCCTTTCTGGCCTGCATCCCAGAACCAGCTCTGGGCCTGTGTACAGTGGCTGTCCTTGCATCTTGCCCTGCCCATCCATGGGAGCTGAGCCTCCAGGAAACTGATGCTTCAGGACTGATGAAAGAGCCCACCAGACTCTTATTTTATGAGCCTCCTCTACTGCTGTAATCCACAGTGAAGGTGACTGATGCTTGGGTCTAAGCTGAAGTTCACAGTATGTAGCTTAGCAAGGACTGAAAAGGAAAGTAAGTGAAGTTCTGGAGGTATTTTGGGCTCAAGATACACAGAGGGGATCTGTGTGGGAGGATGGATTTGTGAGGACTGGGACTCAGGAGGGTAGCTTTTGGGCTGGTCAGACTCTTCCCCTTTTTTACCCTTGGCTATATCCATTTATAAAAAATAAAGGAAGCTGCTAATACTTATGTATAATGTTAGTAATGTGCCTTTGGATTTCCTGAGGAGACAATGAATAGTGATTTTTTTCAATACATGGTGATGTCTCTAGATCCCCTTGGCACTAGAAGGCCAGATTTTAAACTGTTTGGATACGGAACAAATTGGGGAATTGCTTTTTAAGTGTCACTTTAAAAAACTAATGAATGCAGGGGTTTATCAGGACTATGAGTGTAAAATCTTTCTACCATTTAGACATAAATACACAGATGCAGAGAAATGGTAAGAAGCACAATCTCTTCTGGCATCACTGGTGCTGCAGATGTAGGAGGGGGTCCTCTAGAAAGACACATTCTTGCTCAGCAGGGCCCAGGAGACCTTCACAAACTGCTGGATGCCATGCTGTGGAGGGTGGAGTGCAGGGTGGCTGGACTGAAGTGCTGCAACGAGCCACTTTGTGTTTCTTTCTCTTTCATAATCTGCCTTTAATTCTATGAAAACAGGAATAGGATTGCTGAATAATGAAGTGAGAGAAATGCAAGAAAAGCCCAGTAGATTGTGCTGTCAGCCATCAGAATAAGCATCATTTCTGTGAGAATATTTTAGTTGTGACAGGAGTAACACCCATGCCTCCAGCTTCTGTTGGTATTACTGAGCATGGGTAAAGGTCTGTGAGAGCATGTGTAGGACCTGGCTGTGTTTCTTGTCCTGCTATTCTCCTCAAGAACTGCCTGTTGTTGAGAAACACTAGAAAAATTTTTGACCTAAAAATCTAAACTTTGGAAAATTCTTTGGCTCCTTCTGCAGAGTTTATCTGCAGTCTCTGAGTTCAGCTATTCTCAATTCTGCATGTAGGAGACAGGATCTCATTTGCAATGCAAGCAGACAAAATGGGGAGATGGAATAGGTTGTGGAAAGCTCAAAGAATGGAGGCAAAAGGGTGATGGCATGGGTAAAGCTTATGTTCACTCAGATAATTTTCATAGAATCATAGAAAGGTTTGGTTGGAAGGGAGCTGAAAGTTCACCTCGTTCCACCCCCCTGCTGTGGGCAGGGACACCTTTCTCTAGACCGGGTTACTCAGAGCTCCATCCAGCCTGGCCTTGAAATTTTAGGCCCCTAAAGTTGGGTGAAGGCCAGAAAAGACCATCACAAGTCTCTCTGAAACGTGGGAGACTAAAACTGGCAGTGGCACATCGGTGTGTCAGGCTTGTAGGAAAGAGCAAATTACCAGGACTAATGGTGTTTACAGTCATTACCAATTCTAATTGCCTTTATAGTATTTGAGAAGAATATCTGTGAACAGAGCCCCATTTAAATGAAAAATAAAGATTGTGCAGCAATATTTAAGAAGTTTACTGTTGGACATAATTAGCAATGCTGGTTTTTTCCCCATGTTTAAGTAATGTATTTATGTATTTTAGTACATTAGAATGACATCAGTGTCTCTAAATTTAAGGCAAAGGATAACCCAAAAATAATTTGGTATCAGGCAAGTTTGACTAAGCAGCTTTTTAAAGCACTGAAAGGAAATCAGAAAAATGTGGTTAATTATTGTGGACAATACACAAAAACCCACGCCTGAAAACAGAGCAGGAGTTGTGTCATGGTGCAGATGTAGAGGAAGACGCTTCAGCCGTGCCAGGCTTTGTAAACCTGGCTGGTGCAAATATCAGGAGTGCACTGGTGCCTCAGTGATACCCCAGGAGCCCCAGTGAAAGCTGAGCTTAAGCATCTACAAATGTGTTTGCTGAATTTGGACCTTGGACTTGAATCACAACATCTAAAGTTGGCTTTACAAAGAGTTTCTCAGGACTCGGGACTGCTGGTGTATTTTTATAACAACACTTTGTGTGCTTTGGCAGTTAAGGTAAATGACATCATTTTACTCTATCTTTCTGCATTTGATTTACCTCATTTCCTTTTCTAAAAATACACAAAAATTGACTACTCAGTGATATGAATCTGAAAACAGAGAAAAGCCAGCAATCCCTTGTCTTCCACAATGTTCACTTAAACCACATCACACCCTACAAATAGATTCTGCTTGCAAAAGGTCTTGATGAGGAACAGACCCAAGGACATTTTAGAGAAGCAGAGGAAACACCCTCCCATCCTTCCTCCTTTCCTTCAACTTCCTTTTGCCATGGAGGAGGGCTGTGCCCAGAAGTGACCGGGCTGTCATCCTCTCTGAGCACTCTACAGCCACCTGGAGCTCTTACCTGTCCTGCAGGCTCCAGCCCTCTGGAGCAGAAAAATGAGAAATTGGTTTACACAAGTGGAATGTGTGGAGCTAAGACTTTGCTGACCAGCTCAGCAGACATGTTCTGAAAGGGGGGAGAAAACCTTATAACTGGAAAAACATCTTCGATGAGAGCATCCAAGTTTATTAGGATTGAGCATCTTTTAGAATCTTCACATTCTGGTTTAGATTTGTAACACAACAGGTGGCTTGTGGCATTCCTTGTGAGGTGGCTGTGGGAATTTGGAGCTGACCATAGTCTGCCTTGAATTGTTTCTGACATGTTTGTGCCCATACTGTAAAGGTTTATGAACATATTTGAAATGCCACCACTTGGATCCTATTTCCCATCCAAGCTGTTTGCTCTCATTTTCTTCTGGAGGTTTGTGCTCCACCTCAGGTGTGCAGCACCAGCCATGTGAGTGCTCATCTTGGTGTTAGGATAAAATCATCCAGCTTAGCTGAAATCAGCAATAAAAACATTTGGAGCTAAGCAGGATGATTTTGTGTAAGAATGTATTCAGTTGGGCTGCAAAGAGGGGCCTCCAAGCATGGGAAGTGGTTTATCCCTGGAGCTATTATCATCTTTTTCCAGCTCCAGAGGAACCTGAAAGATGATTTTTGGTGTCAGCCAAACAGCAATTCTTCGCCCTACATCCCCCAAAAACTGGGTACCTGCTGCTAGCACCTGCTGGGTGAATGTTGGCTGTGAAGAGGCCATGAAATACAGCAAGTCTGTGCCTCACTGTTCCTCAAGTGATTCCTCACTTTAGGATCTGTATATGTCAGTGCCAAGCTACATAAACAGCTTGTCTTTACTGGGGTGTCCCAGAAGAGTGCTGTGACAGGTTGGACTAGCTGTTCATTTAGCCTGGCATTGCACTGTTCATCCTAAATAATAAATGATACCCACTCTGGCAGTTTGTACAGATTAGCAGCAGTGGAGGACCTCAGCAGAGAGGAAAAGTACCTTTTGAAACATTAATAATCCTTCCTTGCTTTAAAGGGATTTTGGAAAGAGCTATGGTCAGAGCTGGATCTGTCTTTCACATAAGGAAAGTAGCATAAATTCAGCCATTTTCCCCAAACTGACTCATGTGCATAGCCTTTAGAGATTTACTTAAGGAGTTGATATCCAAAAAAGAAATTTTGCAGGGCTAGGAATGCAGGAATTCTGTTTCAGACTGCAAACCCTCAGGAAACAGATACATACATGTGTTGACTAATTGTGTTGCAATGCATTTAATCTCTGGAGTTTTGAGCTGTGTAAATAGCTGTTGGACAAGGAAAGCAAAAGGGCTTTGTTGTTGTCTTATTTTGAGTTCTGCTCCCCATTACGGGCCAGAAGTGGAATTTCTCACCAAACCTGAGGCATATATTGGGAGCTGTAGTCTAACCTAGCTTAAGTTGAAAGTGGAAGAAATTCTTTGTGCCTTGCTGTGAGACCCCAGGAAAACCATGTCTTCAGGTTTCTCTCTCTGTCCTTCATGTCTCTGTCTCTCTGCTCCAGAGGACAAGAGCTGCTGCAGATTTGTCAGACACCTCCCACAGTGGGGTCCTGGTGTGGATTGGTGTCTCAGGGTCAAGTGCAAAGCCAGCAGAGGTTACTCAACTGAAGAATTTTGCCCTGCATCCCTTCATCAATCACACTGGAAGGTCTTCTCTGCTGTTGTGCACTGCTGTCACTCATTTTCTGCACACACTTTGTTCAGGTGCAGCAGCAGTATTTTCTACAACCTCTTGATTTTATTATAATACAGCTATAAACCAGATAAAGGGCATTTATATCAGCCATTATAAATATTGGCTGACCTTTTCTGCTCAGAGGAAGCTCACTCCTCTGCCTCTAGATTTTGATTTAGGATTATTTGTGGAGGGCAAATGGATGCATACATCACATCAAAATATCTGTCAGTGTAATTTCCCCTAATGAAGTATTATATGCAGGAAGGAGGGTATGGCTGAAGTGGTAGGCAGTGATTTCTTGTGATATAGAACAATCTTTTTAGGGATATTGCTTAGTAGTTGTTCATCTGCGGTACAGAGCTCACTGGGAGTTGGTGGTTGATGGTATCTGGAAATCAGACAGGGATGAAACTGCTGCTACGGTGGTGTACATAGCTAAAATAATCTATTTAGTATTTCTAGGGAGCAGATAAAGTTGCTATCACATGAATGCAGGAAACTTGTAGTAAAACAGGCAGAAAGGAGCTGCAGTATGCAGAGCATACAGGAGAAAGTTGTGGGGCGTGATGTACAATACCCGATGACCTGAAGCTCTTCCTGCAGAGCTCTTGACTTGTGCCAGTTTGGAGCCAAAGAGGCAAACGTTGCCATCTTCCTGGCAGCAGGAAATACCTGGGAGCACTTTTCAGTGCCCAAACCACAACCCCAGAGGAGCTTAAGGAAAGGAAAACCCCGGAAAAGTCAGATGCCAGCAAAAACCAGGCATGGGGGACCTGAGGTGAAGGCAGTGATGCGGGAGGAGAGGCAAGAGGATGAGCATCATTAGCATGATTGATGCAGCAAGTATCAGGAGAGCACGAAGAGATCATTGCTATAAAATGGCATGGGTGAGACACAGCCAGGGAATGCTGTGCAGTGGAGATGGAGATGAATGCAAAATACATGAGGGAGTCAAGCTGTGTTTATTGCTCTGCTTTCAGAAAAGCACCAGGTAGTCTGGCACTGCAGTCTGTAGATGTGATAAATACGAAGACCCTGTATTTCTGGGGGCTAATAACCATTATTTGATATGATTCTATTGCCAAAAAAAAAAAAAAAAAAAAAACAAAAAAAAACCTCATTTTCCTAGGAGGCTCTTGTAAGCCTCTTAATTTTGGTCAAATGAATGAACAAAGATTGTGCGATTTCTCCAAGAAGAGTAACATATTCATTCATTGCAAAATGTTAGAGTGAATTTCTTCACTACACAAGTGCTGTTTTAGCTGCAGTGATTTGTTTTGTGGAATATACAGAACTCACTATGCTGCTGTTTATTGCAAACGGCGAGCCTGGTTTATGGCACCGCTTGCCAGCACCTCCAGTTGGTCTGACACCCCCCAAACAATAGCCAGGCTTCGATTCATTACTTTAGGCAGCTCATTTCCATATGGTAATTAGAAGCCTGTTTGTAACATACCAGCATGGGTATTTCTGAACTCATCTTATTGTTCTGCTTCACATCGCGAGGATGACAAAGGCTCCTTATGAACAGAGGTAGCTGGGTTTAGGCAAATCCAGCCCCTTCTCATTGCCCTGGAGAAATCACCATCCATCACCTCGGAGGACATGACACACGGCTTGTGTCGGTATTGTGGGTTGCGGCTGGGAGCAAAACAAAGGCGGGGGAGGACCCACGGCGGCTCGGGGGAAGCTTTCCCAGGCAATTGCCCGTGGTGACCACTCGTGTTTGTGGGGAGCAGGGCTGGACCCGTCCCTCCCTGCTCGGGCTGCTGCTGAAGTTGAGGACCAGGATGCTCTAAGTTGCCCGGGTCCCCTGTGCCGCGCGGGGAGGCGGCCGCGGCGCCCCGAGGGGTGAGAGCGGGGGCACACGGGCTGCGGGCTGCGAGCGCGACCCGCGCACCCACCGCCATCGGCTCCGACCGCCGGGGCCCCCCCGCTCCGGGAGCCGCGGGGTCCCCGCGGCCGGGGCGGAGCTGCCCCTCGCCCTCCCCCTGCTCGGGGGGCAGCGGGGCCGGCGCTAAGCCCTGCCCCGCCGGGCGGGCGCTGCGGAGCCGGGGCCGGGGCCGCCGCGGGTGGATGCGCGGGGAGAGGCGGCGGCGGCGGGGCCGGGGGCGGGCTGGGCTCGGCCGGCAGCCCCCTCCCCGGGCTGCCCGCACCGCGGAGCCCCCGCCAAGGTAAGGCCGGCTGCGGGGCGGGCGGCGCATTGTTCTCCGAGCGGGATGCGGGGCACGGCCGCGGGGTCCGGCGGGTGATGGATGGGGAGCGGTGCCCGGGGTCCCCCCGGCGTGACGGCGCGAGGGGAACGAGCGGGCACATCCCCGTGCGGACCGCCCGGTTCAAGTTCGGGGTCTGGAGGAGAACGGGACCGCCAGGAAAAGCCAGCCCGGAGTCACTCGGGGAGGGTGAAATTCCCAACGGGATGCAGTGATGGGCTGAGAATCGCAGATGGGACCTGCTCTCGCTGGGGCGATGACCAGCACCTGGCTGGAGGGGCTGAGAGCATCCCCTCTCTCGTTCCGTGCGGCATCCCCAGCCTCTTTCACTGCCAAGCAGGGCAGACCCACGGGTGTGGGCATCTGTCCCTCCATTCCTCCGGAGAAAGGAGTGGAGCAGCGCTGGGCTCAGCCCCGGCGCAGGGTCCGTCAGGGGTGTGGGCAGGCAGTCGGACAGGAATCTCTCCTTGCGGAGCGAGGAAGCCCTTCCTCTGCCTTTGTTACCCTTGTTTCCCTGCCCGGCTTGGCCTCGCATTCTCCCTCTTGCCCAGAATAGCCCTTTCCCAGTATTGTTCTCCGTGTGTTTCCTCTCGCCTCCTTCTTCCTCCGCCCGTCCTTAGCACAGGTTCTCTGCAGACCTGATGCCCTGGCACGCATCTTCCCTCTCCCTCTATGGCATTTTTAAGTCCAGACCTACCTTTTTGGAGAAAATTTTCCTTTTTCCTGAGTGTTTAAATTTCATTTAATCTACCATTCCATGGGTTTGAACTAAATTGAAATAAACTTCACTTAGGACCTGCTGCATAACAAGGATGAGATTTCTGGCCGCCTGTGCACTTGATATCAGTTTCGATTATGCTGTGTGCTTTTAAACTGGGCTTTCTAACCTAACACCGACACAATGTAGAATAAGATAATGCTTTACCTTTGACCTCACTGCTGCCTTTTTTTATATAGATGGGATTTGGTGGGTCCTTGGCTAAATGAGCGCAGCCTTGCTGAACGCAGCTGAGAACTGTTAATGTGGAACACATCGCGCTTGGAAACGAGTGTTAGAGTACCAGAGGGTGAGATCCAGGGAGAGACCAGGTTAGGAGCTTGTTAGAACAATGTCTCCAAAAGGGTCCAGCCCTCACCTTGTGTGCTGTGTTGGTTTTCAGGCACAGATCCATTTGAAAGTGTTTGTGTCTCTGCTGGAACAGGGCAGTGCACAGCTGCTGCCAGGGGGGCTGTTGATTTTTCCTTTAGGGGATTGTGTTCTTTAAGCACTGCCTTTATTTAGAGTTTTGCCTAATGGGAAGCAAAGAGCAGCTGAGCTCATTCTTGTAACTTTTGCTGGATTCCCAATAGCTGCAGTGAAGTAGTGAAGGCTTTAATCAATTTTTACTTGGCTATAACTTGGGAAATCTTTCAGCAGCCACAGGGGCACTGGCTGGAGAGCTGTGTCTGCAGGCTGGGGAAGACTGCAGTACTTTAGTTATGCCTGGCTCATACAGAGGCTGGAACATATGTTTAGAAAAATGTACGTATTTTCACTTTTGTTCTCTTCTTTTTAAAAATTACTTTCTTGACATTGCTCCTTTTCCTCCTTTTGAAGAGCTTATTCTGCAGAAGTTAGCAGTGCTTGCCTTGGAAAGATTTATATTTCCTGCAACAGCATGGATTTCAAGGACTGGTCTGTTTTATAGGAAGATTCATCTTGCTGATTCCCTTGGACTTGCATGGGTGCAGCCACATCAGACTTGATCCTTTTAGTTTGATTCTGATGTATTGAACATGTAAAAACCCTTGTTAAGGGTTTGCATCAGTTCATTAGAAATATGCATGTCATCTTAGTAGAGATTGTACAGAAACCTTTCAAGCTCTGGGATTCCATAACTCTGAAAACATGACAGGAGTGAACAAATTCCTGAGGTCTAAGATGCAGGTGACCACTTTTCTGTGGTTTCCTGTGGGAATGCTGGAGTTCTGCTCTCTGAAGCTGGATGTTTTCTGGGCAGTGAGATGAAATTGCTATAGAGATCCCCAGAGTAAAGGCTGTGAATGCATCTCAGCCACAGAAATTGGGGCTCTTTCCTAGACTTTGTGCTATAACATGAAAAACAGAACTCCATGCAGTACCTATGACTGATTTTCAGTGTGTGTTGTCTGGCTCAGTCTTGTGACAGCATAGAAATGAAATGTGGCATGAGAAGACTCCTGTGAGCATGGCTTTGCCACCACTGTGGGACTCTGCTGATGTGGCCATGGATGGGCATTCTTGGTTTAGGCAACCCTGCTCGTAGTTTCTGGTAATTAAAGCAACAGAAGGTAAAAAGGAGGCCCGCTGCAGGGCTTACATGATTTTGAAAGAGCTCTTGCCTATTTTCTGTGTCCTATTTTCTTCTTCCAATGCTTCTTAGCATTGAGTGAATGTCAGGGAGGAGGGAGGGAAGGACCTGGATAAATGGAGTATTCTGGGATCCAAGGACTCTGTTCGTGCCTGTTGCACCTTCCCAGGGAAGTGGTGGGCCAATGTGTCAAATCCATTTGCAAGCAGTAGTGTAAATTAAAGCTGGGGGATAAGCAGGTTAGAAGGTTAATGAGATGTCTGAACTTAATTGATTTTCCATACAAATTGGCTATAATGTCTTTTGTTTGCTTTTTTTCCCTCCCAGGATGCTGTGTTACAGCAGTTACATGAATATGAAGAGTAGCAAAAAGGGAGGGGGGAGTCATGGCTGTTTGGAAACCAAGGAAACCTTGGTGGTACTCCCTAGAGTGGGCTGATGAGTGGTTTTGGGCACAGCAAGGTGGCTCTGAATTAGCACCCTGCATTCCTGTGTCTTCTGGGACTCGGGGCTGTGGACTTTGTGATCCCTGAGCCATGGGCAGCAGTGTGCCCTGGCTGTCATGCAGAGCTGTACAGTCCCAGGGTTCAGAGAAAACTTTTATTTAGATGTGGTGTTGTACAGGCCAACCTGGGAAAACCAGTAGAAGAGGAGCTATAATTTGTGTTAAATGATTTCTAGGTCCTGAGATTGCCAGGCAGCATCCCCACAAGGGTGGCACTACTCTTTCTGTAAGCCTGGCCTAGCTTTAATACCTGGAGAAGTGAAGCTGCAGGGGGAGGATGGCTCATTAAAGATGCTGACTTTATTCATCTGACTGGGAGTGCCTGACTTAACAATGAGATCATGCTCAGGCCACCAATTTTTGGTCTTTTCTGTGTAGATTTTCGTTCCTATTGGGAATACATTTGAGTTAGTGGTTGGAGCCAATCCAGTTCCATGGGTAAGAGGAGCTGAGATCCTTCCAGCTCTCATGGCTCCTGAACAGTGCTGGTGTTGCCCAGTGCCCCTTCCAGTCTGTGCTGGTTTCAGCTGACAGGTCCAGCTCAGGAACAGCACCAGGCTCTGCCTGTCTGTGGTATGAGCTGGGTGGCACAGCCAGCCCAGGGAGTGGCACACCAGGACAGGAGCCAACCTTGGACATTTCTCTTGGTCACCCCTTCCAAGGGTGTCATGGAGAAGGAAGAACATTGTGTGTTTTGGTTACATGACAACAAAAGTTCCAGCTCTTCCTGAGCTCATTTGCTGTGAGAACCATGTGGTTAAATCACATTTCAGACTTTTCCTCTTGGATTATATACCAAAACATAAAGAATAAAATAGCAAAGTCTCTAAGGAGCTAATACTATGTTTTGACTCGTGTTCTGTTTATTCCTAACTGGACTACTACAGTGAAACAGCTTTTGTGCTTAACATGGAAATTGATTGCAGAGTGACTGTGAAGACTTGCCTGCAGACAACAGTTTTCATAAAGCAGCTGTATTTTTATTTAAGGGTTTCTGAGCAGCCGAAGACACAGCACTGCAAGGGAGATAAAGAAAGATCAAGGTTTTTAGACCACCATACCATCACAAGGACTGATGGGAGCCTTGGGCTTGGCACCTCCACATTTGTAATCAGGCTTCAGATAAAGCAGCACACACCATATGCTGCAAGATTGGTCAATACTTAAAACTGTTTGCTGAGAATGACTCAGTCAGGAGTCAGGGCAGGAAATAGGTCGCTGGACATCGTTTACATCCTTATCTTGTGTATCTCACCAGTAGTGCTGAATGACAGCGTTTAGCTGTAGGAACAACTCCTAGGCCGGTTTGGAGAATGCATATCTTAGTTTTTGTACAGGCTGAGCAATTTGCCTCCAATGTAATGTTGAAAACCCACGGGCAAAGCTGCTATTGTTTGGTTGCAGCCATTTCAAAGCATTAAGCCTTCCTCTTGCCCCAAGTCATAATGCATCAGTGCTTTCAGCAGTGGTTAACAGTTCTGTGTTTAAATGATATAGGTTAGAGAAAGGAGGGATTTTTGTTTTCTTTTGCTATTTAAAGCAACACAACAAATCTTTAAACCATAATTCCTCCAGAATTCTAGTAATTTTTGAAAAACATAGACTGCACATTGAATACATGCAAACTGTAATTTTGGTCCTTTGTTTTCTGTGTAGTCTGTTTACAGGGCAGTGTCAGGAAAGGAAATACTTTTATGTGATGGCCTTTGTTTGGAGACTAAACTCTCAGTAGGTCAGCTGTACGTAGAGCTGACAAAAGCTTCAGATTTGCTGCAGTTGTCAAAACTTGAGTGCAGAAGAAGGGGAATGCTGAAGGGGTAGAAGAAATGCAGTTCCACTGGGGTTATCTGTCAGTTTAACAAACTATTATAAAACTGTTGTCCAAGAGTGTTTGCCAAGATGCCCCAGAACTCAAATGTATGAAGACCCAAGCCATGCAGGTCCTTTATTCCTCTGCCAGGACAGGATTGATCACTGCTACACACCTCAAGTTTAAAGCTGACCCTTTAGGTATGTGTTGAGGTGGTATGGTCAAGTTATTGAGCCTAAAGAACTGTTTCAGCTGCTGCTTGTTGGCCTTGAAGAATGCAGGTGATCAATTATTGCAGTTATTGATCACCAGTGATCAGTTCCAGTGGTCACAGCCTGGTCAGGCTCTGCTGTGTGGCTGTGCCTTCACAGTGGGAGATGGGCATCTAAAACCCTTTAATATATGTAAGAAATGTAGCCCTACAGTTTTTCTCATGCTAATGTCTGAGCTATCTTTAGTTCCTTTGAAAGAGAGTTCCATAGGCTGGTTAATCTCCCTGTATATAAATCTCTTTCATACAATTAGTCCTTTATTTTTTTCAGATCCCAGTGTAGGGGAGAGATGGTTTAGAAACAAATCCATTTACCTTGTGTTGCATTGAAAACAAACCCCATGTACTTGAAAGCAGAAACAAAGCACATGCACAGAGACATTTTTCTGCATGGTCTTGGTTATTATTGCTTTATGGTGTCAAAATAAAAGATCTCATAGAATGTTTCTCTCTGCAAAGAACTTCCCAAGAAAGAGATCGCTTTCAAGGCTTTCTATCCTGAAAATTCTTATGGAACATCAATCAACAAAAGATGCAGAATTGATGACAAAATCTTGACCCCCCTGAATGAATGGGAATCTTAGGACCAGAATTTTGCCTGGAGTTTTAAATAAATATTTCATTGGCATACTGTATGTGTGCTTTTAGAGATACGAAATTGCAGTTTTACTGAAATACCAGTTCCCAGGTGTTCCAGATTTATGAATAAATGATCTGACTGATTTTTCCCCTCTTTGAAGTGAAGTATAAGATTAAGAAACAGACACCTGGAATACTCAATTATTTTTAAATAGTAGGTTAAACAGATCAGCAGAAGTTGTACATCCTTTCCCTTCTTTCCCACCAAGCTCTAGAAGCACTTGGAGAGGCATTAGAAGTATCTGGGGACAAAGCCCACTTTGTCTACTTTAGAAAGAAGTCTGAAAGTAATAAAAATAATCAGTGGATATTTTTGGTGAGTGTTTTCACTGCAGTTAGCCTGCCCTTGCCCTGAGAACACAGCAGAGGCTGTTGCTTTGTAGTCAGACCTTGTGGAATAATTTTGCATGGCTGTGCTTGATGCACCCTCTGCTTGGGTTTAACATGAGGAAGGGGTGGAGGATGAGAGATGGAGGAGGAGGAGGATGCTTGAGAGCAGGAAGAAAACTCAGGTTGGAAAGGTGGACAAGAGTTCAGGAAACCAGGAGGAAGGAGAGGAGAGAAGCTAGGCAGAGGCATTGTTATGGACTGGGCATGGCACAGAAGGAGGCTGCCATCTGAAATCCAGCCTTGGGCTGAGATCACAGCATGCTGATGGATCTCATGTGACAGTGAGGCACTGCAGTGCTAAATGTACAGTTATGGGAACACGGGTCCTGCATCCGTCTTAACAGCCCTGCTTGGATGTTATAGAAAGCAGATGTACACATCTGGTAGCTGTTGTGCAAGGGGCTGAGTCCAACCAGGAAAGAAAGCAGTTCTTATAAAGGTAAAATGTCTTAAATCTCAAAAGGGAAAAAAAAAAAAAAAAGGTTGGGGTGTGCATGTTTAAGATTAAACCCTGACATGCTCTATCATGGTGTTTGTTTCTGAAGGTGATAATGATGGAAAAATGTGTCTGGAGCTTAGGAAGATCTCCAGACTCTCTCTAGTGTGTGGAGAGTGCTTCTTACATTCTTCTCACACTTTATCCCTACTCTGTCTCAGTTTAGACTTCTGTTCCTCGTTTAGAAAACAAACTACAAACCCTTATGGATTGAAAATCCAGTGATTTAAGCATATTTAACTCCGACACTGAGCTCCCTCTTGTGCATAATACCAAGGAAATGTTTTTGTTTGCAGGAATGCTGCCTGACAGCAGGGCCTGGCTAAAAGCAAATTTTAAACGACCAAAATCTTAATAATACTCTCTCAGTATCATGACTGCACCACATAGGATAGCTGCACATGGAGCAGAAACAAGAAGCGTGGGAACTGTACAGGGATGTGCTGCAGTAGGAGTCCTTCTAATCAGTGCCATATTCCTCAATTTTATGGTAAAACAGACTAAGTGTTTCAAATCACTTGTTTCTCCTCCACTGTCAAAAAAGCTTAGCAGAGAGCTCATATAATCTAACATTTTAGCAGCTAAAACACAACTGGCATTGATTGTAAATCATCCTTGCTAGTGGCTTGGAGAGATGTGTATGTATTGTGCAGCTAATGTAGTAGATTCTGAATGCCTGGACTTGGTTCATCCTTCTTGCTTCCAAAATTATTTCTTTTTAAATCAAGGTAACAGAATTTCTTCTAACTCTACTGTTGTCTCAAACACCGTGAAAATCAGTTGCATCTTTTTCTGATTTGTCTGTACTGTTGTGTAGAAAGGAAAGTTTAGAGAAGTAACCTTTCCTAAACCCTTCTCCAGCCCCACCTGATTTTGCTTACATGGCAGGCAGAAATGGGAAGCTCCAGGAGGTGTCTGCTTGGCAGCCTTGAGGCTGATGCATTATCTGGCACAGAGTTATGTGCTTATCTGTCAGTGTTTCCTAATGCTGACCGTGTGAGCCTGCCTCTCTTGGCAACAGCAGAACCCCTTTTCCATGTTTTTGCCTTCATTGCACTTACAAGAAAATCACTGTGAGGGCTGGCTGTGACTATCTGCTGGAAACAAGAGAGGAGTCATCTAATGATGGGTTTTCATGAAACAGAAGGTGAAATGAAGTAGAAATGTAATTATGTTGTGTTAGTTTGGGGCATTCGGGAAACACCAGGAAACTTGGCCAGCTGTTTGTGTAGGTAATGGCATGAACCTGATAAACACACCAGAGTCAAGGCTTCTTCAGTTTGTCCCTTAGATGAACTGATTATCATTGGGGGGAGGAAAGGAAAATCATGGGCTTCATCAAGTTAGCCTGACAGTGGTGCAGGGAAGGAAGAGAAGAGGGGTGTGTGCTTACTGAGGGTTACTGGTATCATACAAGATCTTACTTGTCCCTTGTAATCCTTGCTCATCTTTAAAAGTTTTAGTGACCACTGCTTCAGCACTACATACTTGCAGGAATATTGGTTAGGGATGCACTACACTGTTTGGGTGATCTTTAGGGATTGGGATTTCTTGATTGTCCACCCCTAGTCAAGGGAGGATGTGGGTCAAAGCCATGTGAATACATGGTGGGTTTGGAAGGGAGGAGAAGGGTCTTTGGTGTGTGTGTGTATAAATCCATCTTTAACCCTGTTTTGGAGTACTTTGAAGGTTTCTTGCTGTCTGGAGTTAGCCTGGCTGCTGACTTGGTTCTTTTCACTTTAAGCACTGGGGAGCTGGTGTTTAGACTAATTTTAACCTCCTCATTCCCAGCCTGAACCACTTTTTTTTAACCTAGCATGAGTAGCTTTGATGCTTAATGACAGAAAGTTTTGTTAGCAGTGCATTAACATCTTGTCTTTCAGTAGTTGCACCCTGTCAGAGCATCACATGCTTGTTGGGGCAAGCTACACCTCTTCTCCCCGACTGAGAAATCCCTTTCCCTGCTCCAAACTCCTCCATAAGACTTGAATGGAGCCTGGGCTTTGCAGCAGCTGAGACACAAATGTTTATTCAAATACATTTGAGTGTGTCATCTTTGCTCCCATCTCCAACAGAGCTGCGTAGGATTTTAGTGGCACCAGGAGTCAGACTCCCAGTTTGCTTTAACAGTTGTTGTCTCCAGCTCTGCTGTTTGAGTACTGAGTGGCGGGGTGTGCTGTGTGCCAGACTGTGTGTCTGGCACTTCCTCTGCAGACTTGTACTTGTTTGGTTTTGTTTTTGCATACTGGTGGTGCTCTGTGGTCCTGTCCTCCCAAAATAAAATGTGGTGAAAGAAAAAACCAACAAAACCCAAGCGAGTAAGAAGAGCCACGGTTGGGACTGAGCTGGGGAGAGCAGCCAGAGGAGGGACCAAAGCAAGCAGCGTCCAGTGGGGAGCAGCAAGGGTGGAAATGCTCCAGGGAATGAACTGCCTGGCACTGCATCCTTAGAAACTCTCACCCAGTGAGTGCAGGTAAGTGGAAAGGTAACCTGAGATTCCTATCTGGCCATTGTTGTGCTGAGTGGGTGCAGTCCTGCTGCGGGCTTGGGGACAAGAGAGGTGTTTGCTTTTATAGCCCGTTGTATCAGACGAGAAAGATGTTGTGTCCTTCCTTTCCCTTACTTGTGCAAAGACATGAGGATAAGCTTGGGAGGTGTGTTCTGTTCTCTCAGCTGAGGGCTGAGCTGTGGAAGCTGCAGGGAGAGATGTGGCTGCCCAGGATGGGAGGCTGCAGCCTGGGACTTGTCTCCTCAGAGTTTAACAACACAACTCCTGTGTGATGAGTCTTTTAGAGATGTGCCTTTTGAAGGTTGCGGGCTCAAACCCCTACTTGGAGGTGCCAGAAGTTGTATTTAAGTTTTGGGGTTTTTTTTTAAATGTGTCAGTAATTTCTACAGTTGCAGTCCAGCCATTTAAATCTTGGATACTTGGAGTCCCTGATTAACACTGAGGTGTGCTGGCCTAGCCAGGTGTGTTGTAACAGCTAATCTTAAACAACAGTGGGCATACTTTACTCAGTGGTGGAGCAGGAAAGTGCCTTCAATGCACAGCAGAGAGGTAGGAGGAAGGTCAGAGACTACAGTCTGACCTAGTTGTGCTGTCCTCCACACCTGTCCAGCTGCAAAGCAGTGGAGTCTGGCCCTCACACCCCCAGATTTTAGGTATGAGCTTCCCTTTACCCACATGGGTTTGTATCCTCAGGCTGTGCAGAATTGCCAGAAGTCAAGAGGAAATGGCAAATAAGCTATTTGCAAAAATGCAGATGCTGGTTCCTTTCTCACAGTACTAGTCTTGAAATCAGGAGGAGGAGATGGAGCCAAAGGTACGAATTCCAGTCATTCCCACTTAGAACACACTGGTGGATCTAACACAGCATCTGCTGGTGGCACCACTGGCTGTGCTGCTCAGGTGCTGCTGCAGTAGCCTGTTCACCCTTCTGAAAGAAGTAGTCAAGTAGATTGTTTCACACAATTAACTGGAGAGAATAAGGGGAAAATGGGATATTTGTTTCCTCTGAGCATCCTACAGGACAGCAGGGCACAGGGAGTATTTTATGACCACATGTGCTAATGCTGTATCTGGTACTAAGGGGCTGTCAGTGCTGCTTCACCAGGGTGCCAAGATCCACTGTGGTTAAAATGGATTTTCCTGGCAATTTATCACTTGTGCCTGTCCCCTTCCTCTGCAAAACTTTTCTGAGTAAAAGCACCACTCTGCCATGTGAGAGTAGTGCTGAGCCTCAGGAGGCGTCAGGGATGTGCTGCAGGAGTGTGTGTGAACACTGGATGGAGAGGAGGGGGATCTCTGCCTGACACCATCTCCAGTTCCACCCAGCACTTCCCAATCCTGTACCCTGGAGCCATCAAACCCCAGGGTCTCTCCCAGGCCTGGGGAGGGGGATAAGGGCTGCTGCACCTCCTGGAGCAGGCAGGAGTGGAAATTCCTGTTGTACAGAAAAAGATGTCTGATAACACTCTAGTACTGCTCTGCCCAAAGCAGCTGATATGCTTTTGGAAAAGAATGAAAGGTTTGGGAGGAGGAGGAGGTGGTGTCTGATGAGGAAGTTTGTAGTAGATGAATGATAACACCTGTGTGTAGTCTGCTTTCTTCCTCTGGGGCTAAAACAGGTGGAAGATTTGCTTTCAGCAGCAATGCCCATCACCTCAGGCTGGAGAGATTTTTAATGTCCCGTTCAGTCCCTAATAGCACTGGCTCTTTGCAGGTTTTGTCTGGGTTCTGGAGGTCTCAGGGTCAGTCCTGATGCTGGTTATCATGCTGCTTTAGCATCATTTACTGCCCAGAAAAAGAAAAAAAAGCTTTTTGGAATTAGCTCATCTTAAGTTTTTTGTATCCTGAGAAATTCTGCAAGTCTTACCTTCATTTGTGGAATGTGAGAGATGGTCCCCAAGGCTTGTGACTTTAAATTCAGAGGTTAATTCTGCGTGGAATATGAAAGACATTTGTGCATAGGGAGAAAAATCAGGGAAAGTTGAAAACAAAGCAAAATCTGTTTTTCCTGTGTTTTTGAGGAGTTGGAAAGATCTGCTTGAAATCCTTCCTTGGTTTAGTGGTCTCTTATGTGAGCTGGTTCTTGTAACTGGTGTAGTAACGCTGGAGTAAATGAGTTTAAGGGCTGCAATTCTGAGTCGAGGGGCTCCTTACAGCACAGGCCAGGGCTGCAAATGAACATCAAAGCAAGAGGGGGTTTTCATGGGGCAGTGCAAAAAAGCCATGACCAGTGTTGGATGGGGCAACCCTGCAGTCAGGAGAACTCCTTGGTACGGTGTGAAGAGGAGTGATAGCACAGAGAGCTGAGGCAGCAGGTACGAGCCAGCTGTGGGGATACTGTGTTAGGGAATTCTTCAGATAAAAATCCCTGCCAGGCCCCAGGATGTTGGCTTGCAAAACGAGCAGAGTGTTCAAGGCAGAGCAGAGGCTTTGAAGCAGATTAATCTTGGACCAGACATACTGACAGGATACGAGGGGGTGGATGGACTTTTTCGTAGTTTTAATGCAGTTCCTCAACATCAGCACCTCTCTCCTGGTGACCGGCCTGGGCTGTAGGAAATATATTTGTATTTGTAACAGTGTCCATGTGTAACTGTGTCAGTCATCTTCTGGGTTATCATGACTTTCTTTTGATAGAAACTGGGATTTTTTGTGCCTGGTATTGTGCCTAAGTAAGGTGTTGGGTTAGGAATGGCACCTTACCCTGGTGGGAGGAAGGATTCCGAGGGATTTATTGATGGTGCTTTGTGCCCTTCTCAAGGACAAAAGGTTTTGAAAGTTTTGTGTTTGCCTTTTCACTGGGCAATTATTTCAAGCCAGCAATTTCTCTGCAGCTGTGACACCCATGTCCAAAAGGAGGATGGTGAAAGACAGGAAGAAAAATTTAATTAAATTCAAATTTGCCTCTGTCCAGTAAATTCTCGGTGCTGATATGACACTAATATAACATTAGCAATGGCTTCACTACCACAAATCATAGCTCTTTTCATGCAGGATACTTTTTTTACCTGCAAGAACCTTCTGGTATGGTTACAGCTTCCCTTTTGTCTAAATAATATGGTTTAGAGCAACCATTTACTGGGATAAATGTGTCCACTGGGGAAGTTTAATTATATTGATTAGCAGAGCACAAAATCAGTTGTGTCCTTGGTTTTGGTGAAAACCAGTAGCAAGGCCTTAGCTGTCCTTCCAGACTCTGCTCCTGCCATTAGAGTCCAAACTGTTTGTGTGAGCTGGGCAGGAATGTGCTGGTATTTACCCAAATTTTGAAGAAGACACTCAGCAGAGGAATGTGCTCTGCGTGCTCACCATTCCACTAGGAAACTCTGCATATAAAGGAAACCTCAAGCAAATATTTGGAAGGCCAGGGGAGCTTCAGAGGAACAGCACGTCCTCCAGATTTTAGGGAGAGCAACTAATCCTCACATTCAGTTGTGTCTTGTCCTCTGTGCAAGCTCTGTCCCAACTAATGCTGCTACCTGGGTGGTTACAATAATCCTCTTTATTTCATTTTAATGTCTGTGTGGGTACCTGATATTCAGAATGGGATTAGAAGAGTTGAATTACTGCTGAAATTGGTAATAACAGAGAGCAAACCTGTCTGACAGCATCTGCCCTGTGATCTTCAGAGAGCAGGTAAAAGGATCCTTAATTAACTTTTTGCCAGGGTGGGGTAGTGTTTTTGAGAAGAATTCATTTGAGAAAGTTGCAGCATGAATTGTTGTTGCCTGAATTAAACAGCCTAATGAATTGCCATAAATTAGCTGCTAGCCTATAGGGAATACTGTGTTTGAGGGGAAAAATAGCTGTAAGGATTGCTCTAGGCTGAAGGGAGGGAGCTGACTCGGAGAAACTTGTTAAAGGTAAAACAGGAGTGTGGTGGTTCTCAACTGTTGTCAAAACATTTCCAGAAGCTCCTTGCCCTGCTCCTGTTTGGCTTTTCTGCCTCCTGTCTCCAGGAATCCCCTCCAAGCTGGTCAGAGGCTCTGGTGCAGGCAGGATGTGCCTCTCAGGGTTGTACAGGTCCCAGACCAGTTACTCCATGAATATTTTATGACTTGTGTCCTGGATTGCTGCATCTCCCCTGTTAACAACTAGGTGGGTGATAGAAAGCGGGAAGCTGTTGTAAAGCAGTGGGTGATTAAACACTTATCTCGGGACTAAATTAACATTGCTCCCAAAGCAAAAGCTTTGACAGACCATTCTGTTGCCTGCTGGAGTAATGCAAATGGGGGTCCCCTCAGCAAGGGCTGTGCTGTGGTTCAGCAGGGGTTGCTCTCCTGTCTCTGCTTCAGGCCTGTAGATAAATGTGTCCCCTCCTGCTCAGGAGGGGTGAACACACTGCCACCACGGGATTTATGGTGTATCTGAATGCATATAATCTAACACCTTGCTTGAAACAAGTGTGGGGTGGTTGGAGGGTGAGTTTGGAAGAGCAAAGGTCCCTTGTGTTGCCATATTGAGAAGGGATCTGGGTGGCTTTACCTGTGGGACAGAGTCTGAGACTCTGCTTCCTAAGAAATTGCTGTCCCTAAGCAAGGTACTCCTCTTCCCAGACAGTAAAACCACAGGGGTTATTTGAATGAGAGGCAACAAGTACCTTTAACTCGGTGCAATTGCCTGGGAGGGTTAACAGGTTTGTGATGTTTGTGATTTAGTGCCTCTGTGCTGCTATTCACTACCATGAAATTCTTGTGTTAAATGCCCTTTCAGCTTTGCCACTGTGAAGGTGATGAAAACTTTATACAAAATTTAAAGTCTCAAGTGAAGCCTGTAGAAATTATCTGAATTAACTGGGTAGTTTAATACCCATTTCCTGGCAGCACCAGCTCCTTCACGAGCTGATTTTCAAAAGTTCTGTGTGTGCTGGGATGGTTTTTCCCAAGAAGTTCTTCTCAACTTGGTTAGAAACTGGCTTGTGTCCAGAACTATCCAAGTGGCTTTGAGTCCTGGTAAAATTCCAATTTACTCAGACCTTGCTCTGGAAAAGGCCAAATATTGTCATGCCTTTATGCTTTGGAGGTGCAAGAATTTAATCATCCGTGTGTTTGGCTTGCTGGAGGAGCAATCTGAATTGCTGAATTCAGGGAGGAGAAAAAAATAGCTGTAACATAAACTAAACAATATTTCTAAAGGCATGATGTCTTGACTGAATGGTTTTAATCAGCATAATTTGAATACTCTGTCATTGCTTAGCAAACAAAGCCCTAGTTGGCTCACAGAGATACCGAATAACTAAAGCAGGCAATATCCCTGCCAGGGTATTCTTATCTTCCAGTTTGGTTCCTGTCTGTGCACACAAGTAGGATGAAATTGGTGCATGTAGAGGAGGGAAGGGGAGGTCTTCTGCATGTGTATAGAGGTGCTTGTTTGAGATGTCTGCCCACAAAACAGCTGCCTGACTGCAAAAGGGTTTGAGGCTCCACTTCTAGAAAACAGCCTTGGGTACCTCCTCATTTTTGCTGTGCAGATTATTTGGGTTTAAGCTTGTTGTGAGCAGGGAGGGTCTGGTTTAAAACAACAGCTGGTCAGAAAGGTGGAACCCCCTCAGGTGTATCTTAAAGATTCATTTAAAGAAGAAAAATTGCTAACGTAAAGCTGACTGTGTGTTCTTAGACACATGCACAGCTCTGCAGTGAAAATGACTTCTGCTCCTTGTTCTGACAGTCTCTGTGTGAAAACCTGGACTCCTCACATGGCCGTTGTTAGGCAGTGCTGTACCTGAGCTCGCTCTTTCTGCTGCTCTCCTGCTTGCTTAGAATTAGATGGAAGAATTAGAATTAGATGGAAGGTGACAGGTCCTGGAGGAGAGGTGTTACCAGGAGGTTGGGCACATGACCTCCTCCCGTGGCTGTAGGTGCTGTCTTGCCTGGCAGGCAAGCCTTGGCTTGCTTTTCCTTGGGGATGCTGGCACTCCTGAGGTGTGGCAGCTGTTACCTGGCCCTGGGGAGAGGGTGGCCATGGGATGGGTGCAGCTCCCGGATCAGAGTGTGCTAAAGCAGGAGGTTTGGACGAATTGGTGCTGCATGAAATGAATGCAAATAGCAGAGGAGATGGAGGAGGAGGAATCCCTATGTCTGTGGGGAGCTGACAGGCAGGTACTTGTCCAGTGCTGCTCTGTAGCTGCAGACCTACCGATCTCAGCCCTCTCTTTCCAAAAGGGGATGTAAATGTAGGCTCTGAGCCAGGATTAAGCCTAAACTTTCTGACAATATCTTTTGCTGCCTCACCTTAAAAGCAATTTCTCTTAATAGGCAAAGACCTGCTGTTGTTGTGTCCGAGGTGAAGGCGCACAGCACACATGGGTGTGCAGCAGCACATCTGTGAGCAGGAATAACTGCACAGCTGCTCTCCAGGAATTCCCATAAATCTAGCTACTTTTGCAGGTGGTTGTGTTGGTGGCACAGCCTTGTGTGTAGGGAGACTGTCGTCTTCTTATGTCCCTGTATTTCTGAAAACTGACCACTAAATTCCCGGTAGTGCTAAATGGAGTATTAATTCTCAAGGCTTTCCAGGCACATCGATGCTGTGTGCAGGGATGTGTGCCAAGGTGTTCTCATTCAAGCTGTTACTGAAATCCGACACTGTTTGGGGCTATCTGGCTTTCAGGGTTGCTCTGAACCAATGAACCTGGCCTGCTATTTAAGTAAAAAGGTTGCTTAATCCAGAGATCTCTCTTAAAGAAAATCTAAACCAGCACCAAAATAACCCTAGAAAAAGTGATGCTGCTTCTTTGAGGGAGGAGAAATATGACAGAGCAGTGTCTGTGCCTTTGTTAAATTATACAGGGAGCAGGAAAACTGCCATTTGCTGATGCATCTGTGAGTTACGACCGCATTATCCCGGTGCGCGTGTGCTGCCGGGCATGGCGAGTGCAGCTGTGGGGATACAGCTTCCTTAATGGCTCTGCTGTTCTGCACTGATCCACTCACTGGAGATCTTCCCATTTATTTCATTTGCTGCATACAATCTTTGCTCTCAAGTCATCTTTTCCCTCTTTGTTTTAGGTTCTCTGTTTTGGAAACTGTCACAAGGTATTTTCAGATTGATCTTTCTTCTCCCCCTGCAACCTCCTCATCACGATATGGTCTCTGGCTCTTTTTGTAGCTGTTTAGCTTCCTACAATCCTAACACAAAGGAAAACCTACCTTCTGTAGGCTGGTTTCAGGCCAAGCCTGCCTTATTTAAAATTAGTGTGGGCACTTGCCAGAAAGGAATCCCAAGTCACAGTGAATTACTATGGTGCTGGCACTGGCTGCAAAGGGAAGAGTGAAAATATACACAAAAAGAGTTGATGTTTTCATGTCTAGCTGTGTATTTACAGGATGTGAAAGTTTATGGCCATGCAATGGGAATCAACACGGGGAGGTAAGATATATTCCCACAGAGGTCTCTGCCAAGATGGGAACAAGGGCAATATCCTGCCTGCATTTCTTGGGCTGCTGGCAGGCAAGAGCAGCAAGGTCACTGATTTTCCCAAAAGGGTTTTGTTTTATGAGGATGTTTGTGGCACATGTTCTGTCCATGTCAGTGTATATGAAGAGCAGGTCAGCCCTCTGCTGACATCTGCTTGGCTCGGGAACAGTGTCGGTGCACATTGTACGGCATGTCCAAAAAAAGCATTTCATAGCCCTTTCCTTCATTTAGGGTAGGGTGAGGAATATAAGCAGCAGACAAATCTTGCAGCTGGGTGTTTTGCTGATGGCTAGATGTGTTTGTTGGGACAGAAAGCTCATTGCTGCTCTGATTTCTTGGCAGTGGGGGTCCTTTGCCTGCGCAGGTACGTAGGTCACTGTGGCAGGAAACGAGGAACAGGCTGGTGCTGTAGAAAATATACTTCTTGTTTTCACAGTGTCTTCTGAAGTCTGTGGCTCTCTGCCCTGGGGATTTAACATTTCAGGACAGGCCCTTTTTCCTTGGGTTGAGTGCCTGGCCCAGATGGATGAGCAACTTGCCAGGCATCAGGTGTTGGTCACTCCTGCTCCCACACAAGCTCCTGGGGACAATGGGAATCCCCCCTGCTTTGGACAATTTGTGGCATTCACTTGCTGCTGCACCTTGTCTCCAGCTCCCTGTGGCAGTTGTACTTTCCTCCCCCTGATTTGCAAAGGGGTGGGCTTTTGTTTTCCCCTCTGCCTTGTATCCCCAAGAGTCCTTTGGAGGACTGGTTTGCCTGGGCTGTCTCTTAAGCATCCCTTGTTTAAAAGACCCTGCCATTGATGCTGCATCTCCTGCCACAGCAACAGCTCCATACTTTGCACCTGTAGTGGAAGCAGTGGGAAACAAGGGTCACTACTGTGACAGTGTGCCACCAAGGTGAGCAAATGCCATTTCCTCCAGGATCCTTGCTCCTGGATCCGTGCACGCCTTGCCAGGAGCGTGGCGAGCGTGCGCTGCCGCAGTCTTTGTTCCTGGTTTATTGGACCTGTCTAACAGCAGGGCTGGCATTTGCTCTGCCAGGGTTTCTTCTGTCTGTTTAGTAGGTGCTTGTGGGCATCTAATAATCAAACCCAAAATGAAATGCATGAGAAGCTGAGGCTGCAAGCAGGAGATATATGAGCTTTCAACTGCGTCTGCGAGGGATTCGCATCCCTGGGGATGTGTGTTCATAAATGCTGGGCTTGTTGATGGCACAACAGAGACATAATTACATGTCTGTTCTCTGTCACAGCTGTGTTGTCCTCTTGTACAGACCAGGCATAAATTTGGGGTTCCCAGGGGAAAATCTGTGTAATTATGTGTGTGTGTATTTTCATGTTACCCATGTAAGCAAAAAGCAAGAATTTCCCATTTTTTGCTGCCACACATCAAGCCCGTCTTTTCCCCCCGCTCCTTTGCCAGTAGATGTGGATTTTTAATACTTTAATTTAAACTATTCTTTCCCCCTTACAATTTGATATTCTGTATTTTTAAACTTTAGAGGGTGCCTTTTTCTGGGTCAAACCAGCAGGATTTTTACTTTTTGCTCATTGCATCTGCATGTCTTAGAAGTCAGCAAGTCATCTGCTACATTTTTTCCCAAAAAAAGTATTTTTCAACAAAATTTCCTGCAGTAAAGTTGGTTTTAAATAGAAGCCCCACTTGGAGCTACTGAACCTCAAAGCATAATGCCACCAAAGACTGTAAAATAAGGAGGTGGGGTGGGGTGTAAATCTCCATGCTAAATCACATAAAGACAGAGTCCCTTGAGTATCTCTAATGCTGTGTGATGGATGAGAATTTCCCAAAATAGACATTTGGATTTTTTTCTTTTTTGAAAGGACTTTGTCTCACCATGTGATTGCTGACAGTGATGCATAAAAGCAATACAGAGAGCGAGCTCTTCTCTTGGTTCTCTTCCTCTGGCAGAGGAATAGAATTCACTATGTTGAATTCATATGCCATATTTCTCACTGGAGCAAATGTTTAAAACATTTGGGAGGAAGTCTTGAGCCTGACTGCAGTTATCTCGCTGTGGCTGTGCAGAGTACCTGGTTTGATGTCTGTGAAGCCACTCAGGACAGAAAATGGAGATTGAGCTCAGAGCATCGCCTTCCCAAAACTGTGCTCACAGGAGCATTATACTGCAATTCTCTTTGTGCTACCAGAATACATACAGTTAAAACCAAGAAATTAAAGCTACATTTGAATTTCTGCTTTCATGTTCTCTCTCTCTTTTCCTGTGCCTTTACTTTACAACCTCTGCAAAGACTTTGAGCTGTGTTGTTAGAAGTGCAGCAACATCAGGCCAGGCATCCCTAGGGAAGCTGCTTTGGGTCACCCAGCAAAGAATATGTTAAATGTATCAGGATAGGCAATGCAGCAGCCTGGGCAAAGCACCATGGCTTGGTGCCTGCTAGTGGGAAACAAACAGCTTGAATTTTCATGTCAAGTCCTAGAGAGTTTGAGGTGCCCAGTTCTCTGAACTATTCAACGAAGTGCTACATCAAACAGTGCCTTGTCACATAGTGTGCAGTGAATTCATGTCCCTTGACTGCAAAGGGTGTGGGAGTACAAATCTGAGGACATTGGCCATCCAGTGTGACGAATTAATGGTTGAAAGTCAAGTCATCTTCACTGACTAGAAAGTGGCCAGACAGGGGAGTGTGGGCCACAGATCTTGGAGAACTTCAGATGGAGAGAACCAAAGCTGGCTGTCACCCATCAAACTTACAGACAGTTTAGAATCTTGACCGTGATTCCATTGAAATTAAAAGGGAGAAGCTTTTGTTATGAAACACAGGGAAAACTTCTTGCTGTGGCGACAGGAGCCCGTGTGTGTAGGTGTTGTTTACATAATGCACCATATCAGGACATCTACTAAATCCAAAGTGGCATCCTCAGCTGCAGTCAGCCACCTTCTTTTCTGCTATAAATAATGAATCCATTTTTTACTGCAAAAGTAGTCCTATTGGGGAAAACTGATCAAGGCCATTTTCAGGGTCTTGGAGCTTTTAATGTGTTTTCCAGCTGGGATGCTTTGTCTGCTGTGCTGTTCCTCAAGCTGAGCTCTCTACAGTTGGTGTGACACAGCTTCAGTGCAGTGTGGTCACCCTGTAAAGCTTGTCAGGGACTTGGTTTGTGTCACGTCTCGGGCTAAGGACGGAGAACGTTGTGACCCATTGCTTCCAGTGTGACAGCAATCTGAAACACCCTCCCTTTGCCTGTGTCAGGTATGTTTCACTCTTTTAGACTCTTGAATGTTTGTTATTTGGTTGTAGTTTGGTCTGTGAGGATTCAATGATTGTAATCTGTGATCTATTACTGCGATGAAATCATGTCTTCTTATAGCTGTGAAAATGTAACTGGTGTTGAGTTTGAAAGCAATTAAGGCTTCTGTCAGGCAAGGTTTTCCTGGATCTGTTCTGAGGATCAATTACTTTTTAGGAGCACTCTATTTATTACATGGGGTAATGTGAGTGGGAAGACTCTCAACTCTGGTGCTGCATCAGTCTGAGAAGTTAGAGGTGCTTGGAGGTGCAGCAATTTTAAACAGTTCTTGCAGGGAAGATGTGGTGCTGGCTGGTGGCTCTTGCTGAGAGGCAATTTGAGACCCATTAGATATCATTTAAGTGTCGGGTTTCATGTGAAAGGGTAGCAGGGGAGTGGAGAAGGTTGGGGCTGCAGTGGTGGGTGCTGCAACCTGGCAGCAGCTGAAGAGTGCTTTCAGACTTGGAGCACTTTTACTGATACTGCTGGAGGCAGCAAAGCATGGCTTGAATGGTCAGAAGCTCAATTAGCAAATTCAAGAGAAAGGGAACTGTTTCTATTGTGTGTTGTGAACAGCCTCAGCCAATAAATAGTGAGTTTGTGGTTATAGAATGGTTTGGGTTGGAAGGGACATTGAAGATCATCTGGTTCCAACAGGCAGGGACACCTTCTGCTATCCCAGGTTGCTCCAAGCCCCGTCCAACCTGGCCTTGGACACTTCCAGGGATAGAGCAGCCACAGCTTCTCAGGGCAACCTGTGCCAGGGCCCCACCACCCTCACAATAAAGTATTTCTTCCCAATATCCTATCTAACCCTGCCCTCTGTCAGTCTGAAGCCATTCCCTCTCATCCTTTGCATGCCCCTGCCCTGGGTAGGCTGCAGAGCAGTGACACATGCTGTGCTGGCTCATGTTGGTGGGTGCCATGACTTTCACTGCTTTTCTCATTTTAATTTGCTCTCCCACTCCAGCTCTTGGCTTTAAATACTTGCAACTGGAATGGGATGGGTTCTGATTAAAATAAACATGATACAGCAGTTAAGCATGTGATTATAGAATTTGTGCTCCCACCAACAGTAGGTGGGTTTAAACAAAAATGGGGGTGGGTAAAAGTGGAACTAGTTTGTATTTAAAAAAAAAAAATTGAGTCCTCTTCAGGGCTGTAAATCAGTTTGTCAGATTTCTAAGTGCTTTGATTCAAGAAAAGGTTTTCTTTTGCTGCCCTAAAATCAAAATTAAGCCAAAAATCACAGAACTGAATTAATTATCTTTGAGTTAAATCTTGCAAGTAATACTGTATAAACACTTCAGATCCAAAGGGGATTACAGGCAAATACTGAGCGGATGGAAGAGTTTAGGGATGTTCTGAATTGCAAAACAGGCATTTAGAAAGCATTTCTGGAGCTGCACCTCTGGGCTGGGAGAGCACGGAGGCAAGGATGAGGTAGCTTAGGGCAAACAGCTGAGAAGAAAGTGGACTTGGCTGAGCTTGGAGAGACTGAATGAGATCAGAGGACACAGAGAGGAAAGAGAATGGCTGAATGTCTCTGCCAGTCAGGCTTCAGCCCCTGCTCCATCCCATCCATTCTCAGGTGCTGCCAGTGATGTTTGCTATGCTCCATTTGCTTGGTGGGGTTGGGGTGTTTTCTGTCAGGAATTGTGCCTGAGTAGGGTGGGTAGAAGCTCTGGCTGCTCCTGGCACCAATGATCTTGAGCAAACATCTTTGTATGGATCTGTTCACTCACCTGTGAAATGAGCATCAGCCATAGCAGGGAACTCAAATCCACTGATCATTGAGTGCTTGGGATGGCATTTTATTTGGATCACTCTTGAAATAGAGTGGGATGTGAAATTCTGTGTTATCATGATGTGGCAGAGATCACCTCATTGTGATAGCAGGTGAGGGGAAGAGACAACTTAGGTGTTTTCTGTGATGAAGGAGAATAACTAGTGTATTGCATAGTTTTTAATGCTATATCAGGACAGGTATTAAGTGCCAGATTCTTTCTTGTACAAGACAAATCATTTCTTTATCCTCTCTGTCTGCAATAAAACTACACATGATTAAATAATAGCTTCATTTCCCAAAGAACAGTAGATGAATCTAAAGTCTCGATCTTCCCTGTACAGGCACCTACACAGATTTTATATTTGTCAGAGAAATAATTTGAAATGTTACTTTGTTTTCCTAGCATTCTGGAGTTTTCCCTCTGTTTGAAATGCTTTGACTCCTCTGTTCTCATTTTTACCTGCTGTGACTTGTGGTGCAAGCTCCCTGCACAGTTAATTTCCTTGGATGATTTATTTACCAGTGACACTGCAGAGCCCTTGACATAGTAATTGCAATGATGTGTTCATCCAAACATCAAAGGCAGGAACCCCTGGGTTCTCATCTCCCTCATGCTGCTGCAGTCCTCCCACCTCTCCCTTTGTGCTCCCTCTTGGTTGCTTTAATCCTTTAGGGGAAGGAAAAAATTATGTCATAATTGGATAAGAGCTGGGTGAGTGCTGGGGTAGGTTTCTGTACCTAACTGCTTCCCTGGCTGGCTTTGGTCAGAGGTGCTGAAATGCTCTGCTACGTCACTGCTGTCCCCATGTCCCCTGTGACCCAGTGCTTTAGCTGGCTGTGTCCCAGCAAAGATGGGCTGTGCTGTAGCTGGCCAGAGAACAGCAGTGCTGCCTGCTCTGCTCTTCCTGGAGATGAAGTGGGGAAGAGGGGGTGGGTGTGTGGGGAGAGGAGTGGGGAGAGCCCTGGTTTGCCTCTTCCCCATCTGTGTTTGCATCTTCAGGGATCAGACCGGTCTTGTGGAAGACCTTGATGGGCTGAGCAGGACCTGACTGTGCTGCAGTTGTCCCTCTGCTCCCTGAGTGATCTCAGAATCACAGAATCGTTAAGGCTGGAAAAGCCCTTTAGGACCATTGAGTCCCATCATCAGCCCAGCACTGCCAGCTCCACCACTAAACCACATCCCTAAGCACCACACCTACATGTTTTCTGAACATTTTCAGGGATGATGACTCCACCAATTTCTTGGATTTTCTGTCTGTCTGCTGCCCAAGAGCCCAGCCTGGGCTCAGCCTCTGCAGGAGGAAGACCCCTGCAAAGCCTGCAGCAGAGGCTCCTTGAGATTGGTGCACAGCTCATACCTCTCTGTCCTTGTCACCTCTGCTCCATGGAGCCTGTCCCAGGCAGAAGTGATGCTCTCCCTGGCTGTGTCTGACCCTGGCTGGGACTTCAGAGCAGTGATCAGTCCACTCCAGTGTGTGCAGCAGACACCTGGGTACAGTGATTCCTGCAAACCAGAACCTGAGCACGCTGGATAAACACAACTGTGCAGCTCTTAGAAATGTTTTCTACTTCCCCAGCCCTCCTCTCTTTGCTCTCTTCTTTCATATAAGAAAATACAGCTTGCAAGAGAAGCTGCTGTCAGGATGAAGGAGAATCAGAGCAGCCTTCAGCAGGAAGGAATTTCAATTTTAAACCTGCTTCTGTGGGAACTTTGATACCTCAGAAATGAGGCTCTTTGCTGATCTGATTGGGGTTGAAGAGCTCATCTCTTGCACGCTCTCCTGTTGCTGTAGGGCTGGGCAGATGTTGCAGGTGTTCATCCCTTTGCTGTCGGAATGCAGTGCCAGTTCCCTCCCAGCTCTGCATCCCCACTCCAGCTCCTGAGCTCAGGGGGGAACCTGGGATGCTTCCATCTTGAGAACAAGTTCCCAAAGAGCTGAGTTTTGGAAGAGGCCCATCAGCAGGGAGCTAAATGTTAATATGGGGGATTAAAGACCTCTTGGAAGGTGAAAATCTGGCAGTGAGTGTTGAAGTGCTAAATCATTGCTCAAGGCATGCTGGTTTCACCAATTTAGGCTGAGACCATTAATTAACTTGTTCTGTGAGTGTGCACTTCTCATTTAAGCAGCTTTCTGTTATTTGGGAGAAGTACAGAAGGGGAGAAAGTCCTAGGAAACGTACTGATATTTCTTTATCTTTTGAAAAGCAGCTGGAAGATCCAGTTCCTACTGAGAGCAGAGTGGGGTGAATTCCCACTCCCAAGACAATGTACTCTGGGATTTGGAGGGACTAGCTGACCCAAGGCAATGCACTTAGCCCTTGGCACAAATTCTCTCTCTTCCCAGACAGCAGGAGCCAAGGCTGCTGCTGCTCCATTACATGCTAATAGTCTGAGAAATAAAATACAATTATTAGTTGAATTGTTAAATGGACCTAGAGCCTGAACTAGAAATTGCTTTCGAACAGCAACTGGAGCATACAGTAACAAAACAAAAAAAAAAAAAAAAAAAAAAGAAGCAAAAGAAGGATTACTGCAGGGTTTATTTTTTTTATATATGCTTAAGTACAGTGCAGTGGACTGTTTGGTGGAAGGGATGTAGCTCTGGATGAGGCTGGGATGTAGCTGTGCTCCAAGCTCTGGAACTGGCTTTTTGTGGGCAGTCAGGTCTGTGCTTCAGTTCCTTTGTTATAAAAGAGTGGGGTCCATGAGAAGATTGCAAAATATATCAATTTAATTGCGGGCTTTTTGCATTGAAGCTGCATATCACTGTGTTCAGCCCAGTACATGACAAGTCCAGCACTCCAGTACTGCCACCTTGGAGGAGAATGGATTCTGTTCTCTGAATCTGACTGCTGACTGCTTCAAAACACACAGCAAGTCCTGAGGGTGCATTGGGAGGTCTTGTGGGCAAAGCTCCCCTTTCCCAGGGGATGACAACAAGATGGCATGGGACAGAAGCAGGTCCAACATAGAAAAAAAGCCTGGGACTTTGCTAGGTGCTGGGTAGCTTTGCTGCAAATTTTGGTATGGGTTATGTCCTTTTGTCTCTTAGAGAAGGTGGTAGGACACAGGGAGCAGCCAGCCTCTTCCCTGCAAAAGGAAAAAAGATTCTGTTGGGGACAACTGCCCCCACTCTCTTCCACACTGCAAAAGAGATGAGGCCAGAAGTGTTTAAGCTTGTCTGCAGAGCCGTAGGTCAGCATGGAATCTGCTCTTCCCAGAATGGAATGCACAGTGGGGTGTGGAGAGAGAGGATGTTTGGTTGTAAGGGTTTTGTTTATGCCAGAAGCTTGGCTGGGTGAAGGCAGATGGAAGTAATTTTAAGGGACAGGAGCCAGCTGAAAGTTGCATCTTGACTCAGACCAACTATGGGTGAGCCAGTCCTTGGAGGGAGCTTTTAACCTAACCCCTGTCATTTAGTGGTTGGTCTGTGCCCTAAGAATGAGTTTTTATACTCCCTTACTGTCTGCCCATGATGTTTTTAGGTGCTGCTGCAACTCCAGCCCTTCCCGGTAATCACAGAATGACAGATCACAGAAGGTGGGGAATGATGATTTCCATGATATTTGCAGCTCTTAAAGGGTTGTGGCCCTTTGCTTTTGAATTCTCCTCTTACATCTTCAATTCCAGACTCTTGGAGTGTTGGTATTGCAGTAGCTGGTGGGTTTGTGTATCTGAGGGCAGCTGAGGAGATCCTGGAGATAGGAGCCTCAGAAGGCAAATGGAAAGAAGCCCAAATGATGATAACTGTATAATGCATTCCTCACTGCTTTATGCTGTCTTATCCCAGACAAAGCTTTATCTTTCATCCCATAATTATGTGGTTCCCTGTAGGCAGCTTAAAGTGAGCTTTCGAAAGGTCGATAATTTTATCTATTAGATGCCTCCTATGATCTCTAAGTGTAGACATGGGTACTTGAAGGAAGGTTTAGAGGGCAAATTCCTGTAGTTTCAGTGAACTGCACTATGAGACTCAATTGCTTTGAGCCTGTTTAACAGGATTGTCCACTTTTGCATTTGTGATATGGTTGAGTGCTGCTGGAGGGGGCTGCTTCCTCTGCTACCTTCCCTTTCAGCTTAAGCTTTGAATGCATCCCTCCAAGATCCTTTTCTTTTACCATACCTGTCCCAGAAAACGAGCAGAACCAACAGCTTGGTTGACAGGCATTTTTTGACTTTGGAACTAATATTTTGCACTTAATATGCATTTTATAAAGTGTCTTTTTTTTTTTTTTTTTTCCCCGACATCTTCTTCTAGGTTGTATTACGTGTAATGGTTCATACAATAGGAAAATAAACTTTCATAGGTGGTGAAGAGAATAGATGTTTTACCAGGCTGAATTCAGCTGCAGCTGTGTAAGACAACACTAGCAAAGAGTGGCTCAGCAATGTGATTCAGGGTGCAGAGGTCTCTCAGACCAGTGATTACAGAAGCCGTGTCCATTCATTCCTCCTCACTGATGCCTGAACCCACTGCCCACGCTGGTACGTGGTCTTTCCCTAAGGAAAGGGAAAAAGAGCAAACTTGTGAGCTGCAGGCTAAAGCAAACAGATAAGAAGCTTTGAAAACAGATGGGACTGTTGTGAATCAAATCCTGGAAGGGGGAGTGAAAGGCGTTGGGGGCTGTATGCAAGGGGGATGACTCACTGCTGTTGTCATCGAGGTCTCCCCTTACAGGATTAGTGATTACTGCCCGAGAACATCATTTATCAGAACCCAATTGGGAGACAGAAGTCTCAGGTTAGAAACCCCTTAGCTAAGGTACAGGGTCATTTCTCCAGCAAGGTCCCGCTGCCTCTTGCTCCAAGGCTCTGGTGTGGGGACCCACAGTGGGCTGCCAAGGGTCCTGCAGGCTGTCAGGGCTGGAGACTTGCCAGCCCTGGTCCTTGGAAAATTACAAGCACTAGGAACCCTATGGGATTGCATCGGGGATTCATTTGGCTGGTGCAGAGATGAAGTGAAATTGTTGGATTCATGTTTGGAGGGGAGAGTACCTCTAACCCTGAAGTGCCTGACGCTGTGGGAAGCTGTGCTCGGAGCGTGCTGCCAGCTGAACCTCTGCACTCTTCTCTCAAAATATTTTCCTTCCTTCTGCCCCGGTAACTGTGAGTTTGGGTGTGTGGTACTGCAAACTGGCCCATCACAGGATACATATGGATGTGTGTTGGAGAGGGACCCTACTGTCATCTTCCCACAATCCCTGGTCCTGGGGCAGTCCCCTGCTTTGTCTGATGGGCTTTTAGGAACAGTTTGTCGTGTCTGAGTGTTTGGTAGATTTAATCTTGAGTGTAGACTGAGCTTTTATTTAACTACAGCAGAGCAGAGCCATGCTTGGTTGGAAGGGTGCTTCTTGATGGAAAAATATCTGAAAATTTCTTAAAAAACACTCCCACTGAAACCCCAAAACAAATCACCAAACCCCAACCCTACCTCTGGTGGTGTTACAGACCAGAAAAAATGAAGAGGTGTCTGTTAACCCCACCATTGCTGCACAAGTGCCTGGTTAGGAGACATCACCTGGAGAATGTAACACCCCCTGACACACAGAGCACAGTCAGAGCTCTGCCGGGACACGGATTTTTCCTCTCCTGAGGTAATATAGCAAAGCCTCCCAAGTGTGCTGTGTATGAAAACAGCCTCTTGAGAAACGGTGCTCAGCAGCTCGAGCCCAGCCCCTCATTGCCTTGCGGGACACTGCAGATTAGTGCTGGTGCAAGATTGGGCTCTTACCACGATCTCAGCTATTTAATTAAAGTAACCTGGAACAAAACAAGGAGAATTAGTTAAAAATAACAACTCTCAGAAGCACAGCGTGTCTTTTTATTAGACTTGTCCTCACTTTCTCCTCTGCTCTGATAAGAAGGATGTTCTCCCTCTGGGATGGAGTGAATAAACTGGGATGAAACTCATTTGTTAGGGCATTAGTGTTAATTAATTTTTAACACTAATCCTGTCCCCATACACTGTTTCTTTTTTTCCTGGTTTTAGACAGTAGAATACAGTTCTGTTTGAGTAGAGGACAGGCAGCTTGTTCTGTGTTACAGGAGGGAGAAGGTTGTGTTGTCCCCCATGTCCCCAGGGCTGGAGGAGGTTTCTCCTAGCCCTCTGCTGCAGCTCACTTTTGGGAAGGTGGGAACTTTCCCAGGAGCCCATCCAGAACATGGATAACTTAATCTCCACCTCAAATGATGCCCTGAGCGTCAGCTGCAGCTCTTGCTGGTGTGAGCCCCCTGAGGAGGGCAGGGTGAAGGGATCCTGTGTATCCCATGTGGAGCTGGCACTGCTGGGAGGGACTTTGTCTCCACAGTGGGTCATGAGCCCTGTGTCAGCCCCAGCAGTGCCCGTGGTCCTGCACTGGAAAGCACCAGGGTCACTGCCAGAAAATGTTTTTGGCTGAGGAAAAAGAAAATATTTATTATCTTTTTTCTATACATTTCTCTTTTTAGAATACACTGAAATAATATTTGAGCCTCTGGACAATATGAGCTGGTTTCCTTTTTGTACCCAGACTTCTGATGGAAGACATTCTGTTTTTAAGTGGTCTCTTTAATCTGATGGGAAGTTTGCCATTCAAATGGGGGAAGACGTGGACTCTCTCTTTAATCTTTTTTGATTAAGTGATACTATTTTTCTTCCCTATTCTTTTTAGTCCTTTTTCTGGCTCAGCAGTTACTCCTGGCTGTCCCTGCATCCTGCTTATTTGGTTTTGCCCATTCTTTCAAAATCAATATGTGCTGCTAAATTACTGGAGTTGGAGAATAAAATAAAAAAAGAAGTCCAATATGAGATTTTGGCATGCAAGTGTTGCTTATAAAGTCCTAGGATGGTCTTTAATACAAGCCATCTTGCTTTCTCATTTCTGGTGTATACATAAGTGAAAATCCATGTTCAAGGAAAGGAATAATAATATTCAGCAGTTCTGGAAAAAGGCTAATTCTTCATTCTGTCCAAGTTTCTAAGCTACTGCAGGTGTCTCAAGCAGTGACTTCATGTGCTGCCCTGCAGATTGTTTCCCACAGTGGGATTCCTCCGGGCTCACTTTCTAGTAACAGAGTGAAGGGTGACCTCTGTCCTGTCATTTCGCTATGAGTTCACGTGGATTAAGGGACAGACTGGAAACAATGTGTATGAAACACATTCCAGCTTGCCAATGTGCTCTTAGAGTACGCTGAGCAGGAAAACATTAATTACATGGTGGCTGCGGACAAGACTGATTTCTCACAGGGGAATTCTTGGATACAGTGTTTCCCTCCTTGAAGCAAGGATACATTCGGGATCTGACATTTGGGGTCTGGGTATGGAACTGGGACCACGATGGCCTTGAAAACCTGAGAGCAACTTATAAGGAGGAAAATTGTCCTCTTCTTAAAAACCAATGCTCTTTTTTGAGGTGTACTTTAAATTATGTTCCTTTCTACTCCGAGAGCAACTTTCTTCTAACAGAGATCAAATTGTGAAGACTTTTATCTATAGTAAAACTGAATTTGGTTGGTTAAAACATGGAGAAGAACTGACTGAAAGGCAGTCCCTGCTGAGATAGGGTCATGCATGGGGCTGTGCTGGGTTCAAGCCCCTCCAGAACCATCTGTTGGCACTGGAGGGACTGACCCAGCCTGGAAAGGCTCCAGGAAGCTTTGGATCAGGTTGCTGTTCCCTCAAATAAATAACATGCCATCAGAAAACGGTCCACTGGGAATATTTGATCTGTTTAACTATTGACCTAAGCAAATCAGTCCCAGTGGAGGTTATTAAATCCTGGTGAGAATTTACACCATCTCCCTTAAATCCCTATTCCCATGGTATTTCCTAATAGGATAATATATTGTTGCCATACAAAGGCAATTACACCATGGTAAGCATTTACCATAAATACCTAGAATGCAGAAGAGGTCTCCCAGCATTGGGTTACATCTCACTGTTTCTGGCATGAAGGATTTTAGTGGGTGAGGTCCTGAGTATTCCCATGGGAAAGGGGAACTTTCCTGTGGTGCTGTTTGTTCATTGATTATATTTGTCTGGTATAAGCAAGAAAACAAAATTATGGCCTGGGTTTTTTGTGTGTGTGCGTGAATTGCTGGGATTTTTCATGAATTGCTGTTTTTTTCACCTCTGTAGGTAGTCAAATACTCAGTGCCTCTGTCTCCTGGGGTCGTGGAGACAAATTTAGAGGTTGTGCCGAAAAACCTTCATTGTTCACTAAATATTGTCACTTTTGTGGAGAAAACCATCAAAAGCGGGGTTGAATATTGGAGCTGATGAGGGGATTTGAGCAGTCAGAGTGTTGGGAGCAAGGAACGTGCCTCTGTTCGAGTCCCAGCCCGTGTCTCAGCCACACCACATGCACAGAACAGAGTTAATAAAGTGTTTTATTCCTCCCTCACCACGCTGTTCCTTCTGGAATCCCACGGTGCCGTTTATCCGTTTCCCTTGGAGCCCTGCGGGGCTGAGGCTCGGCGCTGCCGAGGTTCGGGGTGTGGGAGCCGTGTGCTGGCTGCCCTCTAGTGAGGCACTGCCCGGGATCAATCCCTGCGGGAGCCGGGCTGGCCATCGCCGCTCTCCGTCCGCGCCCGCACCGAGATTTTGATCGGCGTAATCCTTTAAACCTCGGCCTGACGATGGGAATCTGAGCACTGGCCGATTAGTGGGTGTTAAGTGAGAGGGGGTAAATTTGGCTGTCGTGAAGATCATCACCCCCGCAGGAGGCGGGAAGGCGCCTGGGGGGACGCGGTATCCGTATAATAAAGTTGAATAAAATCGTGGGGAGGCTTTTAAGGGGTGCATCGGGGGCTGGGGCGGTGTGTGCCCTGTGCTGCCGTGCCTGGGGGTGGGAGCCCTCGCTGGGGCCGTGCCCCCTGCTCCTCCCTGTCGTGGCACAGGCTCTGGGCACCACAGCGTGTTGGCATGCCTCTGTGCCAACCACACCACACAAGCACTGGGAAAGGTTCTGCTTTGTGTCCATAGGGCTGAAATACTTCAGGATAGGCGTTTTTCTCCTGTATTTCTCTGGCTGTTTGTATCCTGCAGTAAGCGTGGTGTGCACGTGTGTGTGGAGGGTTGAAGCCGGTGCAAGTCCTGCCAGCTGCCACCATCCTCATTGTGATCTCTGGGATTAAAAATACAGTTTTTGAGATGAGGTTGGCAACCCTGGAGTCCTTGGGGGCTGCCCGAGCAGTGTGGACAGCTCCCCTAGGCTTGAATTTTATGTGTGAGGGCCCCCAAAACTGTAAAACATGCATGCTGCAGCTGCCGAGGATAAAAGCCAGGGAGAGCAGGAGATTTTGGCAGCGTTGGATGGTTTTAGTGCTGGAGCTGCCCTCTCTAAGAGCAGGTGCGTGGATGCAGGAGGGGAGCCGAAACAGAATTCACCCAGGAGGGGAATTGGACAGATTCCTTGCATAAGGGCAGGCTTGAAACAGTCGCCAGTGCCCTGGGCCGTGGAAAGACCGGTCCTGCAGCAGCAAAGTGCTGCTGCTTTTTGGGGATACCCAGGGGCTGGAGGGGGGAGATTGGGTAAACAGGGTTAGAAGAGCTTAGTCAGGATGTGTTTGTTTAAAGGATCTGCTTCAGCCTGACTCCTGTAATTAGGTAACAAACACATTTCTGCTCCTTGGAAACACTTCATTCATTAGCTTAATGGAGGGAAGGATTATGCAGATATGAACCTAGAAGATGCCAAGCAAGGAGGGGTTTGCATCTGGACTGAGCCAAGGCATGCAGCAGGAGTAGCTGCTGGGCTGGGGGGCTCAGGAATTCACCATGGAGCTGTGCCGTGGTTCAGTCTGCACCAGGGTCTTGGCCGCGTACCTGGTGTTTTCTGTAACCCATGTCTGCTCTTACAGGCTGGGACATGGAGGTTGTTCCGTGTGGCTGTGGGTAAAAATCTGGAAAAATGTTTCCATTTAGGATGCATGAGATTTTTGCAAGGGAAAATAGATATTCTGCATTGTAATGTCCCATAAAGACACTGCAAAAATAGGGAAATAATGAAAAGGATGAAATCTATAGATGGTGTATAAAAACTGAGGATAAGCAAAGGCTGGAGAACTGTGAATATGAATTTATTAGGCTTTTCCCAGCAGCACAGTCCAATATCAGGCCAGAAATGCACTCATGCAAAGCTGCTTTGAGATGTTCTAAATCCTGAATGTCAAAATCTCCAAGTGGAGCATTCTGGATGCTGCAGGCAAGGCAGTGGCTCTTTTGGGGGTGCTGATTTTACACACACCTCTGGGATGCACAGTGAAGCAGGGAAATCTCCCCAAACAGCAACAGGTCTCTACTAGAGGGCTGAAATGCAGCAAAGCACAGGCAGTAACAGTGCTGCAGTGGTGAAGAATGAGGAGTCCAATGACTTCTCCTGAGGAAGTCATTTTACTGGGAGAAATGAGAAAAGCATCCCAAGATCTGAGCTCCTTGGGGCTCTCCTGAAGAACTGAAGTGAGATTGTGTTTCTGATGGCAGAAGTGGAGTCCCACGGCCACAGGTGGGCCAGAGGCTCCTGTGACAGGCTGGCCCAGCTTGCAATCAGCCTTTCCCTTGTCTCTGTGCTGGCTCAGAGCTGGTTGCTGTGTGTTTTGGTGCATTTGTGAGGTGCATCCCTTAGGCAACAGAACAGCTACTGAAACCTGCAACCGTGGGAGTTGAGATAGTTAAGATATAAGAAGAGTGTAACAGGTTGTACTTTCAGATCAGCTGGACCTTTTTGAAGCATTGATGGATCTTCTCCATGGGAGATGGGGGCTGGTTGTAAAGTGATGCTGATTGTCTTGATGACTTACAGCCTGTGAGATAGAGGGGGCTGATTGTCTTGATGACTTACAGCCTGTGAGATAGAGGGGGCTGGAGGGAAGAGAAGTGGAAACAAGACTCCCCATTCCTGGCTGAACAATAAAATTAGGGCTGTAAGAGGAGGTGCATATATGTAAAAAAAAATCTGGGAGGAGGAGGTAGGGTTTGTTTTGCTACAACTTTGGCATTGAGGTTCTAGGTCTTGTTTTGTCCTTATTTCAGTCATCAAATAACCTCTTTGAAAGTAGTGAGGTGAAAGTCTTAAATCCTATGAAACCACTTTTTTTTTTTTCCCTTCCAAGCTGGGGCAGGAGCAAACACATGACTTAAACACCTCCTGTGCCGAGCTGGCCTTCAGCAGAGGCAGCAACAGGCTGAACCAGTTTGCTCATTGCTTTCGTCTGCTGACAGGCGCTCTCTTGTCCCGGGTGCCCTGGGAGGTGCTTGGCCACTTCTCCCGGTGCTGCAGGAATTCCCCTGCCTGCAGCCACCAGCTCAGGCGCCGCGGTGTGTGGCCAGCAGCCTTTGGCCAGTGACAGCCCCACGGACGAGGCTGTGCAGAAGACCCAAGCCAAGGTCGGGGGACTGAGCGGAGTATCCGGATACGGGGCTAAGGAGAGTTTTATGGCGTGTGGCAGAGGGTGAGGTGTGCAAGCAGCTTTCCCTTCCAGAAGGTGCCTGTCTCCGGAGTCTCAGGTGAGAAGAACTTGTTTGAGTTGATTGAACCTGGGAGACTGTTATCACCTTGTGAGTTGGGGGGATGTCCCTGTGGTTGGTGGAGGTGCTCCTGGAGCTTGGATCAGAAGTGACAGAGCATGAAGGGTATTCAAAGGGTTCTCCCAAGTTTATTTTGCATGGATGTTGCTCATGGCAGACCTGCTCCTGGTGATTCCCTATGCTGGGCTGGCTGGTGGGTCAGGCATCCATTTGGACGTGATGCTGACCATGGGTGTTGAGGGGATGGAGGCTTAACCATGCAGGAATACTGCCCTGGCTTGGGCCAGGTGCTGGAACCCGTACCAGAACCTCACAGCCCGAAAACGCTTGCTGCCGCAGCCAGAGCTGCTCCAGCTGTCGTGGGCTCTGCTGCCCTTGCTGAGCACAGAGCCCCACCAGCTGCTCCACAGGCAGAACAGCAGGAATTTGGGTCGAGCCGGGGTGCAGGTTTTGCTCTGTTGCCTGCCAGCTCTGTCCTTCAGCAGTAGCTCAAGGGAGCTGCAGATGAGGCAGCCCTGGGAGGGCTCTGCACCCCCAGCACTGGGGCTTGGCACCCCCTGAGTTCCCCCAGGAACAGTCACCCTTGGGGTCTGCTCTGTGCTGAGCTCCCTGGTGCTTTGGTCACTGTTTGAGATCTGCCTGAAGCCATCACACACAAGAAGCTGGGAGCTGCCTGACTGGTGTCTGAGGCTTTCACAAGTACTTGTGTACAAGTCCCTTAAATTTCAGTCTAAAGATATGGAACGGTTGGCTGCTTTTCTCCTTCCACTCTATCACAGTGGAAAATTTGCAGCAACCCTTGGAATATTTAGAAGAGAAATTGCTGATCTAAACGTGCTCTGGCACAAGGCACAAACAGCTGGAAAATGTGCCTTCCCCTGCAATATTTTAAGGATGTGTAGCATCATCAGGGGCTATTCATTGGAGCTGGCACTGTGAGCCTGTGCTGTATGACAGAAAATAAATGTTCTGTCCCCACCTTTCAGTAGGTTGTGTCCCAAAAAGGCAGTGGGCAGGTGACAGGTCCCTTTCTCTTGTGACAGACGCTCTGCCCAGCAGCTCAGCCCTACCTTGGAAGGGCTATGGGAGTAAATCCCTGCGATGGAAGCTGGCAGGAAGCATATTGAGGAACAGATGGTGCTGTGCTACAATTTTACCTGCTGTAAGGCCAATGCATCACTTAGCAATACAGAAGCAGGAATTGTACTCCCGTGGCTGCTGTGCTCTTGGTGGGGAGAGGCATTATTTAATTAACATCCAGCAGGGGAAGGGGGGAAGGATGTAATTCTTTTTATATATATGTGTATATATATATATATATATATATATTTTTTTTTAACTCCCTGAGGATTTGAAAATGTAGCACCAACTAGATTTGTTTTTGAACCCCAGAATTTATTTTACCCTTCTGTGTGAATTCTAGCCATGAGTTAGTTGTGTGCTGAAGGAGTTTGCTGTCTCTGTGCAGAAGGGACGGATATCCCCATGATCTGCCAAGGCCACTTAGTGCCTGGGGAGGGTGGGAAGGACAGGGCTGTGATGGAGAGGGACAGTCGCCTCTCTCTGTGCCCCTAAGGAGCAATGTCACTGTCTCTTCAGGCAGCCTATGGGACACTTGAGCCCCTTTCAGCCTTCAGCTGTGCTTTCTTTACCCTCCAAAACCCTAGTCCTGGAGTTGTTCCCACCCAAAAGCTGCTACCTGTCTTGAGGGACAGATATGTGGGGCAGGAGGGAATGGAACTGTAATAGGGTCCAGTCAGCAGTGGCTGGGAGTTCTCCTTCCTCCTGATGTGGAACTGTAGGAAGAGGAGGACTGGGCACTCTGGTTTCCCTGGGATGGATGTCCCCTGTCCCCTTCCAACCATGTGCACAGGATGGGGGCAGGGTTTCTGGGAAGCATCCTCCTGGAACAGCTGGGCAGGACAGAGTGACCTGCTCAAACAGGCAGGCAAAGGGCCTTTTGTGCTACAATGCTGCCCGTTAATGTGAATGAGAACAGCAGACTTTTTAAAACAAAATGTCAGTTTGGTCCTCTGACCTCAGAAAGGGCCCAATATGAGCACCCCAGCTCTGTTTCCAAGCATCCTTTTCCTGCTCCAAATGGCTTCCTTTCCCTGGCTAAGTTCTCATGTCCTCTCCAAGGAGGAAGGGAAAAATGCATTATAATTCTGCAGTCTTGGCAAGTGAGGAATCACACCCATGAAAACAAATACCCGTTAATTAGGACCATGAAATGCTGATTGAATCACAGCTCTGATAATGGCAAGGGCAGTTTTCAAGTCTGCTTTACATCCCAAGGGGGGCGGGGGGGCGGGGAGAAGGAAGCAATGAGATTTTTTTCTTTTAGGAAGCCATTTCAGCCCCTCTTATCCATCTATTTAAAAATTTCTCTGCCAACAGGTACTACTCAGTTCCTGCGTTGTTTCCATTTGAAGTGTGAGGGGGAGACTGAAGTTATTGCCTGGGATAATTGTTAACAAATGTGGAATTCTCATTTGTGCCCATTATAGCAGGAATAACTTTTTAAAGTGTATGAATGGTTGCAGATTGACCCCCATTGGGGAGTTCATGCTGTTGCAGGATGGCCAGAAGAGAGATTAGGAAACTGTGGGGAGCCTGGCTGGGCTGAAGCTGCACTCTCAGCATGTCTGCTCTGCTTCCCTTTTTGCCAAGGTGATGAGGGAAAAGTTAAAGGGGGTTAAAAACCAGAACAAAACATTGGATCCAAACAATATTAAGATGAGTTTTAACAGCCTGTTTTATCAACTGTCCTTTGGCAAAACGGGAGAATGGGCTTTACCATCGTCTCTCCCTTTTTGTTCTCCCCAGTCAGCTACAAAATGAGTCGTGGGCTGAGGTAACACCCCACCCCGGGCCCTTGTCCTCACCCTCCACAAATACTGGGATAAGGGGTTGCACAGCTTTTCCTGTTGGATCTGGCCATGGCTACCAGCTGTGGGGACAGATGTGCTGGCAAGGGGGAAGTTGCTGTGCCCCATGTGTCTGGTGGGGCTGTGAGAACAGGGTGAGGTGTGGGTAAACCTCACCTGGCAGGGACCAGGCTCCGTGCCCAGCACCTTATCCTGCTTCCCGGAGGGGTGAGGTCCTCACCAGGCTGATTCAACAGGGGCCACAGACACCGTGGCCATCCCAGCCGTCCCCTCCGCCTTTCCCTCCTGCTTCCTCTCTCATTGTTTGAGTTTCTGACATTTCCCGACGTCACCGCTCCCACCCTGCCTCTGCTCCCACCCTGCCTCTGCTCCCACCCTGCCTCTGCTCCCACCCTGCCTCTGCTCCCACCCTGCCTCTGCTCCCACCCTGCCGCCTCTGATACCGCTGCTGGCGTCAGGCCTTTCTCTTGGTGATTTCTTTACAGAAAGGGAGGGAAAATTGGATCAGGACTCCTCACTTTTGAAGGAGCTTTGCTCAGCTTGAACGTGCAAAATGTGTTGTCTAAACTTACCTGCCTTGGTGAGAAGTATTTGGAATTTCTGTGGTATCAGTGCAGATTTCTTGTCCAGCTACTGAAAGCTTCAGGGCAAACACGAGGGTGGCAGCTGGGGGAGGACTGACCTGTGTGGCAGCTGCAGAAGGAACCTTGTGAAGCACAGAAGCAGAGTTATGGTTCAGGTTTTTGGTGCAGGTCTTGTGGGCCACAACTACATGGGCAATGGATTCACGACCTGTGTGAGTTCCTGTATTCCTGGGGCTGTGTAGGAAAAAAAATCTGGTTTTTTATATGTACATTTAATATAATATGATTTTGGGTGGCTTGAATAGCTAATGCCTGCAAAATGCCTGCTGGGGCCAAGGAGGGCAGAACAGCAGTGGCAGGAGGAGCTGCAGGAGGTGAAATCCCCATGGGGGTCGGTGTGTTTGTTGGTGGGGCAGTGCGTGGGGTTCCTGAGGCATGCCCAGCCTCCCCAGGAGCCTATTGAGGGCAGCTGGAGGCTTTCCACTGATTTCAATGGGCTTTGGATCAAGCCCACGGCATGCTGCTTGTTTGTTTTGGACGCCTTCTGAGGATGAAAACATCCTTTCAATGGTTGCTCCTTCCCCTTCTCCTTTGGATCAGCTGCCTCTTGCACCCCGCAGCCACGATGTGACCCCTCTTTGAGAAAATGCCATGAGCTGCTCAACTTGTTTCCTTCTCCACAGCCAAACACCCAGAACCCAGGCTCACTTTCAAGAGATGCTTTACACCAGAGCTCATCTGGTCAAACAGCAAAACATCCCAACCTGCCTCTTTTCAAAGTGTAGATGGTTATTGCCCATTTATTTGTTCAGAGCTGGCAAATGAACCCTGTATAGGTACTTTGTTAATAAAATGAGGCACTAATTGTTGTAGCAATAGATGAGACATTGTGAAATGTTGTTTTTGTGTTTCCTAGCTCTGGAAGCACATTTGCAGCAGACTTGTGTTCACAGAAAACGTCAGTCCATAGCACCAAAAGTGCTGGCAAGCTATTATATACACTTACAGTACCAATTCCTTTTTGCCTCTTCTATTTACCAGTGCTCTCTCTTTCCACTGGTTAGTGATTCTCCCCCAGCAAAAACTGGCTGGGAAAATGCACAGCTCTGCCTCAAAAGGATCTGAGCTGAGCTCACCTACAGCAGGTGCCAAAAGACCTGTTATCTTCAGGTTGTGCAGGATCAAGTCCCAGATAAAAATGTCCACAGGACCATTCTCTTGGGCATGCTGGAGTGGTGGGGCTGAGTGCTGGTGGCCCTGGGAGAGCATCAGCTGCTCTGCTGTGCTGCTGCCTTCATCCTGGTCAGCCTCTGCCAACCAGCAGCCATGGGGCTGGGTTACTTTAAATGAGGATTTTGATGGAATGCTTTTTATCAGTATTGGTGCTCTGGTGTGCCAAATGCTGAATGGACACAGAAGTGAATCCTGCTCTGCTGGGTGTGTGGCCTGGAACTGGGGATAGGGAGAAGAAGAACAAAGGCATCCCAGATGATGTCTTGGTTCATGTTTGATGGGATGCAGTGATCTGAACTCTGTCATCTGAGCAGGTACATAGGGAAGGGCAAGTCCTTTCCTATGTGCACACCTTCCCTGGGCTAGGCATGACCCATGAAGTCTAATCAAGGGCAGAGCTTTGCTCTCAGTCACGATTTTTCTGGAAGCTACAACATCCCGAGTTACTCATCCTAAGAGAATGAATGCACTGAGGATATAATTACAAGACTTAGATATCACCTATTCTCACTCTTTAAAAGATTCTTGACAGGAAACTGGTAGGTTTAGGTTCTTATTTTTGTCCTTGTGTCCATATACATCCTGCCAAATGCTGAAACTTTACTATCTCATTTATGCTTCCTCTTACAGAGCTGTAGATCTCTGCCCAGTATTTAAGTTATGTAGTAATTCTGCCCCATTTGCCACAGATTAATGAGGCTATAAAATAATCATAAAGCTGGGGCAGCCGTGGCTTTTCACGCTCCTCACGTACTTCTATCTACTGTGAAATACTTCATCCAGAAGTAATTACCTGGCTTCTCCAGGCTCCCTTTAATACTCCTTGACGACTCAAAATGAAGGAGACGCTGCCCCATTTTTGTCTGGGACATTAGCAGGGCAATGGCAGCATCCATCGTGGACCAGCGCCTCAGGGAAGCTAAGCAGGTGTGGCACCTGCTGGGGAGCACAGTGTCCATCTGAGTGACCAGAGCTGGGGAGGAAACCCTCCTGCTGCCAGGGGAGTGTGGGACAAACTGGTGAGGCTGGATGTGTCACCTGTCTGGAACCCTTTGTTCCTCCAGACTTTGAACCTGCCACTTCTCTGATAAGACCCTGAAGCATTTCATGGCTCCAGTAAGGCTATGGACAGGAGTGTCCAGCCACAGAGAGGGATTTGGCATTGCTCCAGCGGCTGGGAAGCTGCTGCAGGTCTGGGTGGGAGGTGAAGGGACTGCACTGACTCACCTGACTAATTGGGCACAGGAGGTAGAAATTTTGTCAGCATGGTATGTCAGTGCACAGAGGATGTTATATTTTTGCCTCCAAGAATAGGATGCTGAAGGTATTTTGTGCACTTTATTACTCCCCTGCCAGTTTGGGGGAGGTAGAGGTACAAGAACACTGAGATTGGAGGTGTGGAGGGTGTTTGTCTCTTTCTGCAATTTATTTTCATGGGACAGCTGCCTGTCCCTTTGCTCTGCAAGGTCTCAGTCCCTCTTTGGAGGCTCCTTGTCCCTTCTCAGGCTTGGGGACCATCTCTGAGAGCTGGTACTGGGGTAGAAGGCACAGCACAGCCTGCATGGAAGTGAGAGTGACCTGCTGCAGGGCTGGGACCTAGTTAGGAAGCAGTGAGGTGAAATCAGCAGCTTGGAGAGAAATAACTTTTCCTGCCTCAGCTTCCAAAGGCAGCCAGAGTCTCACTCCCCTGTGCCATCACTTCCTGTAGATGCTTCCCAGCAGGATAGCCCTGAGCTGGGGTCGGGCTGTCCTCCCTCTCACAGGGGGCTGGTGGGGGTGAATCACTTCCTCTGGCAGCTCTGTCTCAGGGAGGCTCTGGGTGAAGCCTTCTCTGGAGGGTGGTGGTGGTGCCAATCCCTGCAGCTCTGAGGATGCTCCACGTTTCCACCCTGTGCTGTTTGATCTCTCGTTTCCTCCAGATGTGACTTGGGAGCAGCACCAAGTGCAGGATGATTTCCCATGTCACCAGTGATGACTCTCCTCTCCTGAAGGAGCTTTGCTTGAGAAGGAAGCCCTTCCCACAAAGCAGAGAACAAGGGGGTGGTTTTCCAGGATCCTGCCCCATGCTGGAGCAGCGAAGGCAGTGTCACATCCTGACCCACTGTGCTGTTGTCCCTGGGCAGGTCTCTGTGCCCAGAGAGCTGCAGACCATGGTGCAGATGCCTGGGTAGATGTCAGCCCTTCTGCAGGTCCCCATCTTGCTCTGCCGGCTGTCACCCATGTGGCTGGAAAAGGACATAAACGTGTAGTTGGAAAGCATTCAGAGACTCTGTTGTGTGTGATAGAAACAAATCCTCTTTCAGATGAAGATCAAGTTTTTTACTCCCATTTCCTGATCCTTCTTTCCCCACAAGTCTGGGCTGGTGTTTCTCCTTCCTAGGTATCTTTTCAGTGCAAACTGACTTTGAGGCTGTAAAGTCCTCCTGCCTTGAAAACAGATGTTTATAAAAATTTTAATGTAATTTGTATGTAGGTATATGTTAATAGTGACCTGCATTAGAAGTCCTGCTGCCAGATGTCACGTAGACTCCTTCAACATCCCTACCTGATTATGTGTTTGGACACGTGAGGTTTCACTGAAGCTGGTGGAGCTGTGGCCAATTACAGCCCTGCTGCACTGGCCATAGGGTACTGGAGGAACTAGGTTTGTGTTCTGGAAACTGGGTGATGTTGTTCTGACGGTGATAGCGTGGTAGTGCAAGATGATAAACCCTGACTCCTGAAACTGGAGCATCTGCTACTTGTTTTGAACCTGACCTGATTTTGTAGTTCTGGGTATGGCAGGTATGAAATTTGCTGTTTGAGGAATCAGACAGCAGCTGCTTAATCATTTATAAAGTAAAAAGACTGTGGCACTTCATTTCTGATGTGAAGTGCTAATTAGTTTACTATGGGATACAGACTGCAGGAAATTTGTGTTTCTGGCACAGTGGCTGTTCATCTTTAAAAATGTGTTTGTCACGGTGTTATGTTTATATCATTAGTGTAGAGCAATATAGTACAGCCCAGGCTGTGTGAGAGGAGGGAAAACATCAGCACCTCATTTAGAAATATGCAAGGCTGCTGTTAAATAAGCTTATTAGAGGCTGCGCCCCACCCAGAGAGGAGAGCATTAGGTATCAGTCTCCCTCTGGAGCTGTGGATCATTTTGGGCGTAGTTGTGGCTTTCAGCTACATCAGGCACTCGACATAGGTGGAGGTCAGTGGGAAAAAGCTGGGAATTGAAATCCTGATGTAGAACCTGATAAATAAATAGCTACACTGCATGTTGTTGTTAGCCTTGAAGGAGAGTAGCATGGCCCTTTCATTCTTTCTAAACTAAAGTTGGGTAATGTGAATGACAGTAAATAAATCTTTGTGGAAGTGTAGACTTAATTTCTGAGAGGTCCTCAAATTTGTGCTAATATGAAGGATTAAGTAGGCTAGTTAGAGGCATATTATGATTAAATTTTTTTTTTTTTATAATCTTAAGGAACCAAATTGGTTTGCAAACACTTTTACCAGAAGTTGAATCTTGCTTCAAAAGCTCTTGATCAGGGCAGGTTGGATTACAGACTTATCCCGTGCACTGGTGCTGCTGCTTAAGCATCTTATGTACTGAGAGGTTAGAACATCAAAGAGAGGGCGCCCAATGTCTGCATTTCACTTTATATTTAAGTTAGTAATTAAGGGCCAGGGACGAGCAAAACCAATTTTTGAAAAGTCGCTTCATCTTTATTTGGGGTTAATTGCATTAATGCTCAAAGCTTGACAGGTTTGGTTCATGACAGGAATTTTAAAAATAAAGTTGTAGGGGATATGCAGCCTTCAGCATTGTCTGAAAGTCCTAATTCCCAAGTAATCCTGTTGTTCATGCTCATGAAACCACCTATAAAACAGTACCTTTGAGCAGCTTTAAAATTTATTTTTAAAGGCAGTGTAACTGTGTGCTGTTGGCTTCTAACTTGAGCAAAATGGGAAGATTTTGATGAAAATCTGCATAGAGATTTGTACAGAAAGGAGAAACACATCTGGGTGAAGCAGGATGAAGTGGGACTGCAGCTGGTTCCTGGGGGGAATTCAGAGGACAGTGTGGTACCACAGGTTTTTGGGTTCTAGCACGGAACCTCAGTGATGCTTCTCATTGCCCTGAGCCCAAGCCAGGGGTCAGGGCTTGAGGCTGGAGCCCTTGGAGTTGCAGCAACAGCAGATGTCAACAGAGGTGTGTGCCATGAAGCAGAATTGTCTCTCATAACTTTGTGAGGATGCTTGGTGGGGTTTTTTGTGTTCCCTGAGCTTTACTGTTCGCTCTACAGAATGTTACTAATATTGGCTGCAATCATGTGTAATCAATAAGAGTGCAATCATGGATTAGAGCCTGTTTTAATGCTCTGGTCAGGACAGACATCTGCGAGCCTGCAGAATTTGGCATTTCATGCATCTGAACAATAACTCACCTTTTACTGTGGAAGGTTCAGAGACTGAAAATGATCAAAGCTTTAATTTCATTAGCTATCACTAGGGACTTTATGTGTGTCCTTTCCTGTATGCCTAATCAAAAGTCCTGTCTAGGAGCAATACTGTGTTGCAGATTTAAAAGCAGATTGATGCTCTTGTCCTCTGGCCTCACAGGCAGATGAATTCTCTATTCATGGGAAATTCATATGAACAACTTTGAAAAGAGGAGCAGCAATTCAGCTAAACCTTGTTCCATTAATTTTGGCATAGAAGATAACATGCAAGGAAGCCTGAGAATCCACTTGGGATCATCTTTTCCTATTATGTTGGTAGCAAACCTTTGTTCTTTTTATTGCTCATTATTCTGGATCTACAGTCAATAATATGAGGAGAAGCATGAGTCTGACACACATCAAGTTTTCTGTTGCCTTTTAAACTGACATTCTCCTTAGATCACTGTTGTGTAGGCTTATTCCTTATCAGCAATGAATGCTGTGTTGTTCATATGACTGTACATCAAACAGCTGTGCAGTAGCTGTCTCCTGTGTTCCCCTGACAGTGGTACATATATCTACAAAGACATTTTCTGAGAGCTCTCTCTCGCCCTCCTTTTCCTCCCAGAATAGAAATCTGGATGGTACAGCCTTTGGAAACCACCTGGGTATTTATCCTACTGGCTTTCCCTTGCTGAATTTTGTTTTCTGTTCTGACTCTAAGGAGCCTGGGTATTATTTAAGTGTTTCAAACTAACCTGCTTGCAATCAGGTTCTTAAAGTGGAAGTCAATAAAGGACTAAGACTGATGTGAATGGATAATTCATCAGCTGCATATAAGCTCCACCAAAATTATGCTAAATTGCATTTAGCTGTCTTTTGCATCACAAATTTTCTTTGCTCTTTTTTGTTCTGTGTGTGTTTAACACTATCCAGGTTCGAGGGACAGTGCACTCTTGTACTTGGGTCAGCTGGGAAGGTGAAGTCCAGATGGGACTTAAATCTTACCTGTTTTATCACCTACTTCATCTATCAAAGGGATGAAAAAATGGGTGAAGTTTTTATTCATGAGGCTGGACTTGAAGTCCATGTACCCTGAATAAGGGTGGGGAAAAGGTTCTTGCCTTGCTCCAGCCTACCCATGGAGCTGTAACTTTGCTGTAGGAGCATAAAGCCTGCACAAGGTCAGTGGGAATCTTGATGGGAAAAGCAGCTGGGAGCACTGAGGAGGGAAGACCTGAGTACCTGTGGCTCTGCCTTCTGAGATGGAGCATCTGAGAGCATTGCTCAGGCTCACAGGAGCTTGTGAAGCATAAAGAATAATTGTGCAGGACATGTAAGTTCAGTGCAAAGATACCATGGATCATAGAGCAATTGAAAAAACCAAACATGTAAAAAAATCCCCAAACTGAAAAAACGTAACACAGATCCTTTGTGCTCTGTTAAAGGAGAAAATAATCATCCTCATTTTTCAATCTAGTTAGGCAATAGGGGGAAAAAGGCAAAACAAAAAGGCACTGAGGACAGCAGGCACAGCACAAAACCATGTAAACTTTTCCTAGTGGGTGGGTTGGATTTTCCTGTCGCAGGACAGGGCTGTTCCCTGCCCTGTTTCTTTCACTACAAAGCTTCTTTTCTTTTCTTTTCTTTTAGAAATGGCACTTGAAAACGGAATCTTTTTTTTATCTCTGTGTTTAAATTTGGATATGACTTGACCACAGTGCACAGATGCCATTGGAGATCTTCCTGGCTGATTCCTCTCCAATGCAGTGTTATGTGAGGGAATGGCAATTCCCTGCTGCCAAACCTGGCACTGGCACTGGCTCAGATTATTGGAATAACCCCATGGATATTTGTCACCACTCTCTCCCAGTGGAAGAGGGAAACTTTTTGTATTTGGTACATGTGGGTTGCTGTCAAAGTCCTCTAAACACAGTGGTGGGCAGTATTGGAGGAGGAGGAGGAAGACTTTTTGTGGCTACAGGCTCTAAGATTCCAAGGGATGATGAAACCCTTGGGGTGGAATTTGGATGCTGGATTTCAATGTACAGCCCAAATCCTTGCTTGTCTCTTGCTACAAGAAGCCATACCCTTCTCTGCCTCAGATCGCTTCTTATCCATTTGAAACATGGTTATTGTTTTCCCCATGTGAAAGCAAGGCTTGGAGGGACCGAAACTCCCTGGCAACAGCATAGCCAAGGGATACCAGCACCAACAGGAGCAGCAGGGCTGCTTTCACTCTGCTGTGCATGAAAGGGAGAAGTGTGATCCTGGGGACACAGGTCCAAAGCCTGTCTCAAACAGGCAGGCAGTCATCTGTCTGCAGAATTACATCACCCAGCTGCCACAGCGGCGCTCACTGTGGCGAGCTCCTGCAGTACGGAGAAGGTTGATTAATAAGGAATGAAGTGGGGTTTGTGAATATTTTCGCTGTGCTGTGGGCACGCAGGCGTCTTCCTCCCGTGAGGACCATTTGGGATAGGCAGGCAGTGCCCTTGGGGAAGCAGTGCCGGCAATGCCGTGGGATTTAGCTCTCCCACCCAGCCGGGATGCAAGCTGTTCCTGCCCCTTTCCATTCATTGCATTGCACAAGTTTGCTCTTACAGGTCAACCTTGCTGATGATTTTAGCCAAAAATCTGCTCTTTGAATAGTTTCTTCAACGAGGTGATGATGGTGGCATATTTGGTTCCCAGCAGCTTCTGTCCCAAAAAGCTTAGGAAGTGTCAAATCCTCTGAGGGGAGGTCTTAAAAAGAAAAATCGTCCTTCGTCTTCCACCCTCCTTTAACTTGTAATGGGGAAGAGCTCTCAAATGGGAGGTGCGGCTTGGGACCATTAACACTTTAAGCCCCAGAAGGGCAGGGTGCTGTCTAGTTTTAAACTGGCTCGAGGCAAGGCTGGAGTCTCTCGTGGGTTATTATTGCAGTGTTTATTTGCTCTGGGCTGTTTGTGAAGAGCTCGGCCACAACGCCCAGCTTTGTTTTTCTCATGCAGCAAGTGCTGTGTTAATGGAGTTAGTTTAAGAGTAGAGCAAATCATCTCTTTAGCGCGTTTTGGGTGTTTTACCCATATGATGCAACAACCAAGGGGAAAGTGCTGAACAGAGGGATGGCTCTGTGCTGTGGGTATTTGCCACAGTCAGAGCTGGAAGAGAAGCTACTGCATCTATTTTACTGTGAGGCACTGGCCCAAGTTGTGTTCAAAGCCAGGTTAGATGGGGCTCTGAGCAGCCTGATCTAGTGGAAGGTGTCCCTGCCCATGGCAGGGGGGTTGGAACGAGATGAACTTTCAGGTCTCTTCCAAGCTATTCTATGTCTGCAGGACTGATATTCCCCCCCCCCTTTTTTTTTTCCCTCCACTTGCTGGTTCCCACAAGTGCCTTTTTCAAGTAGGATTTCTAGTGTATAATTTGAGCACGGGCTCAGCCGGGAGCAAACGATGACAGCTTTGTTCCCTGTATAGCAGATAATGAGGTGTTGGAGGCAGATAGCGCGGGATTCGTGTGTGGAGCGCCTGCCCAGCTCACTGAAGTGCGGCAGCGCTGAACGTCGGTGAGCGGCTTCCTCTCCTCCTGCAGCATCTAAATGGGGTTGTTGTCAGGGCATATGGCAAAAGGGTTAAAATTTAATTAGAAAACATAGTGGTAGCTGCTGGAGCTTAACACAGCTTTATATAAGCTGCTAAGGACAAGGCTGCTGTGTGGGCTGCTGGTAGGGCTGAGCTACTGCAGCCGCTGGCTGGGCGTCAGGAGCCGGGGCATGCCTGGGAATCTGCCCAGGAAGCGCCGTGAAAGAGGAGTTTGTTTCAAGGCTTGACCCTGGCTCTGTGCAACACCCCTGCCCGCCGTATAAAGCCGGGCAGCCTCATGCCAGGCGTCTGAGCGAGGCAGCGAGAGCAGCCGGCGGCAGCCAGCCGGGACGGGGGGCTTGTGTTCCCAGCGGAGCGGCTCATGGCTTCGGTGTTCATGTGCGGGGTGGAGGACCTGCTGTTCAGCGGCAGCCGCTTCGTGTGGACGGTGACGGTGGCAGCGCTGCGGCGGTGGTACGCGGCCCGGCTGCGGGCGTGCCGGCAGGCGCTGCGAGCCTGGTGTGGCCTCCGCGATGTCTATCAGGTAAAAAAACCCCAGCTCTTCGTCCCAGCTTTTCCTTGGAACAGCATCCCGGCACCTGGCGGGTGCGTGTTCTCTCTTCGGGCTGGTTCCTCCGTGCGCACCCCCGGCGAGGCGGCTGGGATGGGCTGAACAGCATCGAGGCAGAGCTGGGAAGGTGCTCAGAGCATCCTGAACCTGGCTCTGAGATGATCCCGGTATTGCTTTCGAAGTGCCTGAATTCGGGGTTTGGGGGAGATATTTTCTGAGCCAAATAGGTTTTATCAGTCAGTCAATCTAGAAGTGTTTTGGCAGCCAGCTGCCCCCCATATCACAGCCCCTCGGAGCCCCTCTTGCTGCTGTCACCATCCTTGCCCTCGGGATCTGGGGGACAGAGCTCTGCGAGCTCCTCTCTGCCTGTGTACTTGGAGCACGATGCTCCCATGGGGAGAGACTGGCTGTGGCTTTTTCTGCTGTTTGTGTCACTGCATAGTGGCAGCTTGCAACGTGATAGTCCTTTGCATGGCAGAGGGCTTGCTGCTTGGGAGGGGTGCAGTGAGTCCTGGAATGGCAATTGGGGGGCTCCCCTTCGTGCAGGCAGGAAGCACAGCCCTGTACTTGCAGTTATTGTGGTATCCAGTTGCAGTGAGGGTGGTGTCACTCTTTTCCGAGTCTGTTTTTGCTGTCAGTTATTTATTTCTGTGTGTCTGTATTTCTGTCTCGCATGTGAACTTGTGCTGCGTGCCCGCTCTCAGCGCCGCTGTGTGCGTTTGCTACCATGAGGGTGAATCTTTCACAGCAGCTTCTCCCCTCTCCCTGGTGTGTTGCAAAACAGAGAATGACACAGCTCGAAGCAAACAGCTCTCCAGAGCCACCAGGATGCAACTTCCATGGGAAAGTCATGCTAACAGGACATCTGTGCCTGTTTAATCCTAAAGCGATCTGTTGGTATTTAGCTTTAGGGGTAGGCTCAGGAGTGAGCAAGCAGCTTTACAGTGGTGGATGTACAAGTGCTTGAATGTACCTTGGGCAGATGATGCACGTGAACACTCCGTGATGTGTCTGACACAGGTGTCACTGTGGACGTGGATCCATATATGGATCATGACTAGTTAGGGAATGCAGGAGTAAAGGCATCACTGCTCCTCATCTGCCCACCTTTACTGACCTGTAGGAATGTGGTGGGATGCAGTCCTGACTCTCTTCTTCCTCTCTAATTAAAATCCACCTACACCTGTGCTGTGTGGGTGTTATTTTTAGGGTCCATTCACATAAAGAGCATGGAGCTTAGACTGCCTTCCCTCTCTACTGCATCCCCGTGGAGGTAAACCCCATCCCTCCAGGGCTGGAATAAAGGCTTGGTGAGGACCAGCTCTGACAACAGCTGTATTCAGCCTGTTCAGCTGCCATACTCTGATGGCTGGCTTGAAGTGAAAAGAGACTTTTTCAAAACAAAGTGTAGCTGTATCTCTGCCCAAACTTACTGTGTCCTAGTGGTTGCTTTGTCTTGTCTTTTCTTTATGAAAAGCATCACAGACGTGTGCCTGTGTCTGGAAGTGGGGATGTGAAAATGGGTAAAAAGAGGAGACTGGTCCTTCTCTCAACCTACCAGGCAGACCTTGAGCCAGGGAAGTGGACAGGGAGTGCCCCTTCCCCTCTGCCCACAACTTGTCACAGCCAGACTGCTGGGATCATGCAGGGACCTGTTGCTCCCCACTCACTGCTCTGAGGGTCTTCCCTGGGAGGTGAAGCCCAGCAGGAACAAGGCAACTCCCGTGTTTTAACATCAGGAATTTGCTAGAGGTAATTTGGGGTGTATTAAAGCGAGATGGCTGAAAGAATGCCCTGCAGCTCTTCCTTGTTGGGTTGTGTAACACTTTGCTTTTTGTGCTGAAGTCTTGGCCCTCAGCTGCTCAAACCCCTGGCTGAGTCCAGTGAGTGAGGACTGAGCACACAGCGTTAAATGTCACCCAACTGCTCAGATACCAGAGCCCTGCAAGGGCTTGAATCAAATTGGTTTTCTCATCTTTTTTTAAGCACTTCAAGTATGGAAACGGCTAGAGACAGTGGCTGGGTGACCCTCGCATACAGGGAGGAACTCTGAGCCACGCTGGGTTACATTTCTTCACCTCAGGCTCTGTGGAGCAACCCAGGAGCAACACATGCAGTGTAGAGCTCTCCATGGGGTTGTTTCTCTGAGGAGGTGGATGTTGCTGTGTCTGTGGGACAGGACTCTAATCTTGGGTGTGAGATTTTGTGTCCCATCATGACCATAGATCCTGCATTGTCTTGAGCAAATTGTTTTCCTCTGTTCCCCTGTTCTTTGTAAAAAGGGTATAACAGCACTCTCCTACCTGCCAGGGATGCTGTTTGTCCTCTCAGATTTTTTCCCAGAAGTCCTGTAGTTATTGCAGCCACATGAAAGCACCTTTTTGTCCTGTGTTCTTACTAAAATTGACTCCTGGACATGTGTTTGACACAGTCCTTTACCACCTTGGCTTCATGCACAATATTGATATTTCTGTAGCTCCTGTGCATTCATATTCTGGGTGTGAAAAATACCACAGGTTTTATATAGAGGTTCTTTTGGCTGAACTTAGGCTTTTCCCCTCTCTGAGGGCTCCCTGGACTGCGCATGGTGTGACAGATCAGGACACCAGGCAGAACTTTGTCACTGAGCTGCGTGCAAGGGACACGCAGGGGAGAGTGAGGTGACAGGCACTTGTGCTGCTGATCAGCCCTGGCAGCCTCAGTTTGTTTTGATCAGTATTTGGGAATCACATTTTGTGGGCCAGTTGCTATTTTTGTGTGAGTTGGATGCTGCCAGTAAGTCCCTATTTAATCATCAGTACATTTTTGTGGAGAAAGGAAAGCAAGTAGGATTCCTTCTCCTTGGGCTGCTACATTTGTTGTTGTGGTGAGGGGGATTTTTAGTCTGTTTAAAATACGAAATTCTTGGCAGCCTTGTGGGAGAGCTGAGCTTGAGTCCCAGCATGGAGAAGCCACAAACACCTCTGTGTGTCTGAGCAGGGTCATCCCCATCGGTGTTTGGGAGCCGGCAGGTGCGGAGGTGGTCACGGGGCAGCGCTGGCTGGCAGGGCAGGCTCAAATCCTCTCTGCCAGCATAAAGCCCTTACCTGCCTTAGCAGCTTTAAGCACAACTAAAACCCACCCCAACAAGCACAAACCAGCCTTTGTCAGTCACCTTTTCCTTAGCCTTTGTATTTCTGGCAGGCATGTGTGGGAAACCTGTCGTTCTACCTGGTCACTGGCACAGGCACTTTAGCCCCAGCCCAGGCACTTCCCCAAGCTGGTCCTTGCTCCAGAATGCTTAGCATCATCTGTCCCACCTGCCAGAATAGAAGGGATGTCCTGCTTGCCCAGAGCCCATTCATCTGGAGGAGGCTGTGAGCCAAAGCTCTGCTGGGGTGTCCCATTTCACTCTGAAATAACCCCTGAACCCACACGAGGGGAGGGGCTGCACAGTGTGTGGGTTGATTCTCTGAGCCCTTGGGTTGTATGCCAGGGAACATTGTCTTGTCCACGGCAGGGAACGTTTAAAGCCTGTCCTAGAAATAACAGATTTGCAGAGACAGCTGATAGAAAAGCTGGCACAGGTCTTTTTTTCTAACAGCAGCAAGCCTGTATGAGTTTTTGGGGCTTGGAAAAATTCCTGGATGAGAATTCAGCATAGAAGCCTTCACTTAAGGGTTCCCATTTCTTACTGGAGAAAGGAGTGAGGGCTGTGTTTTGTTGTGGAGCTCTAGCACATAGTGCTGTGGCTTTGAGGGTCTTCCCAGAGCCCCTCCTGATGCCTGAGATGGGACAACATGGCATTTCTAGGTGTCCTGATACTATTCCAATAGAAAGCTTTCTGCAGGGCTCTCCACATGATGGCTTTATAGGCCACCTGTCTTAGATTTAATTATAGGGCAGTAAAACAAAGTGAAACTTTTATATAAATGAGGTTAACAAGCAGCTGCAAAGCCAAAAACTTCTAGAATCAACACTTATCCTGTGTTTAGTCACCTGCATTTCATTGGCCTGATTTTCATTGGGGTATTGACACGGAGTTTTCCTCTGAGATATCAATGCCGACTGCCACCAATACATCCCACACACAGTGATTCCTCACTATGGTTAAGCAGGAACGAAACATTGAATCAAAATCTATTTGATGATGCAGCTAACTGTTATAAATTAAAAGCTGGTGAAGTGAATGCTTTAGGGTGAGGGTTAAAGATGTGTCAGTCAGTCTGCTCCATGCAAAGTGAAAAGAAACTGGGCAAACTGTTCCCAAACTCCCTGCAGAACATAATGGCATGTTGTGATTGATCTGCTGGATGTACAACCAGATAGGGGAACATCTCTGTGATTAAGCAGTTTAGGAGTAACTGGAATTACCAATTGCCCTGGTAATTAGCTGATAAATTATGACGTAAAAGTGTAAACTTTTCATGTGGGTCCTTTAGACAAAGTGCTTTTGAACCTCTCTGAAAGGTCATTTCCTCTGTGTGAAGTGAAAAGAATTTTGCTGATGAAGCACAGTAAATCAGCTTTGTACGTGTGTCTGGCCCATGGTACCTGGGGTGGAGGAGCGGGAGAGGAAGCGGCTGACTTCTGTTTCCTCCAGGGCTAACGTAGTTGGTTTGGATAGTGAGCACCACGCTTCCTCTGCTACCACACCTCAACTTTTCATTATGAAAAATGCTGACGACAAATTGAGATGCCTTTTTTCCTTCTCTTTTCACAATGATGAAAAGCAGTGCTGGAGTGGTGAGGGAGGGCACAAAGCAGGCGCTGCGTTGTCAGGGCAGAACTTTGTTCCACACCAGACAGACCCCAGGAGTGATGCTCAGCAGAAGCATCTCAGGTGTTCTTATGGGTCAGGGCTTTTCAAAGAGAGCTTGAAAACCCGTTTTGGAGCACACTGAATATGTGTCTGTGTCCCTTGACAGATTTAAACTTGTGCACTGGGGATTAACAGTTACCCTGGAAAAGCTTTGCTCTGGCTGCTTTCATCCAGCTGTTTTTCTTTTTAAAGGGATCTGATCTAAGGCAGTGATGCGGCTCATATGTCACCTGCAGAGCTTTGGCTGTGCTGAAACTCCCATCATGTCCAAACCTGGCATGTGGAGGTGTCCCCATGGCTGGGACTTTGGGGGAGCCTTTAGGAGGGCTGGGAACAGGCCTGGCTCTGGGCACTGCCTCCTGACAGCTTAGAGTTAAACTTGGCTCTGCCCACTTCCAACAGCAGCTTTCCAGAGCTCTCTGCCAGATATATTTCCATCTGAGCTCATGATATAGCGTTTTCTGTTTGAGAGATTTCATTCAAACAAAAATACAATTTTTTTTTTTGGTACCACTTCTCCCTCTTCCCTCACTGACAAACTTCACAACCAGACTGTGAACTTCATCTCATTTCCTTAGGGGTGTCATGGTGCCAGTTTCAAACAGTGCCTTCTATTCACAAACCACTTGGGCCTGTATAAATATTTTTCCTCTTCGATGTGACTCAGCTCACAAAATACGTTAGATTTCGAATGTCGCTGGCGCCGCTTCTCAGAGGCAGCAAGTCCTGTACAAAGGTATCACTGTATGAGCTTGCCTGGATAAATCTCCATTTTGGCCTTTGCAGAGAGGCTGGCCAGCTCACTCTGACTGGACACAAGCTGTATGAAAAGGAAAATTAGAAGTGTTTCAGGCACATGCTGGTTTTTCCAAGCTTCATTTTTGTCCTTCTGAGTGTTTATCTCTCTGTCACTCCTTTTTGCTGGCATTGTCACTGCAGCGCTTTGTGATCTTGGATGGACTGTCCATGTGCTTAAAATAACACTGTGCTATCTTTGTCCCCTCATTTTCTGAAAATCAGGCCACCCCTTCTGGAGTCTGCATTGCTCTTAAAACCTCTGAGTCATAATTAGTGATTAGTAATTCTACTAATCTTCTGTACAGATGGAGGCCAGTTCATTCTCAGAGACTGCAAAGAGGATAAAGCTATCAGTGCTGGAATATATTAGCTTAAATAACCTCCCACACACAAATACACATGTACACTTTTCCCCACTAATTGATCTGTCATTCATTTAAACATGCATCAGTGGTGTGTTGGGGAAGGAGATGGGGAGAGTAAGTGTCCTCAAAAAGCTGAGAAGAGCCTGAACATGCTGGTTTCAGCCATAAAAAGTCATCTTTGACAGTCCAGGCAATGCTAGGATTAAGACTGTGGTGTTTCTGTGGTTGCTTTTCCAGCTGATGTGGGGTAGGTGCTGTCCTGGGGGTGGTGCCCCAGTGTGCATCTTCCTGCTGGCCATCAGGCACAGGAGAGTGGTGCCAGCAGAGCTGGGAACGGGGATGGAGGAGTCACTGCACTTCCACCCATGGCACTGCTGGTGATGTGCTGGTTCCTGAGCATCCTGGCTTTACTTTTGGTTGGGCCAGTGGTTTCCAGGCAGGGAGATGTGGGCTGGGCAGAGGGTGTGAGGTTTGGAGCAGGGTGGTGTTTGTTAAGCTGTAGTGAAAGTGGCAGTAATTCCTCTCTCACTTCAAGAAGCACACTGCATCTGTTCACCTTGCTGGGAGGGCTGGGGTGCAGCTGGGGTGTGCTGCATTCCCTGGAGGGTCACCCTTCAGTGAAGGGTCGTGGCACTGCTATTCCCAAACTCAGCTTGCTCCTGCCTCAGAGTTGCAGAGATTTCCCTATGCTCAACTCTAACAGCTTCCTACCTCTTACAGGTGTGCTGTATTTTTTCAAACTCTAATTTTTTAATTAAAAAAAAAAAGTTATCTGTACAGCTGAATTATGCAGCCCTGGTCTGTGTTTGTTTGGAAGCCACAGATCCTCTGAAGAGCTGTGCTCTCCCTTCTCCAGCTATTCCTGTCCCTGTGGTTATCCCAGCCGGCCAGAAGCTGGCACCACCCAGGTAACCTTCACGTCATTTCTCTAAGGAAACATGACTCACTGTCTATTTTCCATCTTATTTTTGGGGCTTTGCAGTCTGTGTTTTGGAGACAAATGGAAGTTTGCTGCTCTGAAATCCTCTCCCCAAACTTACTGCCACCCCTTAGGCTGTTGGTGAGGTCTGGACCAGCTGGCTGGACCTGACCTGGCACCCTCCTGCCTGATGTGGGGCCAGCTTATGGTTTTTTCATGAAACCTGTGATACTGAGCATGGAGAGGAAACCTTTTGTAGTCTCATGACTGTGAGAATGTTGGCTTTTACAAAATAACTTTGGGAAAAAAGACAACTCTTTGTCTGCAGCTATTTAAGGGGTGGTTATTTGATCAAAGATGTTTCTTCTGAATTAAACAAGGAGGGTGAGACACCTCTGGCACCTCACTGCATCCCAGGTGTCTGGGGTAGCTGCCTTCTGGAGGTGTCTGGATTGGTGGTAATTTGGGGAGGCAAGGGGAGCAGGGCTGCCTCACCCTGTGTGATGGGTGGAGCAGGCAGTGCTGCTTCTCTCCCCAGCATTGTTGGGAAGGCTCTGTCTTTACACAGTGCTCTGCAGCTTCATGGAACCAGTTGTTGGCCTCAAACAATGGGTACAGAGCCTCCTGTTTGGGGGACTTTATCTGGGCCAAGGGGCCTCAGGACCTCTAAGAAGAGGGAGCTGCATCTCTGAGGTGTTTTTGTCCAAAGTGTGATTCATTTTCACTCTGGGAAAAGCAAGTTAGTTTGTTGCAGGTGTTGAATTTTTTTTTTTTTTTCTATTAAAAGAAATCCCTGGCTTGTAAAAATTGGGGTGGGAAGGTCTTCATAGCTTGTCCTCTGTGTGCATAGTGACTGCTCAGTTGAGAGCATAAATAACTGAATAAGAGCATTCGGGTTTTTGAAGTAAATGCATGTGTAAATTTGAGACTTTGTGCCTCTTGTGTACCTGCCCGAAGGTCAGGTTGGAATTCTGGAAGTTGCAGCTTCCTGGACTTGGGTGCACAGTTCTTTGTTGTTCTGTTTTTTCGTTTTTCAGTGAAAGCAGTGTCAGCTGTTTGAGTTTTCTTTGAGGAGAGCTGTCTTTGTGCCTGTGTGGCACCTGTGCTCTGCCTGACACAGTTACACAGTTTGTGCTGCTGCGTCAGAGCCGGGGGGTGTGTGAAGCCGTGTGGGTTGATGTGCCAGTGGGGAAGGAATCCGGGAATCAGAACAGAACTCAGTGTTTTGCACACAGAGAACAGCCTGCAAAGGGAGCAGCAGACCAGCAGGCAGATGATTTACTCCTCTACCAGCAGCAAAGTGCACTCCTGTAGACCCAGGAGCAAATTCAGAGTGATGGCCAAGGGTGTAAACTGTGTCCACACTCTTGGTGTCCTGCCCAGAGTGCAGCAGCTCACATCAGAGGCAGCAGACCCGTGCTTTGGAAAGCAGTTTGGGAAATCCAGTGGAATGCTGCACCCGGGGGTGTCTGTTGCAGGGAGGGACTGTGGGGGTGTGAGTGTATGAAGTGAGGGCAGGTGTGCTGAGAAGACAAGCTCTGGTTGTCTCTGTGCCTGTATCCCTTCAGATGGGCTGGTCCCCACTGCCACAGGGCTCAGCCTTGCTCCAAGGGGTTCAGACTGGGGATGGATTGAAGTTTTAGTGCTGTGCCAAGTCTTTACACAAAGGACCCTCCTGTCCCCAGATAGGAGTGTGTGGGGTGGAGGAGCTGGGAGGGGCGATGGAAGCTCCCAGCGAGCACAGAACTGCCAGCGTGGGGGTCCTCAGCCACTGCTGTGACACAGGGACCCTGATCCCACACCGAGCTGTCTCACTGCCCCAGGACTGGCACCTGTGCTATGCTTTTGGTCAGTAACTGCTGGCTTTTCATTCGGTTTTGTTTTATAATAAAGGGGTTAATATTACAGACAGGGAAAAAAGAAAAAAACCAACCCACAGTTGTAATGCTTTCGCATTTTTAACAATCCCATTTCAACCCCATGTGTCCCCTGGCTCACACTGGAAGGGCTTTTGTTTCTGAATCTGTAATCAAAGCAACAAAAGTGAAGGTCACTTCCTTCAGATTATATGGCAACGGAAGAAGTCCGGGATCATGTCTCCCTCCTTCCCCCTGCTTGAAAGTACAGAAAACATGAAGGCTTAGTGCATGCATGCTGGGAGTACTTCTTGGGTGTCTCCAGTCCATTTAAACCAGCAGGGTGTGTGATGTGGAGGTAAGAGGCTGTATTTTAATTTCTGATGCTTAGCAGTGACAGATAATGTTATTTAGTGCTGCTGCAGTGTGTCCTGAGTTAAACATCGTGCAGAGCTCAGAGCTGTGAGCCCCGGAGAGCCGGCAGCCAGAAAGCAGCACAGAGCAAAGAAAGTTTGGGTGGTGTAGGGTGAAACCTTTCTGCTTGCTCTTCTCTTTGCCTTGAAGGGTCAGTCCATAAAAATTGCTTTGCATCTTTTGCACTCCATTGAGGAGATAAGGGGCTGTTTGTTTATCCCAGCATTTACAGCTGCTTTTTCCTGCCTTTGTTGTAAGTGCTGCCTTGGCTGCTTTAGGAAAGGGCTAAATCCAAGCTGGATCCTGGTAACTTTGCTGCAGCTGGAGCAAAGATCTATAACTTCTGGTTGGAGAGAAAACCTCTTTTCAGAGATTACCCTTATGGGCTGCTCTGAGATATGATTTAACCCGAACAAAGCACAGATTCATGACTCCTGAGAAAAGGCGGTCGGCGCCTGGTACAGTAACTCCTTTCAGCACGCAACTATTAAATATCTCCTCATAAGGTCCCCTCCCCTCTCCCCCCCCAAAAACCCTTTTGAAGAGGTGGCCTGGAGATGCAGCAGTGCACACAGAGCTGGAAGGTAACGGCTGCTGAGAAAGAGCCTTTGATCCAAAGCACTTGTTTTGCTTTAAAAGTGAAATATGGAGCCATCCAGATCAGCCCTGCCGAGTGCCTGGCAAGGTGCTGGCACTGCAAATGTTGGCTCCTTGCCTCCACAGAAACGCTGCTCGCTGCCTGCTCCAGCCCATACTCACTGTTGTGACTTCTCTTGGTTCATTTGTTTGCTCTTTGCAATTTTTTAAAGAGTTGCAGATTTAAAGGACTTGTGCTTTAGCCTTCTTTTAAAATTATTTTTCACCTCCTTCTTATTTGCTGTCCATCCAAGGCTGGCATCTGGGTTTCCTGAGAGGCTGTTGCCAAGCATGAGTGGCTGGAAAAGTCCAAGGCGGGATGCTGGGTGCAGGGACCTGGATGGGGCAGGAGAGGAAGAGATTCAAGATGCCTTTAGAGGATGAGGTGCTGCCTCGAGGGGATGGCAGATATTTGGTCACAGCTTGCTCTGCCTGTGTCTCCTGCTTTGGGAGCTTTCCCTCTAAAACCCAACTCAGGGGTGAGCAGGGAGGTGGTGGAGGAGATAGAGGAGCATCCTGTGAAAAGTCATCAGAAATGAGGGAGAGGTGCAGGGCTGGGGAGAGGCAAAAAGGCATAAAGGGCAGGGCGTGGGTCTCCAGGGATGTAAAACTACTCTTCTATAAGGGTATTTTTTAGTCTTCTGTAACTATTCCTGTAACAGGGAAAGCTGAGTTTGTTCGAGTGGGTCAGGGATGGCTTCTGGGGTGAGGTAAAACTCAGGAAAAGTTACCAGAAGCTCTGCACAGAATATCCCGTGAGATTCGTGTTGTAGAGACTTAAGCAAAGAAGCAGGAGATTAACTACTTTGCCTCCTGGTTGAGCAGCAAAGGTCAGGACAGGTCACAGGAGGGCGGGTGGCCAGCCCTGCCCCACGGTGGGCACTGCTTATTCAGGGGCAGAGGATGCTGCTGCCTCTAGGCAGTGCCCCTTCATGGGCTGCCTCTGCCTTTGTTTGGTCAGGTAGCACCAGGAAAGCCCTCTGATCCCACAGGATACTTTTTCCCCCTGAATTCCCAAGAGATTGCACTGGAACAAAACATCACTGTGGGCTGTGTGCAGTAATGACCTGCCTGCAGTGTCTCAGCAGTGCTGGTGATAAGAGCGTCTCCGGCAGACACGAATTTACTGGCTGTGTTCTGCCAAGGAAAGCAGATGTTGGATTTCGTTGACTTGATATTTGTGGTAGATTTGTACTGATTGTTTCCTATTAATTTTCCTGATAGCTTTTTTATAGGATTAGCTGCAGAGTTGCCTGCCTATTCTTTTCTCGCTATTGTTTTAAATGCACTGCAAAGTGGCAGGAATGGTACATCAGCACATGTGGAATGACACGACCTGTTTGAGAAACACTCCCGTTTTCAGCATGAGACGCCTTTAAGGAGAATACTCCTGCAATAAAGGTGCTGATCCTTCAAGAGGATATCTAACCTCTTCCCCTCTGTCAGAGGGATTCAGCATCCATGATAACACTGCCAGAGAGTTCCTGTGGCTTTTGGCAGTGCCAGCAGAGGTGAAATGCTGGCTGGATGCTGCTTGGCAGCTGGAAAGCCTGGGGCCAGCAGAGCCAGGGAAGAGTTTTTAGCAGCAGTTCTTCCCTCTGCCTCCTGCCACCGGGCTGATTGTTGCCTGTGCACTTGAGTGCTTTCATTCCTGTGCTGGTGCACAGTGAAAAACCCCTGCACCCTGTGTGGAATGGAGCAAAGGCAAGTACAGGATAAGCCATGGGTAGCATCAGGAAAGGCAGCCACACTGCCTCATGGGGAGGAGAGGGGTGAGGTTTTTACATTGCGTGCTCCTGATAGGGAGCAAGAAGCTGCAATTCTCCTGCTTATATTTCGTTCTTGGCAGAGGACTTTAACTCCTGGCTGGGTTACTGGATTTACCATTTTGAGGAAGATTGAATTAATTTGTTCCCTGGATTTTAATTTATTGCTTCTCTTCTTGTTTGTTCAGTTTCAGGGGTTTTATTACAGTGTGCTCACCATTATTTCTGAGAATTTTGGGAGAGGAGGATGAGGTTTAGAGCCCCACAACCTGCTCTGGTGAGTGGGATCTTCTAATGACCCCAGGAGGCTGTGCCTGTCATCCCGTACAAGCCATCAACAGAGTGAATGAAAGAGTCCCTTAGATTTGCCATCCCCTGCAATGAGAAATAATAGAATAAATGGGGAAAAGGAGAGTTGCATGGAAAGTCTGTTGGCATGTGGCCCTGCAAAGCCACAGTGCCTGCAGTGAGGGAGAGCACTTGGGCTGTCCCTGTGCCAGACGTTTTCACTGGCTCAGCTGGTGGGGCTTACATGAAAGTCAGTTGATGCTCTGCAGGAGCCAGTTTTTTCATCGTATCTCCAGCTCACATGGCTATTTTAGGAAGGTGCCATGCAACCCAGGGAGCCTCTCAGCCCCCTGTTCCAGGCACTGTGTTTTATCTCCAGCTCATTGCCAAACTTCAGCAGAGCCAACATTTCCATGTAGAGCATCATCAAAGGGGCATCAAAGTGCAAAGCTCGTGCTTTTCTGCAGCCTGTCTCATCTTAAAACGTTATTTCTGTGCACGTTGTTCAGTCATGGCTTTCAGTGTCTGTCCCTGCCTGGCTGGTCCTCAGAAAGAGAACACCCTGAGGCTGGGAATGGCTCTGTACAGTCCCTGCAGTTGCTGTGGGTAAGCACCCCATGAGTGTGCAGAGCCAGGGGGGCCTCTGCAGCCCTTGGGAGGGATGGGGGTGGCACTTGGAGTCACCTGGGGAGGTGACATTGGTCCTACAGGATGGTTTGCCAGAGCACAAAGGATGAAAGATGTAGCCAGCCATTGTGGAGCATCACTGACTATTTAACATTAGGCAGATACTGGCTTCTGTTAAAGGTTAATAGTGAGATAACAAATTATTTAAGGCAAAATCCTGACCCTATTAAAATTAATGGCAAAATTAATTGACTCCACTGGAAACAGGACTTCAGCCAAAGCCGCCTTTATGACTTGAAGATTAGGAAGGAGAGGCAGTATGTCTGGAGACATGGTCTGCCCCCATAAAGCTGGTGGAACCTCTGCCACTGCCCTCGAAGGGATCACTGCAGGTTTATTGTGTCTATGTGAGCCAGACTGTGGTGTCATGGCAGGAACCACTGGCTGCCCTGGCTGGTGTGAGCAGAGACTGGGAAAACACAAGTTTCTGGATCCAGAGCTGACCCATTGGGCATTGCAGGAGGTACCAGTGAGTCCACAGGGGAGGGCACTGCACTGCTCTGTGGCAAAAAAGCTGGTGGAGAGGCCCACAGTGGGGTGTGGGATGGGGCAATGCTTCCCTTCCTCAGCTCTTCACCCGTGGGAGAGTGGAGCATTTCTAATCCCCATCCATCAGTTTCACCCTGAGCACCTCCCGCCATGGGACACTGAGTGGTGGCACCTACACTCGTCAGGAAAGACCTGTGGGTTGCAGATGGGTTCCCCAGAATGTGCATCATGGTGTCTTTGAAGATCTGTGCAGATTCTTTAAAAAGCTTCCACAGAAATGCTGGTAAAACCCCAAACTTCTGTCTGTTATTTTTCTGCTTATTCTGTAAAGTTCTGAGCGACTCCAAGTGCTGGAACATGATGAAGCTTTGCTCTCCCAACAGACACACCAGGAAACTCTGAGCTCATTTAAACCATTATAACTTTTTCCCTCTTCCCCCCAGCTGCATGCAGGCCCCTTCCTTCCAGAAGGACAGGCAAAGGCTTTTATTTTCCTGAGCTGTGCCTGGTTAGGGCAGCTCCTTATTGCAAGACATCCTTGCATGTGATTTCACATTTTGATCAGGCTGTGCACGTTCAGGGGCCAGACATAAGCTGGCTGATTGTACCAAAGTCAGTGAAGCACTGCTGATCTGAGGCAGCTGAGGAGCTGATCCTAAATGCCTTCAGATCCAAAGGAAAAAACCCACCTAAATGCCAATGAAAATGTGAAGTTTAGGGACTTCAGTATTGAGCTTTGAAATCTCTTGTAGGCTTTATGAGTTACAGAAGAGAGGTTTGGATAAAACCCCAGAACCTTTACAAGAAATTACTGGTGACGCTTTAATGGGTGGTTAACTGCAGCTCAGGTAGGGATTTGGACATGAAATCCTTTAAAGTTCCAGGCTGGTGCTCTGGGCTTGTGCACCTGGAAAGCAGTGCTGCTGCCTCTGAGTCGCTGCCAAAAGCAGGATGGAAGCATTTTGGGATGCCCTCATGGCACAGTCTTTGTGAAATCAGTGTGCAAAGGGACAGCATTCTGGGAAAGGGAATTTTGCTCTTCGGCTTTTTGTTATCTGTATTAGTTCCTTCAGTGCTCTGACTGCCTGAGCCACTGTGGTGTGGCTGTTTCCAGGAATAAATGAGCCAGTTTTTATAATCTACGTACTAATGATGTACCACAGTCCAATTCCTCACTTTTCAAAGTGCAGGTTTAAGGCTGTGTGCTGGCCATTTATTTAGGGAAAATGGTTCCCCTTTCTCTCTCATCACTGGATGCATCAGTACAGGTGTTTTTTCCTGCCTATAAAATACCTTTTGGAACCATTCATCTGCTAGTGAAGTTTAATTTCACGTGGTTACCCTGCCAGGAGCTGATGGAAATAATGTGCACAGTTCAGTGCAGCTGGGAGCAAATCCCTGGTGTCACACACGGATGTTTCCAGGAGCACCCAGGCCTGAACAAAAGGGTTTATCTTGGAAGGAAGGAAAGAGGAGAACTGGGGGAAGAGGTTTGCTCCTTCCAAAAGACTTCTCATGGAATTCAGGGTATTAAAGGTGTGAAGCCTTGCTGGAGGTAGGTGGGGGTGGTTTTAAGGCTCCTGCTGATGGGTACTTAGGTGGCTGCAGGACCCTGGCTCGGCCACCCTGTCCCTGGGCAGGTAACACTTTCCCAGTGGTGTGCACACGTGGGCTGCTGAGCCCAAACCATGGCTCTTCCCCAGGGGGAAAAGCTGGGATGCATGCACAGAGCTCTGAGCCCGTCACTGGCAGACACAGTTGCCAGTTTTGTCTTAATTATGTGCAGCTTACATATAATCTTCTCTTCTTTTGCCAGGGAGTTTTTAGGGTTTGGGATTTTGTTTTTGGTTTTCCCTAGACCTTAAAACAAAAAAGGCTTAAAAATAGAAGTCAGTGACAGATAGGCCAAGCGACTTCTTTATAACTTGCCCAGTTCTGGGAGGAGAAATCTGACCTGGAGGGAGTGCAACACATTGGGTTTTGCTCCTGACCCAAACCCTTCATGATTCTCCATTCCTAAGCTTCCCTTCAGGAGATGTGTTATTCTGACAGCTTTTTTTTTGGCTTAAGGGTTTGGGGTTTTTTTTTGAGATTTCCTGTTTACACCCTGTCTAATTACTCTTTTCTTTTTCTCATTTTTTTCCCTAACGGGATGACACACATGGATGTCTAAAAATATTGCATGTAACAACCAGCTTTGCATAGGGAGGATGTTTCTGTCCAAGAGAAATAGCACAAATATCCTGCATGTGCTTTTTCCCAAATAAACATTCAGGCTCAGGATATTGTAGGAAACTGGTCTATGTAGCCAAGAAGTAGGGTTTTTTTCTCTGCATTGCTGATTTTCTTCTCAAAGATGGATGTTGTGGAAAATCTGCCTCGATGATTTTAGGTGGAGAATTTATCATATTTTTGTCACAAAAAAGAGGGGGCAAGATGTTGTTTCCTCACAGCTAATGAAACCTTTATGATAATGGTAATTTGCTATGTAGAATTACAGTCTCATATGCTTTAGTTTCCACACATGGATATTCTGAGAATTCCTCGGTTTTTTCCCTTCATTATCTGCCTCTTTTACTGAAGATCTGTGTGAATCAGATTCTTGCTGACAGCCTGTAAGTTAGGAGAGCTACAGTATTTTGATAGAACTGTGTTTCTGCATTGGACAGTGTTTGTCTCCTTGCAGTCCTCTCCGTTTCTGAGGTTTTGTTGCTTAGTTGCATACAGAGAATACAAGTGACTTTGGGAAACAATAAAAATCCAGGATCCCAGCCTCTCTGTATGGTTTTGCCAAAAATAGGGCTGTGTAATGTCTCTCTCCTAATTTCCTTTTGGGAATGAGATGAGACACAAGGATGCTTCACAAATTTTATGCTGCTGCTTCTTTTACTGGATAATAGCTTAAATATTAGCAGGCTTTTAAAAATAACTGCTAAGATGACCAATTTGGGGGCATGTTGCAAAAATTGTTCATTTATACAGACAATGCCAAGTCAATGAGAATAAGCTGAAAACAGATGTGTGTGTGTATAAATATCTCAAGACTGCTCACACTAGCTTTTGACTGAGCCAGACAGCTGTGCTCATCTCGTGATGGATTGGTCCAACACATAGAAAATCAATTATATTGTTCAGATTAGCAGGGTGCCCTGAATTAAAGATGAAAGAAAATGTATAAGCAAGGACTCCAGGGCTTTGGGTCTTTGAGGAGCCCAGTGCCCTGGGAGTTGGGACACAGCACAAGTCCCTTCCCAGAGCCTGAGGAAACAAACCTGCAAGCGGATGTGCTGCGGGGAATAAATCAAATAAATCACACCAGTGTCATTGGCAGAGTTAAAAACGAGTCCTTTGCTGCTCTGGCTTCAGGAGCTCAGAGTCTCCAGTTGCTGAGCTGGAGGCACCTTTCCCTGGTCAAAATCCATTGATGAAAGTGATGGAAACCTCTTAATGAAGCTCTCCAGCTTTTCTCCAGGCAAGAGGATGGGACCAGATTACTGGTACCTGTGACTGTGCTGGAGAATTGCTGTGGCATTGCTGTGCCACAGTCATGTCACACCTGGGACTGGACACGGCTGGTGGAAGGGATTGACACTCCAAAGCTTGTGAGGTGAGCTTGCAGCTGCAATAACTTCCAAAGCTTTTGGTTCTACCTCCTGTACAGAACAGGCTTGTGAAATGTGAGTATTCTTGTACATCAGAGCCCTGTCTGCACAGGGAGGCAGCTCAATGTGAGGAGAGAGCTGTCTCCTGGAGATGACCTCTCTGGTGGGCGACATTCCTGATGTAGGATGGGCTTGTGCTTCCCTGTGATAGTAATTTGGAGTTATTTATTTCTGATTGTAAGAGCGGGGTAAGCCAAGTGAAGTGCTCTCTGCCCCATCAGGAATGGGGTGGGGATACTTGGAGTGAGCTCCTGCACAGCTGCAGGAACCAGGGTGCTGGTGGCTGAAACTTTGGGTGTGCAGGAGGAGGACAAGGGCTTGGACTGTCCGGATTAACACTGCTTTGTTTGGGGATTGGAGCCTACAGGTGCAAAGCTGGTGGTCAGACCAGCAGATTTGTGTTCCTTGCTCAGGCTGTGATGCCACACAGTGAGTATCCTTGTGTCTCATCCTGGGTGGAGAAGGTGTCTTAGCAGGAATGGGCTGGGGGAGTGGAGGGGTGCAAGCAGCTCTTCTCAGAGCTACAGCCACAGGCATTCCATGGCCCTGGACATTGCTGTCCTGTAGCAATGTGACGAAGTGTTCCTGTGGTGACAGGAGCCCATGGCCACAGAGAGCTCTGGGGACGCAGGTGGGAGCTGCCAGGTCTGTCATAGCAAAGGCATTTCATGGTGCTTTGTCACTGGGCACCTTGGCATCTTCTGCAACTTCTTGACTGAACTTCCCAGTGCTCTGGGAAGTGGATGTGTGAATTCTGAGAAAAGATTCCTGGCATCTCAGGTTTTAAATGTTGTCTGTATATCTGTAAATCAGACTTCTAAGCTGTTTCCTTATGTTGTGTCATCAATAAAATCAGGGATAATTATATCTCGCCTATCTTCAGGGGTGTCATGAGGTTTATTTACTTTTGAGGTGCTTTGCAGTTACCTTGGATAGCTGAGTTGAAGCACGGATGATGCTTGGTATTTCTTTTATATTTTAATCCATCTAGATACCTTTCTTTCTCCTCAGCATGAGGCTTTGTGGATGTGTTTGCTATAATGAAACCTTTTTTACTTAACAACAGACAACCGAGGCAATTAAAACAGTCAGAAGTGATTAATGTGATTTCACTGGGTGAAAGCTAAAGCAGCTCGCAATTAAATAATGGCAACCCTCGTGCTATCTCAGAGCAACAGATGGGGAATGATTTAAAAACACTATTGGATCAGACACTTCACAGCAGGGGCAGATTGGTAACAGTGTGTCAGAGCCAGAAATATGCTCCACCTTGAAGGGTGCGCTGATGAAATGATTAATTGATGGTAACACGCGACTTAGTTATGAGCCTGCCGTGGCAGCACTGCAGCTCTCAGGAACAAATGGACCCGGGAGTAGATCATAATGGATTTAAGGGCTCTGGGTGCCGTGTTTGGACAGCAGATAAATATCAGGGACTGTGCTGTAAGCTGGAGTTGAGGTGGTGCAGCTTTTCTTCCAGAACCCGAAGGATGAAACTCTGGAAGTGGTACCTTGCTGGGAGTGCAGGGCATGGGGGATGATGTTCTGCAGGGTGCAGCCCCAAGGGATGCAGGGGTGTGAGATCGCTGCTGTCTCCGGGGGGGGCGCAGCCCTGTGCTCTGAACTCCTGCGTGCAAGTTATGCCACTCCTCATCTGGCACTTCTGTACAAATCCATGTTCGTAGCAGTCAGACAAAGGGAAAGGAAGGGATTTCTTTCCTCTAGACTCGCTCTGCAAACGGTCCTTGTACCGCTGTTGCTGTTTTGGTGGGCGGTGTGATGCTCAGCAGTGCCATGACTTGCTAGTGCTGGGGCACAGATGCTGCAGCCCAGTTTTCCCGGCCACTACAGGGAGTTGTGCCTGCAGACGCTCATCTCTGACCTGCTTGCAGAGCTCCTCAGGAGGGCACTCCCTCTCGGCTTGTGGTCAAAATGAGCCCAATTAGTTGGAACAATGAAGCTTTGTTAATTTGGGTGCTTGGGGCAGAAGGGCTGGCTGGTGACAGAGGCGCCTGTGTCTCGGCAGCCCTCACTGTGCAAACGGGGCTGCGCTGGGCAGAGGTGGGAGGTCTCTTCAGTTCTACTGGAATCACGTATAAATCGTGTTTATTTTTAAGTCTTTGTAGGGCTTGGGTGTGCAGCAGCATGCACAGGGGCAGGAGGTGATGAGAGGTGCTGGTGGCACTAGAGCTCAGCGCTGTCCTTGTCCCTGTCCCAGCGGAGCCAGAGGGATGTGAAAGGAGAAACCATTGCGTGTTACTGTTTAATCCCTCTGGGAGCCCCTGTCTAAGCAAACCACCCCCGGCCTCTGCTCACAGCTCACAATTTATAGTCGGCTGGAAGCTTGTGCTGTCAGGAAAGTGAGTTACTTTGAGGCTGGGAGAATAAATATGAAAGCCAGGTTTCCTTCACCAGCTCTCACCCGGAGAGTGTTGCAAAGCTGGTCCTCACTGAAGCTGCTGAAAGGCCCAGAATTAGAACAGATATTAAATAATGTAAAAGCTTTCATTGAAATGTATTAGATTTCAAAGGGCAGATATTAAAAGGGCATAATGGGCAGCTATTTCTGAATTGCTCGCCTCTTAAAGAGAGGCAGACTCTTAGTTTGCAGGAGGTAAATGTGACATGAAATAAGTGGTTCAGATATAGCATCAGAGGTTGCAAAGCTCATCCCATTCTTAATCCCACAGTTCAAGCACCTTCCTGATGTGTGCAGCTCCTATGTAAGAATCCTATGGAGGCAATGACTTCCAATAGTTGTCCAAGGGAAAATGTTAACTTGCTAGTAAAGACTTCGTCTGCAGGGAGGGTTGGCTAGATCTGGGTTTCATGGGTCGCTGGTCATCTGCTTCTCACCAGAGCAAAAGGCTGTGGGTGTGGCACTGGCCAGGCTGGCTCATCCTCACATTTAATTCTCACAGCATTTATGGGTTTTTTATCTGATCCTGAGTGCTGATAAGTACCCTTAATTCCAGCTTGAAGCTTACAGGAGCTGAGAGTGCTGAGGCAGCTCCCCAGATCGAGTCCTCGGAGAAGGACTCTCAGCTCGGATATGGAGTCAATTCCCTTATCCATCAAAATCAGACACTTGCTTCACACTGTCCTTGTCCCCAAGCCTCGTGTGCTCTGGTGCAAGCCAGGAAAGCCAGGAATCCCACCCTCCTGACAGGGCTGTGTTGCTGTCTTTGCAGATGACCGAGGGCCGGCACTGCCAGGTGCATCTCCTTGATGACAGGAACTTGGAGCTGCTGGTTCAGGTACAGACCTTGCTCTTTTGGGGACTGGAAGCCAGTGCCAGATTTCTCTGCTTACTTTCTTTTAGGAGCTGAAGTGGGGATTGAAGTTATACCTCTTACTATAAAATCTCACAGGAGTAGAATAAGCGTGCTCAGGCATATGTGCTTCTCCTGACATCTGGATTATCTGAAGGGTTTCCCTGTGCATCGTGGGCAAAATGTCTGCACTTCTACATTCAGCTTTTGCTTTCACCAAAATTCATTAAGTATATTAAACACACCCCTTGTGGTGGTGTTCTTTTTGTCATTTAGATGGGAAGAAAACCCTGTGGTTTTGAGGATGTTTTATTCCCATAACAGAACTCAAAGCATGAGATCCTCCACTGCACAATATTTTCTTAATTGAAAAATCCTTCCTGCTCTAAGTGTGGGAAAGCCTGGGATGCTGCCTTCTACCCCAGGAAGAGGAAAGCAGCACTTAGTCTGGGCTCTTCAGCTTAATGTCATGGATTAAGCACAGAATTGCCTTTCCATGCTCCACACATCCCACACAGCTCCACAGAGACACCCTGAGTCTGCTATGTCACTTCTGGATTGAGTTGTACAACAGGTTTTTAGTATTGCCATGTGTACTCAAATGTCAGTATTTGCACAGAATTTTTTTATTTTATATTAAAAGCTATTTTTTAAAAATAAGCTATTAATATTAAAAACTGTTTTTATTCCTTCAATAGCCCAAACTTTTGTCTCGGGAGTTGCTGGATCTGGTGGCCTCACACTTCAACCTGAAAGAAAAGGAGTATTTTGGGATAACATTTATCGATGATACGTGAGTGTGTTTATTTATTTTAAACAGCTGTGTCCTTATTGCAATGTAAAACCTTATTTCTGAAACCGTGGCAGCTTGGCATGATGGAAAAATGACTTCTTCTTTCAAAGAAGAAAGGTTTTCCTACCTTGTACTTGTGCTGCTTGGCTAGGGAAAGGGGAAGGCACAAAACAGAAACTATTTGGGAAATATCTTCAGGCACAAACCAGAGGATCCCTGTGAAATACTTTCCTGATGATTTCACATTTCTTATTTGTCTCACAATGTGAAAAAACTGATTTCCCATGTGAATACCCTCAGCTTTCCTCCTCTGCACTTTTAGTAACAACAAAAATGTTTTGCATTTATTTCCAAAATGAATTGCTCCTACTGCTTTTCACCTGAATCTCAAATGTATTACTGAGCATTTTAACCCCAAATTTCCCGAGCAGAGTGAGCTACGAGGTTAGTTCTGCCCAGGAGCCACTCTCCTCCCGCTGAGCCTGGGCGCGATGCTCTGTCCGGGCTCCGGAGCGCTGTGGGAGATCTGTTCCATGGCACTAACCCAGAGTCAGCTGGGTTAATTGCAATCTCACCTGGTGTTTAGGCTCATATCTCAGCAGGGCACTGAAATGCTTCCCCACATCTGCTGGGTGCAGGGCCAGCGTCTCCAGAGGAGTTACCTTCAGCTCCCCCAGAAAAGATGGAGCAGAGGTGCTTAGGGCAGTGGGGACACAGAGTTGTGCACTAATACAGCCCCTAAATAAACCTCTTGTATAATGAGAATAGCTTCAGTTCCTGCTCGCTTTTTGTGCAGTCCTGGATGGAAGGCTTCCCCTACAAATCCTGTCAGAGCCGTGTTTGGGGCCGCCCTGGGGGGCACATCCCACGTACAGGTGCAGGACTGGCCCTGGGGACACGCTGGAGTTCATGGAGCTGACAGGAGCTGCTCCCTCTGGGGCCCTGACCCCAGCACCGTGGTATTTTTACCAGCCACTCGCATCTTGGGCTATCCCTAGAATATTTTTGCCACATCCTTGTCCTTCCACTTGCTGGAAAATACCTTCCCCCAGCTCTTGTGTAAATCCCTTGAGGATACTGTTTGTACTTGGCTTATTTTTTCCCCTAGAGGAGCTGCCATGAAATTCTTCTGGATGTTTTTGGTTGCTGGCACTGAGTCACAGTGAGGTTTAAAGTGCTGCCAGGGGATTATCTGAAAGCTGTTGGCTTCCCCAGAAACTCCAGTGGGATTCTAGCGCCTGCCTTGGTGTATGCACAGGACTGGGTGCTCAGAGGGAGTGTGTGGCCTCTGGAGGGCACCCATGGCTCAGCCTTTCAGGGTTAAGGGTTAGGAAAAAAAAAAGGAAGTCATTTGATGAGATGTTTGCCTGCCTTGGAGCTGAGTCTTCAACTTTTTAAAGTAACACTTGGAGTAAACGAGGGCACTGAAGAGAACCAATTTCTGTATTTTCCATCCCAGTTTTTAACCTTCTCCCCGACCTGTTTCCGTAGAGGTCAGAGCGTCTGGCTGCAGCTGGATCACCGTGTCCTGGACCATGACTTGCCCAAGAAACCAGGGCCAGCAACTTTGTACTTTGCCGTTAGGTGAGTAATTGTTTCCACCAAGCAAACATTACCACTTGGGTTTATTTATCACCAGGGGGTTTTGTTTAAAATAACTGATTACAGATTTGATAAAGGAAATAAATGTCAAAGCAATGTGTTATTTTTAGAAGGAGATTAGGCCCTGGCTACGTGCTGCTCTCTTTTGTATTTCACTATGAAATAAAGTAGGTTGGAACCTTCTACTTTTTAAACTGTTACTAGGACATTATTCCTAGGGTGGGTTTGGGGTTTTTTTTTGTTTAAAACCTTGTATTTTAAGTATCTTCTTTGCCTGACTTGTCTTTAAATGTGCTAGCTTGCAATATAGTTTATTTAAACAACCATACTTACTTTTTTCCTTCTGTTTACCTAAGGGTTGTCTGTACTTTAAAGGGATTGCTGATGGCTGTTTTGCTCACAGCTTAACCAGTCCCCAGGAAAGAATAAAATCCCTGGCAAAATGATGATTTTGGCCAATGTAATTGCATTACTTTAGGGCTGTTGCTGGCAGAGCTCCGCTGGTTGAGAGCCTGAAAAAAACGCACATCCTACGAAACAGAGCTGTGCTGGCAGGAAAGATCAAGCATCATATTCTTAATATTGTTGGAGTTTTTGTTTTCCTTGCAGTCTATGAGGGAAAATGAGAGCAGACTGACCTCATTTGCTTTTCAGATCTGGGTAAATTTATGCCTTGTGTGCTTAATTATTTGAAGCACTTCCAAGGCAGAGCCTCTTGTGTAGCTGGGTCAGTCGGCACCGTCGCCTCCCCATGTCCCCCATTGGTCATCAAGGGAATGGGACAAACAAGTGGCACTTTGTTCTGGCTGAATACGTGCTGATGTGTGGTGGTGTTCAGAGCTCCTCTTCCACACTTAACAGAAAGAAAAAGCTCCATTTATAAAGGGATGATGCGCTCCTCACTATATTTACCATGTTTGATCAGGATCTGGGAGGTTAAAGCCTATGGCAGCCCAAGAAATCTGTGAAGGCAATCCTATAACCTGAGCATTCTGTTGGTTGGAATTTTTGGTGTTTGCTTATGGTTTTCATTTTGGCCCTCTCTGTTGCAAGATGGTCCTCAGGAGGACAAGCTGTGCAGAGACTTGGGCAAGAGTTAATCTGTGAGGAGTGGGCTTGGCAAGATCAACTTTTAGAAGGGAAATTTTAGCCTGACTCCTCTGGGGTCATGAGATCCAAAACAGGCAACCAAGGAGGTGGACAGTGAGATGCAGAGCAGGAGGATACAGAAATAATTAACACTACAGAAACTGCCTGACCCATAGAAAATAGATAATTCCAGCAGAAAAGCCACTTCAAAACCTGCAGTTTCCACTTGCATTACTGGAAATGGAGGAATCTGCAGATTCCTCTTTTTTCTTCATCACTTCTCATCCCTGAGCTTTTGCTGTTCAATAAGGAAACATGATAATCCTTTGAGATTTTAATTATTGCCAGCTGGCATAAACTCAATCCAGTCACAGAGGTTTTTGGATGGTACACTCAGCTGAAGGGCTCTGTGATGCAGATTGAGGACTTACAGAAGTGTCATTTTAGTTTCAAGAAAGCTGACAGCATCGGAAATAGAAGCAGAATGTGCACTTTATGGTGTTCCTGATTGTGCCTGTCATGCCCTGAACATCCTTATCTCTGTGGTCCAGTGTTCCCCATCTGTACAGGGGTGATAAGAGGGTACAGCTTGTACCATGGAGGAAATAGAGAACGAGGACACAGCTGGAGCAGGGGGCAGTGCCCCCTGTGCCCCCACCCTAAATCCATAGATCCTACTGTTTCCTGCTTTGTACCAGCAGTGACTGGGAGCTGACTCTCTTCAGAACCAGAACTGTCCTGCTGCTGAGGGTAAGTCAGCCACACCTGACCCTGGCTGAAAGAAACTGGAAGTGCAAATGAGGTCATTAGCTGAGGAAAAATCACGTTTCGGTGAAGGTTTTATTAGGCTGAGGAAGGTTTGCTCTGTGAAGGGCTGGTCTGGCAGCAGGTTAGGAAAGGATGAAGAGTGTGGGTCCTGCCCTCTGCTCTGCATTTCTGAAGAGAAACACTCAAGGGTATTTAAAATAAAGTTTAGCAAAGTTGTTGGAAAAAAAAATGTATCAGGTGAGATCAAGAGAGGGTGGAAATACCTGTGGTTCATAGAGTTCATGGAGAAAGGTGAGTCATGGAAATGTAAAACAGCTTTTCAAATGTCTAGGGTCGGCTGCTGGGCTGCCCCTTGGACAGGCTGCATGCCTGTGAAATGGGTAAATTATCTGCAGAGGCGTTCTGGAGAGTGCTCTAAAATTAATTTGATGGAACACGCCATAGGAATGTGAAATATTAAAGCAATTACTATTTAATGTCTCACTTTTCTGAAGTCACAGCATAAACACTGCAGACGTTCCTGACATGTGTGGCAGGTCCCAGCTTTACTGCTCCCTACTCCGTGCTCCGTGCTGCTGCTGGGGACTTGTTCCAATGTCTTGCAAATCATCTGTGCCAAGATGATCATCAGTGCAGTCATTAGGGGATGGAGCTTGAGGCTGTCAGGAGCCTTAAGAGCACCATGGGGCTGTGGGAGAGACTGGCCTGGCTCTGATTGCCCTGTGTTTGTCACCCAGCCCTCCTGCCATCAAGGACAAGGCACTGGGGAGCCCTGGGGTGATCTGCATTGCTGAGGCAGTGGTGGTCCAGGTCTTTGCTTGGCTGCAAAATGTTGTGTCTTCTGCCTAGCATTTGGTGGGAGCATCTGGACCTGGAGCAAAGTTGATGGCTCTGATTAACATTTCTGCTCTCCTCCTGGAAGGAAGGTGGTCCCGCAGGGTTGCCAGCAACCCCTGTCCTCCAGGAGAGTGTTGGACTGGCTTCCCCACCTGCAACACATTTGGAATTGCATTTTCCACTGCTGTGACTTCACCTGCAGAGGAGGGATGGGCTCTGCTCCTGTAGTGTTCTACAGGGTTTTCATCTCATTTGAAAAGGCATCAGATATCTGGGATCTATTGAACCAGGAGTCCCTGTTCCCTGTGTGCTGTCAGCCTGTGATTTCTGCTTCTTCCCTCCTAATAGGCAGGAAATTAAGTGCAGTAGCTCATAGTTCCTCTGTGCTATTTTATTGCTAGAGAACAAAACACTGAGGAAATAAAATTACTTGGGAGGAAGATGAAACGTATTCAGAGAGTAACTCATTTTTTTGGTTCTTTTTTAAATTTTCAGGTTCTACATTGAAAGCATTTCCTTTCTCAAGGACAAAACTACAGTAGAGCTGTTTTTTCTGAATGCCAAGTCCTGTGTACACCAGGTAAGACTCGGAGCTTCTTGTGCATCTCTCTTCTACTGCTGCTCTGCCACATACACAGTCCTGCAAACTTAGTAGGAGCTGTGTCTGATTTCCAAAACTAATTGAAGCATTAAGATCTCAGCGTGCTGACTCTCCTTGCCTTGAATGCTGATGCTTCATGCAAATGGATAAGGCTGATGATGGGTTCTAGTCCTGCTTTCACAGCCCTGCTGTGTGCTCAGTGCTCTACAGTGAGTCTTAAATACTCAAAAGCTTTCAAGTTACTTGAAATCTGGGTTGTAGCTCCCCAGGTAGGCTCTGCTCAGTGGCGCATCCTCCTGCACTCTGCATAGCAAACACTCAAGGCAAGCATCTCTTTACTGACCTTGAATCAACCTTGCCTTACAAAGAAAAGGCCTGTGAGGAAAGTCCTATGTTGTGGATTTGGTCCCTAATTTATTTATTTCCTGCCTTAATTCAGTGAAGTAGTAAAGTAACAGTAAATAGTAATAGCAAATCCTATTAAGTAGCAATCACAACCAGTTGTTGGAATACTTTCTGTATTTACTTTCTGGTTGAAAGGCTTCCACTGTTTTCTTAAAATGTTCAAACTGGTAAAATGCATGTTTTTAAAAGTCACGTCAGGATGTGGTAATCAAAATCTTAAAAAATAAGGTTGATTTGCTGCAGATACACCTTGGTCTGGAATAAGAGTGGTGTGACAGCCAACTTTGCCATGCCCCTATGTGTAGCTGCAATTCAGTGAACTTTACTCTGATGCTTCTGGGATTTTCCAGTTAATGTCAAACTCTGGTGCCCTTTGTTTTCACTCGCAGTTCAATCAGTCTAAGAGGGTCACTTGGTTATTACAACCTTTTCTTGGGAAACAATCCTGTATCACTAACTGCTGGTGGAGCTCAGTGTAGCCAGCCAAAGTTTTCACCTTTGATATGCTTCAGATTTTGGAGGATTCTTATTCAGTATCCAGTATTCATTATTTTATGAAAGAATATAGAAAGTGGTTAATGGCAAAGTTGTGACTGTGCTTTGTACAGGAATTGTTTTCTGAAAGAGTGAGGGAAATTGGTGCCTTTTTACAACATGCTAAAGTTTGAAAGATGCTAGAAGAACTTGGGGCCTCACTGGTTATGGTTATTAAAAAGCAAATCTCCATTTGACATACCTGCCACTTAAAGTGAAGGGTCTTGGCAACTTGTAGCCATCCTTAAATTGCTCCTTAACTGGAGAAGTTTAACTGGACAGATAGCACAAATAACTTTGGAATTGGAAAATGGGTCTGGTTTTGGGATGGAATGTAGAAAATGCCACTGCTATTGAAACAAGCCCTAGTCAATATTAAAACATTTGGGTTTCTCTATACGTGTTTGTGTGTATGTATAAAGCATAACAGAAAGCAAAGGAAAAGAGAAGCATAAAAAAGTTTCAAAAAAAAAAAAGTTTGAAGGCAGGCTGGGTCTTTTTTTACCCTATGGCTTGCAAGGTGTGTGCTCTAATTGTAGGAACCCAAAGTGTGGCTTCCCCATTCCTGCAAGCAAAACTGCCCCAAGCAGAGGGTTTCTGTTGTGTTCAGTTTCTGTGGGCAGCAGAGGGATGAGGATGAGCAGCATCACTTCCTCCTGAGAGAAGGATCTATGGGCAGCACCAGGTGATTCAGCATGTAGCGAAAGCTGGGGAGTCCTGGCTCTGCCTGCAGCCCTCTCTGTGCTGGCAGCTTCACAGCCCAGCTCATGCCTGTGGCTCCTTCAGCAGGAGCCAGTTCATCTACTCTCAAGTAGATTTTAACCTTCCAATTAACTCTTGTAAAAATATTCTGTCCTACGTGACAAACTTAGGGTCAGTCTCTCGGTTTCAAGTAGTCGTGAAGGGCACATGGGGCCAAGCCTCGTCTGTAAGCCCATGGGATGTGGACAGGAACATGCACAAAGGCCCCTCAGATGTGCTTCCACAGCCTGTCCTCTCCCATGGTGCTGCTGGCACAGTTGTGGGCCAGGGAGGGAGCCACGGGATGAGCAATGTCTGAATAGGAGCAGATCCCCAGCTCCATGAGGCAAGTGGCTGATGCTCACTGATGACAGCCAGGAATGTTCCCTGGCATTTCTCAGTCATTAATCCAGCTCCAGGAGGTTAGACCTGCCTCAGCTTGGCTTTTTTGCCTTTCCCTTTTTTTTTTTTTTTTCCCATTTCTTTCCTTTCCTTGCTGCATTCATGGAGTAAGGAAACCCCAGTGTGTCAAAAAGCAGCAACCCAGACCCAGCCCATGTGCTCAGGAGAGCTCCCCAGTGCACAGGCAGTGCCAGAGGATGCCCTGCCAGGGCAATATCCTAACATGGATCTCTGCATGAAGCCTCTGCTCTGTGTGGGTCAGAAATGTGGTTCAGGATAAATGCTGCAATACCTGGGGTGTGCTAAGACCTGTGTGGATAGGATTGCTTAAAAGTCAGTCATGGTTTTTTGCTTTCACAAAGGTGTTTCCCAAGTTTTCACTGTAGCTCTTCCCCATAGGGGAAACCCAAATCCAGGATGGTGCAAATGCCAGATGCTTGAGTGCTCTTGTGACATTCCTGAGCCTGGCATGTGTTGACAGCACAGCAGTGTGTGGGTACCTGTGCTCCCATGGCTTCTATGCTTTCTGAGCAGAGGGGGAGAGGGTGATGCTGCCCTGCCTGTGACATGGGCATGCCAGTGCTCCTGCTGGCATGTGGGACACACCAGGAGAGCCAGACAAAGGCTTGGGTGAGCACAGCCAGCACAATGGCAAAGCTCTGTGCCAGTCCTTCCTGTAGAGGGGATTTATCCTGGGCTTACAAGGTTCAGAGGCTGCATCAGAAATGTATTTACAGTATTTTTGAGATATCTGTGTGTGAAATCCTGTAAGTGGCTGTATCTAATCAAAGAGAATGGAATCCCCCTAAGGAAGTCCAGCACCTCTGGGGTCAGGCTGGAGCTGCTGGGCAATGTGTGCTGGCCACTTTTCTTCAGATGAATAAAAAATTAGAGTAAATAATATAGCATATTAACTATATTCTTAGTTATACAATATATTACAAAATATGATTATGAGTAATAACTAATGGAATCAAAACCTGCATGACAGCTCTGAAGAGAGTGAAGGCTTGCTTGGTGCTCTGCAGTACACAGCCATGATTCTCTTCCTCACCTTTCAACCCCACATTCCTTCTTGCAAATAACTGCTCCTTTCTGCAAATCAGGTCCTGCTTTACCCTGCCAGGACTTGGAGGAATCTGGGGCTTGTGCATTTTGCAATCTCTGTAGACATTTTGGCAAGGAGGGGACGAGATAGACAATAAAATCTCAGCTGCCAAAAATTTATTTCTTTCTACTTCCCACCCACTCCCCCACCTCTGTGCTCTTCTGTGCAGTCAAATCTCCTTTGTGCCTCTGGGAAGTTTGCTGGCATGTGCCAGATTCGTGCATCCTGTGTGACCTGTGCTGTTCTCTGTGCAGTCTCCTCTGCCTGTGAGCAGCTGGGGAGCCAGGGGAGACCCCTCTGCCTGAAGCATAAGAGGGCTGAGACCTCATTTTTACTTTTGTGAAGCCTCCTTTGCATGTGAACAGAGCGCAACATTTGCTGTTGCAGAGTGCCCAGTGCCCCCTCACTGCACAAACCTTGGCATCCAGCTGAGACAGCAAATGCTGCCAGAGCTCTCACCCTGCCCTCCTTTCATGTCAAGCTGCCCATTTGCCCCCTGGTCTGGTGCTGCAGTCTCCAGGCCCTGTCAGTCCTGTGTGGTCCCAGCAGCTGCCTGGCTCCTGCACTCCAACATCCACGCTCTTGGAGCTTGGAGAAGCCACATCCATTGCCAGGAACATCTTGGACCACCGAGCAGGAGGTGGGAGCTGGTGATAATTATATATCCAGGTCTGTGGAAGTGCCTCCCAGTAACTTGGTTAAAAACTCGTTTATCCACATGTATTTTTGGAGAATGCAAAGGCTGGAAGTGCTTTGTGTATATCTGGGCTCTCATTTTCTTACGTGCCTCTCTTTTCCAAGGCTTTGAGTGAGTATCGCTGCCTGAAAACCTTCAGTGGTGACAACTTCAATTTAAAAGCTTTCTCTCCTGTCATTGACTTCAAGAAGCTGGGTTAAGATTTACAGCTGTCTGAAACCTACTGTACAGCTGGAATTTGAGAGTGGAAGCATGGTGCTTGGTTCCAGGTGAAACGGGTATCTCAGAATGGATGTGTTTGCACAGGGAGCTCTGTAACGTGTTCAGTGTGTTATTGCACAGCCCATGACCATAGCTCAGATACTTTTAGGGAGGTGGGTCAGAACTGGTCACGCACATGCTGATGATAAATTTGGAAAGATAAATTAGTCTTTTCTTCTTTTGAAGCAGCCAAGTTTGGAAAAATAACACCCTACTTGGCTAGCAAAGCACTGTCAAGTTTATTATGCATTAGGGCTAACCTCTATATACCTCTGCAGCCATAAGTTTGAGTCTTTGCCAGGCCTTAAAACATGTTCTGTAAATGAAGATCTTGGTCAAGTTGGCTGTGTTCCCTTTTTCCTCCGTGTCTCTGGGTGTTGGGGGGTTTATTTAATTTCCCATTTGTTTCAAGGACTTGTAAGAATTGCTTTAAAAAAAGAAGAAAAAAAGAGAAAAGTTAAAGGAAATGTAAGTTTTCAGAGGAGTCTGTAACTGTGATAGCTCCATGAACAGCAATGCTTGTGAGCACTTGGCAGCCTGAAGATCAGTGCTTACCAAGAAGAGCTGTTAAAACAGACCCCTGGTGTGAGCATGAAGTCTGGTGGGTTTCCAGCTCATGAAGAGCAAAGTGGTCATATATCAGAAAGCTCTCGAAAGTTTTATAATGGATATTTCCTAATTCTTCCCCATCTCAAGGGAGAGGGGAACGTGCCCATGTAGCCTTGTAACACGGTGTAGTCTGATCCTAGCCAAGGCTATTAAATACCCTCTGTCCATTGCCTGAATTGGCTGTTCTGCTCCCAAAGACAGCACATGGAAACCCCAGGTTGAGGTTCAGCAGGACCAGTTGGCCTTTTGCTCCTCCAGGGCTGCTCTCTCCTGTGGATTCTGCCATGGCAGCCACCCCCATGGCCCAGCCTCCATAGCAGTGTGTCAGCAGATGAGGAGGATGGAGCGAGGTTGTGCCTGTGAACAAAATGTGACAGCAGGAGGAGGCAGAACCCCACGCTGATGTAAACTGGCAAATCTCCATGGGGCCCCCCACTCGTTACCCCAGGAGACCTCACATGGTTCTGTGCTGGTGGCTTTGGGGAAGGACTTGGCCACAGTGTGGGTTTAGTGCAGGGCCTCCTCTGAGAGTGCCGAGGTCGATCCAAGGCTGCCTGCTGTAAAGGGTGATGGTGCCCCAGGGACCTGTGAGGCTCTTGAGGAGGTGCAGGTTGTGTTCTAGCTGGGCTGGCCCATTGCATATGAAGATTCAGTTGATTTGCAGCCAGAGTTTTGTACCTCACAGCTCTTGATGTAGTCACCTCCTCCTGAACTAACGACTGGGTTAATTGCCATGAAGAGTCCTGCACCTTTGATCTCCTGGCCACAGAGCAGAGATGCTGCGACAGCTTAGCCTGTCCAGTTGTTTTGTGTGTTGGATATCTCACCGTGATGCTGGGACAGGAAAGTGAAAGGCTGTGATTACATGTTAAGGTTAATGACACTTGCTATGTACCCTGGCTTGCAAACAGGGAAGTCTTTATGTCTTTCCCCCATCCTCTGCTTTTACTCTTATATTAATGAAAAAAAAGTGACAGTAAACGTGTTCCTGTTGCAGTGTGAGTCTCCAAGTAGCTGCTCCTGTCCCTGGAGTTTCATCTAAGCGTTGGCTGAGGCACAAAAGGCAAAGAGAGATGGATGAGAGTGGCTGGCAGAGACAGCAAAATAAAGGGTGTAACAAGGAAACCTGAAGCTGTTCCTCACCACGAGGCACTAACAGCTTTTATTTTCAGGCTGGGTTGGCCTAAGCCTCTGAGGTGGGAAGCAGCAGGTCTGGCCAGCAGAGAGCTGTGTTGGTGTCTGCACATGCGCTGAGCTGTGTTGGTCTCTGCACATGCACTGAGATGTGTTTGGTCTCAGGCTGTGTTTCCTTGTGTGGTTTGAAGGGCTGTGGGGTTCCATGCATGAAGTCAAAGACATCATGGACCATCTAAATGCGGTGTGAGGCCTCCTGAGCCACCCAGGCTGCAGGGCCCCGTGGGGGAAATGCAGCACCGGTGGAAATCTGAAGTGTTCCTCTGAGGAAGGTCAGGAGGAACAGACTTCCATTTGCTCCTTAAAAAGCTTGTATTCTGCTGCTTTTGTGCTTTGCTTTACCTCCCTGTGTTGGAGTCAGACACTTGCTTTGCTGTGCTTTTTCTCAGCTCAGAGTTTCTGTCCTTGGGAAGTGAGTCCCAGTTAAGGTGCTCAGCAAAGCTTGGCACATCTGATGCAGAAGGGAGTGGGATGGTGCCTCCAGTGCATTGCAGGGCAGTGTGAACAGCAGGTGACTCCACCAGGACTGAGACGTAGGTGTGAATGCTGGTAATTGGGACAGGCAATTTAATGCTGGAGGTTATCCATGTGCTGCCAGTGTTTGTCTCTGTGCAGTAATTAATTACCCAGCACAGCCACTCCGACAGGGCGAGTGACAGGCTCTGCCTGACCTAGTTCCTCCTGCGCAGCTTGTGTGGTGTAACAGGTTGTGGCCAACACCCACTGCCCTCCCGAACCTGCCAAAAAAAGCCTTAAACACTGAAAAGCTGCTAGGCTTTCTGCACTGCTGGGACCTGCCAGCCCGTCCTCTGGCTGCCAGGACACACAGCAGGGATACTGCATCCCTGGTGGGAAGTCACCATGGTGCTGGATAAGGGCACTGGGGTGCTGGCACTGCTTTGTTCACTTGTGCTGGGTCCACACCCAGCTAATTGCCTGCTTCAGTTTGAACATCTTGAAGACGTTTGGGTCCTTTCTTTCCCTCTGACTAATTGCACCCTTCTTTCAGCTTTTTTAAACACCTTTCGGTAACCACTGGTAATTATATTCAATATTGTGGCTGTCTTGAGGCTATTCAATCATAGTGGGTGCATTTTTGGGGGTGTCTTTGGCTCATAAAAATTTTTAAGGAATTGGTTTGAGGGAACAGGTGTGTTGGTATCTGAATTCTCAAATCTTCAGGTGAAATGTTTTTGTTGTCAGCCTTTAACCTCTGGAGGTTATGTGTGTTTTGAACAAACCATGTCAGCTTTTACTTCTTGCTCTGGCTCTAAAGAGTTAAACATGACAGTTCCTGTGTGTTGCTTATTTTTTTAAACCTGCTTTAATCTGAGTTTGCAGCCTAAAGATTTGCCTAACACAGTTAATGCTCATCTGACTATCATCACTCTTGATCTGAGTTTTCATGAGGATTTCAGACTTGTATCTCTATGGCAGTAAATTCTAGTGTTGTTGCTGTGTCTAATGAGGGTTCACTGCTCCATTCACGACCGAGCTTGTGATTTTTATCACATTCTAAGTCCATGTCTATGCAGCAAAAGACTTGAGCTGCTGTCTGAACTGGGGGCTAAACTCTGCACTGAAGGTTGAGTTGGTCTTTACCAGATGCTGAGATAGTGACCTACTCCTGCTCTGCAGTAATCACCAACCAGTTTGGACACCTGCTGTAGCCTTTTATTACTCTGATGTTTATCAGGATGACAAAAGCCACCACCTGAATCCACTGGACCAAGTGCAGGGTTTAGATAGCCAGTGGTCTTTTGGCTGAATCAGTCTCACTGGTTAAAATGACTGGTCCCTGTGCAAACTCTAATCTAAAAATATCAGTTTCATCCCCTCCCTGGAGCTGCAGTCACTAGTCTGTTTAAACTCATTTACATCTCAAATGTAGAAGACTCAGATTCCATTATCTGAATGACATACATCTACTTAACCTCGTGCTGGTGACCCTGTTCCCACTTGGGATAAATCTAGGAAAACCTTCCATCTTCATCTTCAGCACGTGGCTGTGGGAACACTGGCTGCCCTGGCTCTCAGGGCCCCCCACTTACTCACTGAAGTCTCTGCTTGAATTACCCTGGCAATGGCAGGCATTGCAAATTAATCTTCTTACAGTCATTTTCCTCATCTGTTTTTGAAATCTGACCTTGCTGATAAAGCAATACTGAAACAGAAACCCCCATCTTCCAACCTCCAGGCTGAAGGATGATCATAAAATCAAAATATTGCCTGAGTGAGTGGGGAGAGTCATGGTCCTGCACTCCAGAGTGACACATATCACTGTCTGGATTTGTGTCAAGCCAAGGCCTGTCCAAACTCCATGACAGCCCAGGGCAGAGCTGGATTACATTACAGCAATGGCCAGTTGGGAAGCCAGATGGCAAATAATGTTATATTATGATGAAAAATACTTCCAGGCTCAGAGAGAATTGTCCAAGACACTGTCACTTGGAGAGCATTAGTCTGTCAAACACAGGCTGAGCTGGGCTTTGGCATCCTTTGCTCCAAATCCTTGCTTGCTACTTAGCTACTGCAGGTCTTCATGGCAGTCTTTTCACTCCCTTGCATCTTTTTTTCTGTGATTTTAGTCCCTTTAAAGGGTGGGTTGTTCTTTTGGTTGGTTGGGTTTTTTTGTTTTTTTCCTGAGCCTTGCTTAGAGTGGCCCCACTCTCCTGCCACTGTTGCTGTGTGGTGATACAGGATAATAACTAGGGCTGGTCTACCCTGTTCTGAGGTTTGCAGCAGCTGGAGAGACACGGTGGCAGCCCTGCTCCTGGGTGATCTGTTTGTCCCCTTTGCTTGGCCAAGACACCTGCAACGTCTTTGAGAGTTCAGGTTAGGGAGGACTCTCTTACCTGTTCACTTCTTTACAGCTTCTAAGCAAATGTGTTTGAAGCTGAAGGCACTGGCACATCAAATCCCTCACTCTGAAAGCAAAGACTGAAACTTCATCACCTAGAGAAGCCAGTCCTCCTCCATGCTCTCTTTGGTCTCCTAAAACCCTAAATGAAGTGGTTTGTGGGATCCCTGTTAACACTTGTGGCCATGTCACAGCAGCCAGTAAAGTGACCATAGTGTCTAAAGGCCAGTGTCTAGGAAAAAGTAAATAAACACAGAAGAGCAGCCTCGTAATTACTATTGCTAATTAGCTAATGGCTGTGAGGTGCTTTGAAGATGAAAAGTGAGGAGGTGCTTGGCTATTAAGTCCCAAACACCCCTGTAAGGCCAGCAGCAGCTCTTGCTGTGGGTCAGCAGAGACTCTGCTGCAGCAGCTCATCGAGTGCTGCCAAGCTTATCTGGGAGCCAGCAATAAATCGAGAGGGCTTTGGAGAGTTAAATCTCCTCGTTTCTTGTAGGCTTAAAAGGCAATGAGCCGCATGTAGCTGATTCTGCCTTGGGGCAGGGAGATGGTCTTGATGAGCTTTTAAGGTCCCTTCTGGCCCTGTTTTCCCTGATTTTGTGATCCAGGGACAGCTTTGCCGAGCCAGATCTCACCTTTCCTGCTGAGCTGAGGTTCTCTGTGATGGCATTTTCCCATGTCTGGATTCTCTGCCTGCAGGACAGTGTGGTGCAGGGGTGACCTGATCTCCCGTAATCCTCTCACCACCACAGCTGCCCTCAGAGGCTGCTTGGGCAGATGCAATTTAAGCTTTCAAAAAGCCAGCTCAGACCTGCATGACAAAGACTAACCTGATACAGACCTGGAAGTAACAAAGTGCCTGAAAATGGCACCTATGTGAAGAGCTTCTGGGATGCAATCTTGCCTCTTTTCTTAAGCATCAACATGAAAGAGATCTGAAGGAAGGATGAACTTCAAGCTGTTTTTTTCTCTTAACTTGTGATGCGCCCCTCCTCTCCTTCTAATAAAATATGTCTGGGAATTCTTTGGAGGCTACTCTGCATAGCTGTTGCCACACCTGTTGGGAAGGGGAAATTCCTCTTGGTCTGCCTGTCAGAGAAGCCTGGGGGAGTGCTGCTGCCAGAATGTTTTATTGACAAAGCTGGCAAAAAAACTTCCTTTCCATGAAAATTGAATTATTTGTTTGTTCACTTTTGAATTTAGGCTCTGTGGGCCAGACCTGCAGTTGTGGTAAATTAGCTCAGCTCCAGATGTGCCCTAATATATTTCTAGATGTCATTTCCCTGTATCTGTATGTAATTCTGTAGATCTTCCTGCTGCCCTGGTTTTGGCATTATTTCAGCTTTCGGTCTGCTTTGTCTCCTCATTCAGCCAACAGATCCTGGGGACTAAGGATGTATTGGAATCTCAGTGTCAGGAGGCAGGCATCATGTCCACTATCTCCATTTGCAGAAGGTCAATAAGAAAAATTTGTGTTCCTGGGCTGCTTCATAGGCTCAGTTTTGTGCTTTACCCACTGTTTGCAGGATGCAGGAGAAGTAAAGGCTGCAACTGTCAGTACATTGCCTTTACTCTTCCAGTGTCTCTGCTGGTCCCAGAGTAGAACCAAGGGCAGGGGTTTTCCTGGTTGAAAGTTTGCACTTAAGCTTGTAAGCAGGGGAAAAAAACCGGGATCCTTGTGTAGTTTTGATGCTTTGGCACCTGTGGAGTTTCTGAGTACCCCAGTGGTGTTAGGACAGGGCTGCTTTTGCAGTGGGCTCAAGGCACAGGAGATTTCCAGCATGGGGTCCGTGCAGTTTTTTCTGAACAGTTCTTCCAAGTCCACAGGAGTTCTAGAGCACTGTAGGATGCAGACTGAGCAGGACAAAGGACTCAGTTATGCTGTCCTTGTGATTAATCAGTATGACTGCTTTAGCATCAGAGGGCTGTGTACCACCATCACAACAAAGAGTGAACGGTCCTAAAATTATAAGCAGTAAAACTCTTTACCAAGAGATGATGTAGTTTCTTGGTCTTCTCTTGGCTGGGACAAGGCTATCCCAGTGGATAGATGCACCCAAGCTCAGCTTCTGTGCTTTGGAGAGCACTGAGCTAGGAAATACCTTTTCTTCTAGATTGAGTCAGGGGTTTAGATCTTGTCAAATACAATACTTGTCGAGCTGATAATGTGCTCCTGGGTGCCATCCAACCATGTATCTGCCATGCCCCATCCCTGCAAGAGTTGAATATCAGGTTGGACAGAGCTTGGAGTAACCTGGTCTGGTGGAAGCTGTCCCTGCCCAGGGCAGGGGGCTTGGAACCAGATGGTTGTTATGGTCCCAAACCCAACCACTCTATGATTCCAACCCAAACCAGTCTCTGATTCTGTGACCTGTGAACCTTGCCCCGAGAAGGGTGTGCGCTTCGAGCCATTAAAAACCCTTCGTTGCTGCATGGCAAGGGCTGGCAGTGTGCGGGACTGTGTCCTGGTGAGCTCGGGTGCAGTCACACGGAGCAGCATCCCGTGAAATGCAGTAACAGCGAGATTCGTAAAGAAAGCAGGCGGAGGGCAGGGCTCGGGGTGGGAGGACGGGCTGTGCGGCGGTGTGCGCGGTGGCAGCGGGGGGACACGGGGCGGGGAGCGCCGGTCTGGCAGCGAGAGCCGGCACCGCCTCCGCCGTGCCCCCTCCCCTCCTTCCCCGCGGCCGGGCCGGGCGCGCCCGCTCACGCTCTGCTCTCTCCGGCACAGGGGCAGATCGAAGTGGACAGCGAGACCGTCTTCAAGTTGGCCGCCCTGGTGCTCCAGGTGAGTGTCTCTTCCCGGCTCGGTTTGGCTCAGCACATTCCCGTTCCTGGGGTTTTCTCCCCACTCCATACGGACAAGCCCCCGCAGGGTTGTTGATGGTTTCCGCGGCTAGGGAGTGGAGGGGAAGCTGGAACACAGAGGAGTTACTTTCCTCATAGGCGAGTAAGACAAATATTTATTTGAGGAGTTTTAAATTGAAAGAGTAAAACCTCATCAAGGAAAGTCATTTATCTGGGCAGGTTTCCATTCAATTTATTACTTACACCAATTTAAATACATTCCAGAGATCTGGGAAGAAAAGTGTAAATATTGCAGCTAAATCAGCTGTATTATGCCTGTGAATCTTCTTTTCAGAGCATATGGTTTTGATACCTCTGTTATGTTGAAATATACAGTGTCAGTTTTTCCCTCTCATTAATCTAGTTTTGTTGTACTGAGACTTAAGCTCCAGTTATTTGCCGCTTTCTATGAAATAAAATTGTGCCTTTAAAATATTGGGGGTTTTCCCCTGTTGCACTGTCAATGACAAGGTGCCCCAGCAAAGCTGCAGCAGCTTGATCTGCCTGAACAGTTGTTTTCATCTCGAGTGAGCACAATTCCTCCCAACTGCTGACTGTACAGCCAACTTTTGCCTGGATGAGAGAGGAAGGAGAATTGTATTTCACTTCTTGTGCAGTAAAAGCGACGTTTGATTTGTGATGTGAAATTCATCCCCATTTTGGAAGCAGTTGTATTTATGTTGTAGGTGGATTATCTACAGCTGGGAGCAGAGGGGCCAAGTTCAGCTCTTGAGCACATGCAGGCAGGCTCCGTGTTTTGCAGGGAGTGTGGCGGGGTCAGGATCTGCCCGCAGAGCTGTGGGAGTGGGGAAGTGAACAATGCTGGGAAAATCGAGGGCTTCTGAAGAGATCATGTTTTAATTCTGTCACTGTTTTTCAATTGTAGGAAGCTAAAGGGGACTATTCCAGGTAATAACATTTTCCTTTCTAATACTGGTGTGCTTGATGGATGTGTTTTTCTGTGTTGGCATTGTATTGCAAACAATCACAAATGGGGGTAAAGTCCAGCTGCGAGCAGTGCCCAAAGAGAGTGAAATGTGCTGCTGGGCTGGATAAAATCTGAGTCTGCAGGGTGAGTAATGCCTTTTGTGAGCAAACTCTGAGTCAAAACAGTGTTTCAGGCTACCACGCTTTGCTCCCCTCCCAAATGTGGGTGCTGAAGTGGGAGAAGGGGAAAGCTCCCACACTTCCTGACAGAAAGCCTGTGCTTTGCCAAACTTTTGCCAAGGAAGCTGTTGCCTGTGCTTCTGCAGAACTGTGTTTGGGTCCATCTGGGTGACCTTGTCTACAGCCGTGCCCGTGCAGTGGCAGCACGTGCAGGGACGTGGGGCTGTCAGCTGCCCTGGGGATCAATGAGCCGTGTTCTCCTGCAGCTGCCCCAGGGCCTCTCCCTCCCTGCACTTGACCCAGCAGTTGTGTTGTGGCTGATGGGGGACCCCCTTGCTCCGCTTGAGCTGTTCAAAGCTGCATCATCAGGTTGGGCTTCCCCTTGAAGGTGCATTTTACCCAGCTCTGATTGTGATAAGGGGCTGTGGGGAGCAGGTGGGGTCACACTTGGTCCTGCTGGAGCCGGGGGAAAGACCTTCCATTCGAAAGAGCTCACCAAACAAACAGAAGTTCAGAAGATTGGCTTTGGTCATGTTAATATTTTACTACTTGCTGAGTTTCCATATGGGAGGAGAGGTGTGTTTTACACTTTAGCTACAACAGCTTTGGAGAGCGTTCAGTACAGACCTGTCTGCCCAAATGCAGAGAGCAAGTCACGTTTGACTGCCAGAATGACTCTGCTTTCCATTCAGGGGGCAGCTGTCAAGTCAATGCTAATGCCCTAGACCCCTTCCCTTCAAATGCCTGTCCATTCTCTGCTGAAGGACACGCTCTGTGAAGTCCATCAAAGTCTCCTCCTCAGCGTGCTGTCACACCTGCAGGGAGAAAAAGATGTCTTTGACCAGCTGGCTGGGCTGGCTGTGCAGACCATTTCTGTTCCCATCCATGCTGTAGACCTGCTTTGTGATCCCCAGTATATTGCTTATACCTGTAGTGTGCTGTGTTTTTCTCTAGGAAGACCCCTCGTCTTGTCTTATCTCACAGGGACACCCTAAGCTTAGCTCAGTTTAGGCACAGATAACCAGAAAATCACTGCTGACTCCACCATAAGTAATTTGTTAAGCTGTAGCAACTCGTGGCACATTTTTCTTGATTCTCAAGATCAGGGGTTAAGGTTAAAAACCACTTTAGAGGTGAAAATGTGGTTTAAACTTAACACTGCCTCCTTATCATTTGCCGTAAATAGGTTTGTAAGTATGGCTTCTCGAGCCCAAGCACTGTGTCTGTGGTTGTTTCCCATGGTTCCCTGGACACGTTGCAAGGAGTGGATTGCCCATGATTACCTTCAGAAGTATGTAAAGAAAATTGGAGGGAAGAGCATTCTGCTACAAGAGTGATTTCCAAATGCAGCTATTCTCCTAAGAGTTGCATGGAAACAGCTGCAGCAATTGTCTCCTCTGTTAAACTGAGCATATGTTATGCCCCCGTAGCAAATGAGCATGGCCAGCTGTCCCAGGCCCAGTGAGCACACCAGGAGCGAAGGAATTTCATGTCACAGATCACAAGTGGTCCTTTGGGCCAGTGCTGATAAAGCACTGGCTTAATTACCAGCATATCTTAATGACGATACTGAAGGACTGGCCTCTGCTGCCCAGCTTGCTGTGGTGCTCAGACTGTCCTGCAGCAGTGCTCCTGTGCAGTGTGATTTGCTTCCCTTTGCAATGCCTTTAGTGTGTTCTCTGCTCGCTGCCATGTGGCCATTCTGCTTTAAATCACCTTCTGGAATGTGGCTCTTGCACCACTTCTGCTTCCATGAGAACGTGCAGGTTGGTTTTTTGGTACTGGAGTAGTGCTGAATGATCGTGGGTAAATACAGGAATTGCCTGAAGTCCTGGAGATTAGCTCTCTGGAAGTGAGGATTGGGCCAGTCCAGGCAATGCTGGGGATCTCTTCCTGCCTGATTTTTCACACACATCCCATAGGCAGCTTTTCCATGGGGATACATCCTGTGGTGGGGTCACTGTAGCATTCCCGCTGACGTCAGCTCTGTACCAGGGCCTGAACATATCAGACTCCTGTGGTTCTACAGGAGCCTCTTTCCCAATCCACTGCTCGCATTCTCAGATAACGCCCTGATGGCAGGGAGCAGCAGCCTCCTGAGAAACACCCTCCCCTGCCCCATGCTGAGTGGGTGAGCACATTCCTTGGAAATCTGTTTCTTTTCAGTGAGCAAACCTGACACGTGGGCGATTGGAGAAAGTGAAAAACTTTTGATTTCTACACCACAGAGGTCACTCTGGAGGGACTTTGCAGTCTGGTAGCACTGGCAGCATGGGAATACCAGGGACTTCGGGGTTTGGCCCTTGCAGGTGCTTTTGCAGGACCCCAAGGTCATGAGCTGGGCTCTTACAGGACAGGGGTTTCATGGAATCATAAAATGGTTTGGGTTGGAAGGGACTTTAATGATCATTTAGTTTGTGCCTTATTATTTGGAGAGAGGCTTTATGTGAGATGAACCACCCAAGTCCTGCTTTGAGAGGACCTGGTTTTGAAGACATCTTTATAAAACTTAAGTACATGCTTCAAAATTGCACCCGCAGCATGTCCTGGTTTGGACAACTCTGGATTCTCAAAGGCAGCCTAGACTGGCTTTGGGACACAGGAGGAATGAGGAACAAAGGTGGCAGCAGACCACAGCCAGTGTAGCTCACCATGTACCCTTTATTTCCTTTTCCTGTTTACCCAACTGGTGATCCCAGCCAAGAAAATTCCCTGCTGTGTGTGATGAAGAGGATGTCACAGGGATGGTCAGTGAGCTGGGATGGTGTCAGGGCTGCCCTGGGCAGAGCAGTTCCTCTGGACAGTCCTGCAGCTGTGCTGTCCCCAGGAAGGCTGGGATGCTGCACATTCCTGCCCCTCTGCCTTCCTGTGCAGTGCTGGGCACGCTTTGCTCAAGAGGAAGGATGTAACACTGGCTCGTGTTTGCTTTTCACGACTCATCCATGGCTTCCAGTTGACTGCTCCTCTGTTTAAGCTGAGTTCCCAGCACTTTTCACCCAGCTCCTGCAATAGGAACCCCAAGCAAGCATTAGTCATTGATTGGAGTTTTGAAACTCTGCGTGCGTTAATTGCGTTCCTCCACTCTCATATTTGCAAATGAAACAGAAAAATCTGCAAGCCTGATTTTACGAAATCTTGGTTTTTAATCTCTATGCAAAGGTTTTAGAAAGAGAATATGATTCAAATTGCATCTTCCGGCATGGCTCAGTTTTGGGGGAAAAATGTACATATTCTGTTTATTTTAGGAATTTTATTTAAACTTTAAAGAAACTTAATGTTTTGGCAGTCTGTTAATTATTCATCTTGTAAATATGCAACATATAAAGTCTGGCCTCCTTGGGAAATAAATGATTTAGCTGTATTTAGTTTACAGATTAAGCATTTGCCCTCGAAAATGCTGTACAATACTCTATACTTTGTAGCTTAATGAGAGAGACAGTTTGTAACTGAGAAGTCCTAAATGCTGTCCTAGCATTGGAAAAATGTTTATTAAAATCAGATTAGCTACAGGGACTATATAAGGAAAGTGACTTGGGGAAAAAAAAAAAGTAGTTTATTTTCTGACTGATAATCTTGGACCGTATTTTCCCCAGTACCATTTCCAGGGCTGAAACCCAGCCGTGCTCCCTGAAAGTTAATTAAATTTCTGGAGGAGGGCTTCTATTTTCTTTAAATAGCTGACACATTCGTTTTTGATTCTGGCCTGTGGGCTGCAAAGATAACTCCCGACTGGTATAACATAACACAGACAAAATAATGAATTCCTGATAGCTGACATGTGCGAGGCACCGGGGTTTATCGTTATGGGGGTGATAAAGGCAGTTTGTAAAAGGAAAAGGTTTGGGTGAGAGATAGCCCTGCAACTGAGGCTATGGAGTAATTGGCTCAAAAACTCCTGAACTTTAAAACTCTACTGAGAAAAAAAAGTGGAAGTTCTTGATCTAGGTGCAGAAAGTAGTATTAACAATTTGCTCCTAATTAAAACTGAGTGCTCAGTGTGAGATTTTTGGGTAGTGTTTTGTTGGGAAGCTGAATGTTTTGCCAGGCAAACTGGAAGATCTCTTGGTAGAAAAGAATGTGGGAAAGATAACGTGGGCAGTGCTAGAAAATAGCTGTTGGAAAGAAGTTAATAATTGTCTGATAGCAAAGCACCTGCTCATTCTACTGCTAACCTCAAAATTAAGGTACCCTGAGGAACAGGACACACCTGAGGTCTGTTGGTGGTGGCTTGTCCAGCCTGATTTTGGGAATCTTGTCAGGTTCACGTGACCAAAACTCCAGTTGTGGCCATGTCCAGGACTGGGGTTGGAGCAGGAAGACAAGTTCAGGGATGAGTTACAAGGGGACATCTCATCTGGCAGCCAAAGACTTGAGCCCAGTCTGGATCCTCTTTCAGCCCCAAGTATTCCCTCACACCTCTATCAGTGAGTGATACAAAAGAGCTGGTGGGTCACCAGAGGATTCACTCTCAGAACATCCATCTGGTGCCTGTCATACCAGCACCATAGTTCAGTTTCTGATGTTCTTTTCCATGCAATGCACTTTTGAAATGCCCATGCACTGATATCCAGCCTTTTTCCAGGCTGCCCCCAGCTGCCCGTGGGCTGAGTCTGCCTGGCTGTAAATCAGTGCTCAGCACTGGCGCTGCCTTGTGCCCCTTGTGCTCCTCAGCCCTTGTTTGCCAAGTGACTCATTGTGTGTTTTGCCTTTCAGCTGTGACTCCCAGCACTTTTTCTTTAAATACCTGGTGAGGCACTGGCTCTGAACCATTAACTCTGTCTCGGTCAAACCCAGCTGTGTGCTTTCCTCAGCTCCCTCTTTTTCAATAAACAGCTAATTTAGGACAAGACGAGCAAAAATCTGCTTACTCGGAACCTGTTAGTTGAGGGGTTGATTATTTATTTCGCTTGGTTTGGGAACATCTGATGAACCAAGGTAGCAAATAAGCAAGTTTAGGGAAAGTCTCATGTTTCGTATCTATTTCATACAGTGATTCATACAATTCCCCTACTGACAGGTATCAGATACCCACTTTCCCAAGAGCTTAATTGAATTTTATATCCTTTTCAAAGAAAGCTGGTTGAAGAGTACAGTGATTTTTCTCTATCAGGGTGAAATTTTTTCTTTCCTTGGTGAGCCCTGCAGGTTTGCCATGAGGAACAGGAGCCGAGGAAAGGCAGCAAGCAGAAGGGAGCCAGGCAGGGAACTGCTGAGCTCCATCTCCCTCAGCACTGAGGCAGCAGTTGAGAAGGAAACGTTGTCTTCTCCTGGTGTTTTATTTTTCATGCAAACCAGATGCAAATACCAAAAAAAAGTACTTAGGATGCCATTTTTTGGATAGACTTTTCAGAGCAACAGGGCTTTTTCCACTGGCACTACTTGTAGATTCATCCAGTTCATGGCAGAGCAAAGCATATAGAGTCTGCAGTGATGTAATTTTAATGGTTTTTTTACAATTTCCTATTTTAAAGCAGTTCTGTAAGGGCTGTCAAGGAATTAGTATAGAACACTTATTATGTAGCAGATTAATTAGGTGGAAGCACTGTGGGTGGAAATGAGCAAAAAGGATTAGAAGAAGAGGGGGAAAAAAAGGATGTTTGCAGTAATTTAATAACCTGATCTCATGGGATTTACTACTTGTATATAGCAATGTAACTGTTAATATTCACACACAATTATGGCAGTTTGGTAAGGAACAGTAATTTTTAGATTTCATATGCATGATGTTTGTACAGTTTCCAGACGGGCAGAAAAGGGGTTATTGTGTTTTGTCCTCTTTAATTGTCCCTCCACAGTACTTTTCTTTGGTTTTTCTTTTTTTTTTTAAGTACTTTTGACTCAGAGAGCAGAGCTAGAGTGGGTACAACCCAGCCACCTAGAGAGGTCTTTTGTGTGTGCTCTGCATCCAAAACAGATGAGAGGCAAGACAAGCACGGTGCCAGGAAATTCATCATCCCCCAAGTTGTCTCCAGTGCAGGGGAGAAGCTGTCACAGCTGTCAGGCTTGGAGTAGCATCATGACATCCACAGCCATAGGTGTAAAAGATCTTTCCCCTTGTCCCTAGAAATTCCCTTAAGTACAGGTTCAGTATTAAAACACATGGCCTTTTCCTGATGTAAAAATCACATTTAATGGGTTTTGCATTATAATATATTCACCTCCTTTTTGTTGAATATCTGAAAAACTTTTTCAGGTCTACAGGGAGTTTTTCCAGTCTTGCACCCTCATCTGTGAGCAGGAGTTTGGGCTCTGGTCTGATTCCTAACAACATCCTCACTCTAGAAAAGCAAAAGTAAATCTCTGCTTTTGCTTCCCATGGTGGCTGAGATCTGTCATGTGAGGTGTATTTGGTGCTTTGAGGAAATGGAATGACAGCTTTTCAACCTCAGTTTTTTGCTTTTGCAGATTTGTCAGGTCTTTATCATTATTTGGACACTTTATTTTTCTTGTGGTTCCATGTATCTCTGTATCAGCTGGGCTGTGATAACAGGCTTTAAACTTTGCTACTGTACTCAGACATGCTAAAAACCCACAACTAATATGGCTAAGCTGACTTTTGTGTGAACAGGAAGAAAGTATGAATGTTAGAAATAACAGTCTGTTGTTGTGAGGAAGGGCTTGGGATCCTTCAAGCGTTGTATCAACTGTGAATATCCATCTTTGCTTGGCAGTAAATCCCCAGGTAAAGCAGAGCCATTCTGCTTTTGTCTGGTCTGTTAGGGGAGCACTGCTAACATGTGCTGTGGGTATAACCAAGCAGGTCTTTAAACATGGATCTGTCACACCAGGTCTGTGGGATGGGATCCACCACCCATTGTAGGTAGTAGGTCCAAGGACCAAAAGGGTTTGTGTCCAGAATATTCATGTTTCACACCAAGAGCTGTAAAAGAATTTAGGATTTAAATTCCTAAATCATGAGGATTTAGGGCAGCTCCAGGTCACAGATTTTCTCTAGCCACGAAGAGCTGCTTCCTTGGCACCCTGTCCCTTGTCTGCAGAGTGGAAGATGTAGCAGTGCCTCGTCTGTCAAGGTGGCTCTGGGAGCAGCTCATGTTCCCGTTTGTCTGCTCACCATGTCCTCACATGGAGAAGTGTGTGCATACAGCTGACTGGAGAAATGTTGCATTTTCCTTGGTGTTCTTGGCCCATCTTCCAAAAGCCAATGTGTGTGGTCACCAAACCCCAGCAGATCAGTAGGTGCTGCTGCTCTGCCCAAGAGTCGGGCAGTGCTCGGGAAGCAGAGAAGTTGGGCTCAGGGAGCAGGGCTGGAGCTGGTCAGGCCTGGGAGTCTGAGGCTCTGGTCCAAGTGTGGGGAATGGTCGTCCAGTCCCAGCCACACTTTGTGTTTCGTGCAGGTCCCCCTTGAGCTGTGAAACTAAAGCTGTTGCTGCTGCACAAGGTGGGAAACCGCAGCATAGCCACAGCCTAAATGTCCAACAAGCTGGGGTTGAAAAAGCCATCTGCACTGCTTATCAGGGTCCTTTTCACAGATGGGGGTGGAAGGCTCTTAAATGCCCCTTCAAATACCTCTCTGAGCAGGCGGCTGCTATCTGGTGTTCAAGTGGCAGCCTCTGCAGCCCTGCCCCCGGCAAAGCTCCCACTGGCTGCAGGGAAGGTCGGGCTCTGGCAGTCCTGTACCAACGGGAGCCCCTTGTTCATGGCCTCTCCACATCCTGGGTTCCCTTCAATAGACAAATAACTTTCTTGAGTGTGCCAGCAGACCATAAACTGAAAGGTTGGGAAATGATGGGAAACGTCTGGCATTTGCCACAAAAGAGGATTTGTCGGAGAGCACATTTCAAAATCTTGCTGCCAAGATCCTGCTGCTCTGGCATACTCAAAAGCTGCTAAATCCATCGTCTCTCCCTGTACCTCCCCTGCTCTCTCTTCCTTCCCCCCTTTTTTCTCCTGCACTTTTAACCCTGCTCATTTTTTTCCCCTCCACTGCCTCACTGCTTGCTCCTCACACCTGTTTCTCGTGGTACGTCGAAGGGCAGAGCAGCCTCCATGGGAGCTTGAGGTTGCCACGCTCTGCCCTTCCATTCAAAGCCTACAGAACAGGCCCCTGTTGCTGAAGCAGCCCAGCTGCAGTGATGGTCCATGTTGCTGGTTCTCATCTGTGAGTGTGAGGAATGGGAGCACCCTGGAGACCTTTGTGATGTTTGCCTGAGTCTGGTCACTTCAGAAAGTCACTTTAGGACCAGGCTGGGGTGTGGGCAGCAGCACAGGATGGTATTGTACAATTTGGTGCAAAGGAATTTGGTGGTCCTTCTAAAGAAATAGGGCTATTACTGACATCAGCTGAATAATCTGACCCTCTGAAACCCTTGATTGTCAAACTTGCAAGTATCTGCTCTAATTGCGTGTGCTGTTTCAGAGTATTTCTTTTGCTAGCTCTAAATATCTTGAAGAGAATGAGGTGACAAATCCTGATGGAAATGTTTTGAAGCATCTTCACGATGTAGGGTAGTAGCATATCATCCTTTCACTGTGCAGCTCCACATTTCCCTGTATCTCCTACGTAATTCTCAAATTTGCTGGTATTTAGGTGTCCATGAAATAACTTTCAGGTTAATTTTGAGAGGCTGGTTGACATTTTCTAAAGGCAAGGTCACTCTAAATTCTACCTGTGCTATGCCTAAAATTCATTTCAAGATTTAGCTGAACATCAGATAACGACATTCAGAAGGACCCTGGAGTGACTTATCCAATGATCCTACAGCAGTACAAGAGAAAGTATTTCTGTGAGGTCAAGAGGCTCCAAGAATAGAGGAAAATTGCTATACAAAGCACTTTCCCTAGTGATAAATTTGTACCTTATAACATGTTATCAACATAATTCGGCAGAGGCAGACACACCTGCCTTTGATTTAGTCAGTTAAGAGTTGTCTGAAGTCCTGTCCTCATCGAGTTGTTAATATTTACAAAGGATCTGTGGGCTGATAAGCTTCTATGCTGTAGTCCAATATATTGCTTTTGCTGCTGGGTGTGTCACTTGCTCTTCATGTTTTGTTAATCTCATTAACCACGTTTTACTCCATCTGAGCTCTTACCTGCGTTAGCAATGGGCATAAGCTGGTTTTTGACAGTGGGTGCAGGGAAATGCCAGGGCACCCATTGACAAATAGTCCTAATTAGTACAGTTCTGTAAATCTTTGCCTGGCAGGGAGTGTTGTATCATTCCATTAGAAGCTGTCAAGATGTACTTTCTGGGGCCATAAATATGTAACTCTTCTTTAATTTTAAGTAACGTGCTCTAGGCAGAGCATGCCACAATAGTCTGGCTTGGTTCCTTCATGGATTTCTGGTGGGGGTTTTAGCAAGATGCCTAAAATTTCACTGTAACATCAGCAGATTGTAGGAAGCTCCTGAGATTGGTCCTGTTTTGCTGCTGGAGATAGTTTCAAGTGGGTAGTCGTATTGATAGTCTGGTACATGATTAAGTATTTTTATTTGTTATTTTAGAAGCAAGCTGCCTTCCCTCTCCATAAACCTGGCACTGACGAGCAGGGTGTGCTGGGGACAGCATCTTGCCCAACGTTTGATCATGTTGGGACAGAGAATTAATTATGGGCAGTACCAGGAGTGCAAGTTGAGGTTCGGCGTGAGTAGGCTCTGATGCAGATTTTCATTATTTCCATTTGCATTGCCCAGATTGATTCAACTTCTTCTTTGTATCTGCCAGAGAGAAAACTCCTGTTTAGAGGGTGGAATAGGAAGGAAAGGGTCTGTCTGCTGCTTTTGTTTAATTCTTCTCCATAGTGGAAAAATACTTGAGATGAGAGTTTCCTATATTCTCCTCCTGGGGAATAACAAACCTTTTGCCAAAAACTGTTCGGCCCCATTGACTCTGGGCGGTTTTAAGTTTATGTATTGAAATTATGCCAAAAACCACCAGTCCAGAAACCCCTTCTGTAGCAGAGGTCAGATTAAATGCAAGTTGGGCCTCCCTGTCCCAACAGCCACGTCCTCCTCCTGGTGGGAACCCACCATGGACATGCCAGATAGAGCACTGGGTGTTTGGCTGGCAGATAGTGTGGATGGTGGGAGATCTGGAGCCGGGGCTGTCTGCCCTGGGATTGCTGTATCGTCTGGTGATCGTTGTGAAACCAAACAGGAACAGGTCATAATTCAAACCGCCGCTCCTGCTATCTGGAGTTGTCACCTCTGGGGAACGGCTGGCTCTCAGAGGGCTTGGGAAAATGATCCTGAAGGTCAAGGGGAGACTTGGTTGCTGCAGATGAAGTGATAATGGACTCTGTGGAAGGAGGGGGAGGACCGTTTGAGGCTTTTATTATCCCTGAAGCTGTGAATCATCCCAAATGCTAATCCTGGGGCGTGCAGTCAGCAGATCCAGGCTGCTGCGTGCCAGCCTGCACTGTCTGAAGGCATCCGGCGTGCAAGGAGCTGTGCCCTGTTTTTCCCAGGTCTTTTACATTTTTCTAGGATTGTTTCATGCTCCGTCTTACAATTATGCAGGGGGAAAAAAATCCTCATGTTGCTTCTCAGAGAGTTTCAGGCTTTATAAGTCCATTTTGATGGACTTCTCCCAGTGCATGTGGATGGGATGGTGTGTCTGAACCTCAGGGTGTGAGGTTGGGTCCCTTCAGGAAGACAAGTCCCAGGGGCCAATCTTACCTCATAAAATCAGTGTATTCTCTGCTATTGCAAGAAATTGGATGGATATGTAGGTTGGCAGAAGAAGAGAGAAGGCCCAGCTCTGCTGTAAGTTGTCACAGCTCCGTGGCCTCTGCCTGCTGACAGTCTGCAGCAGGGCTGTGGTTCTGGGTCAGTGCTGCAGGGACGTGTCCCCTGTCATGGCACAGACGTGGTGACAGCCCTTTGATCACTCTGTGTCCCAGCTCAGAGCCCACAGGCCCTGCTCTGGGGCAGGTTTGCTGGCTAGCCCTCAAAATTTAAATTCAGTGGTAGACATTTTCATATTGATGAGCTGCTACTCATCACTCAAGCTTAACTAGCACCCTTGTTTTGGCATTGATGAGGATAAAGTTGCTAGTCCGATCTAGAGAGGCGAGGGGCCCAAAAACCAAACAGGAAGGCGAGTAGCGCTGTTGGAGGCCACAAGTGTTGCAAGAGGTGGCATTTCAGAGCATGGGAGATGCAGCTGCCAGGATTTGTGGCATTTCTGCAGACTCTCGGCGATGGGGAGGCTCCTGGACCCATAATGGCTGGTGAAGGACCATTTGGGACTTCTCCATCCATGTGTAGTGGTGACAGCTGGGGTGTCAGCTGTCCCCCGTGCCCGGCTGCCTCTGCCAGAGCTCAGGCCTGGCCTCCCAGCATCAGGCTCCTTATTGCCTCAGCCCTTACAACCAGGTTTCTAAATAGGGGTTTAATGACCACCCATTAAACCTCTGATTATGAATACTGCGGGGCTGAGAATCTGCAGTTACAGAAACAGCCCTTTTGTTTGGTAAAAATGAGCTACTTTGCTATTACTTCCTTCCAAAACCTTTCCTACTTCACCGTATTTCCCTGCCAACTCTGCCTGCTAGAGCAGCCATTGCAGTGATGAGTCAGGTTTAAAAATGGGAGGAAATTTGTGTTTTAATAATCAATTACCCCGTGAGTCTATGATTGAAGTTGGACAGGAGCTTAGGAGGTCATCTGGCCAAACCTCCAGCTCCAAGAGGGGGTTCAGGCCCGGTTGCTCAGGGCTTGTTTTTTTAGTTTTGGGGTGGTTTTTTTGTTCTTTTCTCTGGTTTCTGAGGCCTTGGGAGAGCATGCTCTGTCTGCATTTCCATGTGGCCCTACAAACCCCTGGTTATCTACCTTCTGTCTGCAAGCTGAGATGTCCTGCAGCGTTTTGATCCCATCAAAATGGGCTTGTAACAGGGTGAATAAAACTCAACTTTTGTGAGCGTTGACTGTAATTGAGCGGTGGAAGGAGAGATCCTGATTTTCTACCCAGCTGTCCCTGTTTGTGGCACTTGGGTGCTGGCCAGCTTGCAAAGAAAAATGGATATTCCTGGCAGAAGAGTGCAGCAGCCAGCGCTCCTCGGCGTTAATGGACCCCTTCTTGGCAGCTTCATCAAAGACATTGAAGAATAAATAGGCTGTTGATTGAACTGTTTGCTCGTCCCCAGAGGTGGTCCCCCTCACTCAGGGCTGAGGCTCATTGTCAGGGCTGGGGAAGGGCCTTGCAGGGCGATTAGCCCGTGCTCCCAAGGAACAAAAAAACCTTTCATCTCCTGGCTTTCCGTGTGGCAACTGGGAGATGGGATCGTGGGAGGGGGGTTTCTGTGTCCTCGAGTGCAGAGCTCCATCCACAGTGCCCATGGATCTACTCTAGGGATGCACAGGCTGTGGAATTTGACGGAAGAAGGGGGGGGGGTGGGCATAGCTCTGATGAAAACTCTAATAGTTCAGTCTGATGAAAACAGAAGTTGGGAGCAGAAAAATACCTTCAAGGAAAGCCTGGACAAAGTTGAGGCAGATGCTGATGGACGTGACTGATGCATTCTTTGCATAGAAAAGTCGTGTTGGTGCTTGCTGGCGCTGCTGCAAAGGCACGCAGAAATCCTGCCGAAATGGGGCGTGCAGGTTTCAGCTGATTAATTAATGGACTGTGTGAGGAGAAAACATGAACCATTTTACTGATGCCTGTAAATAGGTTTTTAAATATTCTGCTGGGTTTTTGTTGTGACAAATTGCATTCACATACTTCAACCCTGCTGTGTTTCATTCCAGGCTGGGCAGAGAGTCCAGAATATTTGAACTTTCTCGGCAATGGGCAGTACAGGACAACTATTTTCACTGAAAATATTTTAAAGCATATGAACTGAAACCCTTTGTTTTGAATCAGATCATCGTTAAACTCTGAGACTTAACAAATACCACGCTGCTTCATGAAATGTATTGTCTAGAGGAAGGGCTTTAGGGAAAGACAGAGCAAAACTTAGCACTACAAGCCTTGCTTTTGGGCAGAGGCTCTCCTTCTGCAGCTGTTTCAGGGCTCATTCTGCACTCAGCAAATAAGAGTGAGGGTGTGCAAGATAAATATTGATACACTGGTGGCCTGAGCATCACGTGTGTGCATAATGAGCCTGCATGACACCATATCCATCACTGTCATGTGAGAGGGCCTCTAGAGTTACGTTGCTATGACAGCCTGACATGGGGCAACATGCCACGTTCTTGAGTAGCAAATACAGCCCTTCCTTCTGCCCAAACTGATGAGTCCATCTCTGATTCACTAGCACTGACTCTGGGCCATTTTTGGTTTTTCAGTGATGAGAACACTAGAAAAGACCTGAAGACGCTGCCCGTCTTCCCTACCAAGACACTGCAGGAGCATCCATCACTTGCTTACTGGTGAGCTGTTTAATTTAAAATGTAAATCATTGCTATGAATGATAACAGCAAGATGACTTTTAAGCGGTTTGCAAACTCTTCTGAAAGTTTTCAGCCCAGGACATGGAGTTAGTTGCTTATGTTCAAGCATTTCCAGTTTTTAGACTGTTATAAATTATGCAAGATCTGATGCAAATTCCTCCTTGAAAGTTTGCTCAAATTCAATTGCTATGTCAGAAACTGCTGGATCAGAATATGTGGGACCCTGCAATAGAAGGAGCTGAAATCTGAACTCCAGCCAAGCCTGGGTTTGCAGAGAGCACCTCGGTCTTCATCTGTCACACAGTGGAGCCTTTGTGGTTGGGTGACCTTTGCTGGCTGCCAGCTGCCCACCCAGCTCCTCTCAACAGGACAGGGGAAGAAAATAATCTAGAAAGGCTGGAAAGAGAAAGGCAGTTCCAATTCTGGGGCTTGAATTTGATGTAAAGGAGCACAGCATTTAGGATGAATCAGTGATATTGTTTCCTTGGAATTGATGCCCTTTGTGCAAATTCAACTCCCTCATTTGTTTTGGTTTTTTAGGCTTGATGTGTACGTGATGGATTTTCAAGTATACCATGCTTGCTTATTATCTGTTTGTCTCAGAATGAATTCTGCTGGGTTTTTCTTTGCTTTCAAGTGTCTGACACATAAATGCATATTTTATTTCACATTCCTCCAAACCAAAATGTTGAAATATGTAACAGGAAAAATGCAAAAAGGTCATTGCTGACAAATGTTTTTTTCACCTAGGAAATGTCAGGGGAAAAAAATCCACTGGAATGAAAACAGCTCTGGTTAAACTTTTTCTGTCTTAGATATGGAGCATTAACCAGCCTTTGAAGTTTGGGTCCTTTAGAACGTTAAGATGAATTTATACAATTAGCACCATTATTCTGCAGCAGCATCTGCAGCAGAACAGGCTGATCCGAAATGATTCGTTAATTAGTCTGGAAGGCAGGATGCGATGGTGGGGACCAGCCAGGCAGCTCCACACTGCTTAATGAAGGGTGGGAAAGAAATCAGCAAGAACCAGAATGTAAACTAGAGCAAGAAACATGCAGAGGGACCCTGCTCTGCATGCTGAGCAGGTGGCTGAGCTTCGACAGATGCCGTCAACACATGAACAAAGTCACTGAGCCTCTAAATTGGGTTTTGTGCTTGGTTTGCAGTGAGGACAGAGTAATTGAGCATTATACACAAATTAAAGGTCTGACCAGAGGACAAGCCATTGTTCAGTGAGTATGACACTTGTTAATTTGTGAAGATGATATTTTTACTTTTCTCCTGTTCTTTTTTTTTGTTGAGAAGTGGCAAAGCAGGCTGTTTGGGTCATTATTGCCTGCAAACGATGTCGTTTGTATCTGTCAGATTCTCTTTTTATTGAGTTATGTTGCGAAGGGGAATTATTTGAAGTTTCACATTTCACAGGCTTGCAGTTTGTCATTTGTGTAGTCATTTGGGTACCTCAAACACAAAAGAAATTGTTTGGATCTTACTTTATTGGAAGACTCTTCTCCATACCTTGCTTGCCATCCAATTAATTTTCACTCCAAACTCTTAAGGGCGAGTATTACCCTAAGTTCTGTAAGAAATTCTGAAATGTTTAGAATTTGGCTTTCAAAATAGCAAGGTCTTCCAAGTTGCACACTGAGCCTGTGGAATTGTATTTTTCTTTTACCATTAATATTTACTGTTTTTCCTACTAGCAAATGCAGTAGGATGTGTTATGAGATGTTTGAGATGATGGCCATGGCTGCATGGTGCAGGCTCCTTGTAGTTTTTCTCACGTACCTCAATGCCTGTAAATCTGTCTCAATAATCCGTGGTCTTTTTTCAGTAGGAACAAGGGAAAAATGGTCTGTTCAGTGGTTTTCTGAATTGCCTCATGAAACAGTTGTACAACGGCATAAACAGATTTATTTGGAGCCTATCCTTTGTAACCAGAGCTCCATAATGGAATAATTATAGGCAGGCCTTTACTGCCAACATTTCCCAAAAGGCTCACATGTTCAGTTCAGAATTTTTGCTTTCAGTTCTGTGATCCTCTGATAAGAGATTGAATGTTCTGTTGTATGAGAGATTTTCCTTTTGCTTTAGCTGGGCCAAAATACCCCATCTTTCCCCAAGCCAAGATGCTAAATTTTTTTATGAAAAGATGGGCCTTCAATTATTAAGGCCTTCAAAATATGCAAATGATAAATGACGTGTCCTGGATGTATGTGTGAAAAAAATATGTTAATAGATATTATTCCCTCCGGAGAAAATCATCTGATATGCTGTAAATCTGTCTGCAGGTACATGAAAGTGGTAGAAGCTTTGCCAACATACGGAGTTCATTACTATGGAGTAAAGGTCAGTAACTGCCTATAGATAATGTGGTTGCTGAGCTTATTATGTGGGATTGCATTCCTAAAGGAGCAGTTGGATGATGCAGTGCCCTTCTATCAGTATGAAACCCCACATTTTTCAAGCTCTGTAATTTTTCCCCATTCAATATACTTTAAGAATTGTTTCCAGAGAGCAGAAAGGAATCTGTGTAAAACCTTACATAATCCTATCAAGAGCTAAATTCCTATCATCTTAATTAAACTGGATATCACTTGTAGACCCGAAGCAGTTAATAGTTTCCCCAGAGACATTAATCAAGATTAGAAAAATAAAATGTGGAAAAGACTCCTCCTAAGTGGCAAGTGATTAGTGGTGCGTGCTTGGAGTGGGGAAATGCTGAGAAATACTTTTGGAGAGTGATGGAAATACACCATTTATTCCCATTTGTAGAGCAGAGCCGGGGCAAAAGTGTTTTGTGCCGAAGAGCTCAGCAGAGATGATGTCTCCTTACTTTTGAGTCACGGCCATGACTGTGGTACCTGAGAAACTGATGTCTGACGCTATTCTTTCCTCCTGTGGCTGTCCATGCCTGAATTTAGTGGATGCAGTCATTGGCCACAGTTTTTTTCTGTCCCCTGTCCTTCCCCTTCACAGCCACTCCTCCAGCCAGTGACACTCTGTTGTTTCAGCAGCACTGTCGCTTTTCTGTCCACGTTGCACAGCCACCACCTGATTTTGTGCCTCTGCCTCAGGAGGCAGAGGGAGAAAGTTTCCACGTTCACCCCAGCAACCCACTTCACCTCAATTTGTTTGCCAGAAAATCTTTGTTCTGTACCTACTTGTACTTGTCACAGAGTGAAAAGGGCTGTACTCTTGGAATTGCCTAATTCTTAAGTAGCTCTTGGTTGACGTAGACGTCCATTTTTCAGGATAAACAAGGAATCCCGTGGTGGCTTGGAATAAGTTACAAAGGAATCGGCCAGTACGACTTACAAGACAAAGTTAAGCCCCGAAAAGTAAGGTTTTTTTGCATCTGATTTTTTTTGTGGGGGAAACATGGTATAGTGTTTTATGTCAGAATGTACTCTTTTAAGCTGTTGCTTATTAGACTGGTGGGCAAAAGACCAAGGGCTGGAGGCAGAAGGAGATCTCTGCTGGCACTGAGGGAGTAAATCTCTCCTAGGTAGTGGAAACGCCCTTTGGGAGCTTTGGCTCACATGTCTTGAGTTTGGTGGTCTCAGGATGGGAATTTTTCAGCCCCCAGGGATAACTACAGAAATATGAAGCAGTTGTGTTTTGGCAAGGCCTTGTACTTGGGCAGTGTTTTCACTTCACTTTTGTAGTTTGGTTTTTCTGCGTGACGTGTAAAAGGCTCCACTGATAGAGGCGGAATACGAGGGGAGCTGCGTGAAATTGCAGGCTTGTAGAGGCAACTCTGTGTTTCCATGAATTCTGAGGGGGAATTGAGAATAAATGCCAAGTACTGGAGATTGTTCTCCTCCTTCTCCAACCCACTGCTTCCAAGTGTATCTGCTGCAAAGTGAACTCTGCCCACACCCTCCTGTGCTGTTTGAACAGGGCAGAGGGTCCTGCCTTGCTGCTGGCTCCCTTGGAGCCCCCAGCAGAGAGCCCAGACAGCAGTCTTGGAAACCCACCAGGCACCCAACACATGGGCTGGTGGGAGCTCCCTCCATCCTGTAGCCACATGTGTGTCCTTGTGACAGGACTGAGCCCTGAAAGTCTTTGAAGGGTTCTTGAACCCCCATGGCTGGTGGGAGAGCCGGTGCTTCTTGTGCTGGAGCCATGCTGCTGGGCCAGGGCTGTCGTTGTTCCTGGTCATGCCTTCACATCTAAGCCATGAGGGGATGGAGACCTGGGAGTCTGCTATTCTTTCCCCAGGAACGATCTGGGCAGGAGTTCACATGAAGTTGTGCTTCCCGCCAGGGAATTTTTACATTTGCAAAATGATATTGTTTAGTGTATTGGTGCCAAAAAGCACAGCTTAACAAAACTTCCTTGTTAAGGAGTAATCCCCCTTTCAAGCTTCCAGCTTGATCTTCTCTTTTTCCAGAGCAGGCTATGACTTGGTTTTTTTGGTGTATTTATATACCTGTGTGTCCAAGGGTGAGCTCTCGTGTTCTTCCTTTGCTTGGTTTAGTAAAACGCAGAGTTTCATCCCAGATGTCTCTTCCCATGCCTGCACTAAAAGCAACACAAGAGGAACTCTTTGGAAATCAAGTCAGCTTGATGAAGCCATTGAATGTCAAAGGAGAGCATTGAGGAGGTCCTCTTGCCCTTGAGCACTTCCCTGATTTTAGGCAACATCTATAAGATTTTCCAGCCAGGAAAGGATCATTCTGCAGCCAAGATGTCCAGCTGTGACCAGCAATGCTCTCCAAGAAGATGGAGCCTGCCTGGCTGGATGCATTGCTTTGCCAAGCATTTTTTATGCTTGTGGGATTTCAGTTTACAACATCAACCAGGCAGATTAAGAACATTTTTTAAGGTCAGCAGGGCCCAGATACCAAGTCACACCCTGCTACAGTTAGTTATGAGGCGTTGGCTTTGAATGCAGCAGGAGTTGTGATTAAGAAAAATAAAATAAAAACCAGAGGTCATCTCTGCACTGGAAGTGTTACAATGGAAATGAGAATAGTTGTTGGCTTTAGTGAAATTATAATTATATAACAGAGGATAGAGATTAAAAGGGAAGGTGAGAGAGAGGAGCCTAAATGCGGGTGGAAGGTGTAATTCCAGTAAGCTCATTGAAACTGTGGGGATGGATATGGCTGTAATACCCTTAAGGATTTGTCTGGTGTCAGTGCAAAGGGACAAAAATTATCCAAGCCACAGCTTGTCCTGAGCCATGGCTGCCTGTAATATGTGGCTAAGTATGCAGACAGTTTCTTTATATGAAAAATATTTCAGGGTTTGCAATACAAAGTGCACTTTGGATAAGTGATTGGAATCAGATCACTTTTGGGGGGACAAGCAGACATCAGATCTAGAGGGGCACCCACATCTGACATGGGTTTGGAATTAAAATGCTGCTTCTTATTTCAGTGTACCTACAGCCCTGCTGCCTGTGATGCAGCAGGCAGAAGTTCCTTTTAATCAGTATTGTCGTATTTTCATATTTATGAATGTATCATAATTTATTTTAGAGAGAGAAGAGTATATGCAGCTTGCCTGAATCTCTCAGGAGTCTCTCTGGAGCAGCAGGCAGGAGGGGAATAGGCATGTAAACTATTCCTGTCAAAGGTGCTACTTTTGCTGGATTTAGCAGAATTTTCTTGCTTTGGTTTTTGGGAATGGAGCCAAACTCACAACTGCCATGTGCTGGTGTTATCCAGCTGTTTATACTGTGGATCAAAACTGCTGTTGTGTTTATCCTTAGCCATCTGGGAAAGAGCATCCTCATTATGCTCCACTTCTCCAGTTGGTGATGTTTAAATATACATGCAGCTGATTAATAAATAGAGAATAATAGAAGGGAAAGGTTGAGTTCAAGTCTAATGAAGACCAAGTTGGCCTTCCTGAATTTTAAATCTATGAGTGATCTCTGGGTGTGCAAACCTCTCTGATACTTGTTGTGGTGGGAAAGCTGCAGCATTTTGGATGGGAGGCTTTTTAATAGGAATTGGTGCCTGTGCCCCAGCGAATTCACACCAGGGGGATTTATTCTATTCCCCATGTCTTTTCTGCAGTGTTTATGACTGCTGTCACATGTGTTTGCTTCACTATAGAATCATAGGCATTTGGCAAGACCTAAGTCCATATTTAGAATAAAATTTTACTATTAATAATAAAATATATATTAGCTGCACCCATCAATGGAGGGTCCATTAAATCCAAAGAAATATAACCACCCTCCTCAAAAAGTGAAATCTTTTGGCTTGGTCCAAGTAGGTCTTCAGGCAAAGATACCTAAATACGAGCCTTGGAGCGCAGTGGTTATCCCAAGATTTTGTTATTGGATCAACACTTGCACGAAGTCCAAGGCTGAGAGCTCCTCACAGGAAGCAACTTGCAGGAGAGTCCTGGATGAAGCAATCTCCAGATCCCTATCGCCCAGCCCTGCCAGTGCTCCATCATCACCATCCGTGAGGGGAGCGTGCGATGTCGGCGAGGCCGGTGTGTGACTTGGGGCTGGACCAGGAGAACCTGCCCTGGCTGTCTGTGTAGAGCTGGCTGGGGAGGTTTGGCTCCAGCTATTAATATTTTGCTGGTTGACCAGAGATGGTTTTGGGAGTTTTGTTGCTCCAAGTCACTCCTGGGAGCTTGTGTTGCTTTGGGAGCAGTTTCTAGCAAAGCCCAAGTGTTACCCCTCACCCAGGACTGCCAGCTGAGGGAAGCACTGTGCCCCAGCTCTGTAACAGACTGAAAAGGGAGAATTATTTTGTGTGTCATTTATGAAAATTGTCTTTGTAGATAAAAACAGTGGCTCCACACTGGCTGGAGGTTACACTGAGCTCACTTGATTATCATCCTGAAGTCTCACAGGGCATTAAAACGGACTGAGTTTGGCAACCCTTGCTCAGATTTGAGCTCAGACCTGGGATTAGCTCTGCAGTCCTGCTGCTTTGTAAACATAGTCTCTTTCAGCTGCAGTTAATACTGAGGGACACCTCCTGCTTGGAGTAGTGCCTCCTGCTTGCTGTGGGGTGGCATGCCAAGATCCTGTCCCTGGTATCCTCTGAATCAATTAGGGAAAATATAAAACACGTCCCAGGACTTTGTCATTTCAAGCCAGAATAGATCTCCCTTTACCTCTACCCCATTCTTCTCACTGGTGAGATAAACAATGTCTATCTTGTTAATGGAGGGTGTATTAGGGTACGAGTTGAGTTTATTCTGTGTTCAGCCAGTATGTGGGGATCCTCTGAGGGCTGGAGAAGGCTCTTTGACTTGTTCTCCCACTTCATTGTGTTTATGTGGGTGACTCCCTCATGATAAATTAACTACATTATCTGAAGAGAAGAACTAATCTTGCTATGGTATTGTTTCAAATGTCCAAGAATATCGGTTCTACTGCTTGACGTCCTGACTGCATTGTGTTCTCAGAAGTGTTTTTGTTAGCATATACTCATTTTGAAATGGGTCATGTTTATCATAGGATGGTGTGGGCTGGAAGGAACCTGAAAGATCATCTCATTTCAACCCCCCTGCCATGGGCAGGGACACCTTCCACTATCCCAGGTTGCTCCAAGCCCCGTCCAGCCTGGCCTTGGACACTTCCAGGGATCCAGGGGCAGCCACAGCTTCTCTGGGCAACCTGTGCCAGGGCCTCACCACCCTCAGAATATCCCTGGCTGGATTTAATTCTCCCAGGGCTTTAGCTTCCCAAACCAGACCCCTGGCTGCTCAGACAATTTCTCTGTATTTCTCCCACCCTCTGTAGGGCTATTTTTGTGTGTGTTTGAGTTTGTCCAGGAGCTCTTTGTTCATCCTTGCAAGCCTCCTTACGCTTTTGCTTGACTTTCTCTTTGTTGGGATGCATTGCTCCTGATCTGTGAGGACGAGGTATTATGATATTTCTTTCTTAATTCAACATATGCTAAGAGTTGATGCTGGAAGTTTTCCCTTGCAGAACATTTACTTCATGTAAATGTGCTGTCCTGCTTTGCTGAATAGTTTAGAACACAGCAGCGTTGGAACAGCCTTCTCAGCAGGCAGCTCTAATTAGGCAGAGATTTCTTTTATGGTGTTTATTTCTCACCAAGCCATTGATTTAGATAGAAGATACTAAGCTCACGTAATTACTTAAAATAAGCACAGGGCTTTTATGAGACTGCTCTGAAATTCAGTTCTTTCCAGATGTGCAAAAAGTTGCTAGAACGTCACGTGCCACAAAACACAAACGTTTTGGGGCAGTTTCATGTTGAGACATCCCTCGGTCTTATGATGCCAATGCTAGTGAGGATCAGGCAAAAAAAGGATCATGAAGTATTAGAAAAAAAATAGGATAGAAGAGATTTTTAGAGGACTGGCTTAATATTTAAGGGATGAAGGATGCCTGCAGGTGAGCTCTGCCAAATTATGCTGGCAGAGTTGGGAGTTGTCTGCCTCTTTCCCTCAAAGTTGCTGCAGGTGGGGCAGTTTGGCTCTCCTGCCATCTCCTCAAATGCCTCTCTCCATGGGCAGGCGCAGCAGTGTAACAGAAGGATTCCAGCTGAAGGCAGGATGCCAGACAGCCGAGTGCAGTGGAGGGGCTGAAACACAGCCCTGCTCCCAGCACTGCTGCCAGGGTGGTAATTTCCCTCTTTTGGGTGGGGTGCATTCCTGTGGGCAGAAATCTTTTATGTTTCCTTGCTCTGAATTGCCAGATTTGTCTTTAGATTGCCGTTCCCAGCCAGCTCCCAAGGTGCTGGTTGCTGAGCCTCCTTGCAGGCACCGCACGTACCACGAGGTACTTTGGAAGTGCTTCCCGAGGGAAAGGCTGCTGCAAACACTGTGGCATGGCTTGCACTTCCATGCTGACCTTAACCAAAGACCCCTTGGGTGGAAAGTCAGAGATTTGGGTAATTTAGCTCTTGGTCAGAATTTGCCACTAACCTTGGAAACATCCCAGGTACAATTATGACACGTGCTGTGCCTGGGGCTGGTGCAGCAGCGTGTGGCCACATAGCCCCTGCACTCAGCTGCTCTCCACATTTTCACCTCCTTGCAAAAAAAAAAACTTGAAAACAAAATACTAAAATACTATTTTTTTAAACAAAATCCATCAGGCTCACAGGAATATTGAGCCAGCAGCCCCTGAGCAGCTCTCCTGCATGTCTCAGGGGAGGGGCTCTGCCAGCTCCTGCCTGCAATCCTGACGGGGCCGTTTTTCTGAGCCAGTTTTCTCCTGCTATCAGGCCTGGACAAACTTGCATTTTATTCAAAACTGGATGCAAGATCAGCCAGGTAAAAAAAGAGCTGCTTCTTTTAAGGTGTTTCAACATTTGGGCATCCCATGTCTCTTAGACTATTACAGTTCTTTCTGTGCGAGAAGGAGGGCGATTCCTTTTCCTTCAGTGTTCCTTGGTATCTGGAATTGAATCACAGTAGAAATGCAGGAAGCCTAAACTCGTGGGCTGGAAAAGCAGCAGCTGGGTGGTAGGAGTCTGGCTGGTGCACAGAGGTGCCTGGGTAATGAGATGTGACCAGAGCTGCACCTCTGCCTTCTACAAAAAATCCCAGAAAAGAAACCTTGACCAGGCCAAATTCTTCCCCAAGAGTCAGACAGGCAGCCCCTGGGATGCTCAGTAGGAGTTTTCAGGAGCATTTAAGGATCTGACAACCTACATGGATGGGAAGGCTATTAAGAAAACATTAATTAGCTCAGGTGGACTTAATCATCTGGTTAAAAGGAACATACATTGCAAAACTTCCACAAAAACATTTTAATTATTCCTAATTGTTCTTCCAGCCCTCAAAAACCAGTTCCAGTTTGTTTTGGGTTTTTTTTTTGCCACTCTTTTGTCTTTAAATATACATGTAGTTTAGGTAATATTGAAGTTAGGAATTATTTAGGAACATGTCTGTACAGGGTAGGGAGTATTTGAAGGGAGCAGAAGATCTCTAGTGCAGTGACGGTTTCCTGAGTGCTGCCTTTTGACCAAGAGTTAGAAAAAATTCAGTTAAAGAAAGTTATCACTTTATTGCTTTTTTTTGTCCTTGTTTGTATTGAGTCCATTTTTTTCCCTCTTGTTTTTATGAATCCAAGTGTGTTAGGCAGAAACTTGTAATACTTTCATTCAGGATTATTTCTGTGTGCATCTGTATAAATATTATTAGCTCTCAACTTACTTGGAAGCTGTTCATTTAATCATCAACCTTTTTTACAAGGACCTGAGTTAGGAGGGTTGGTCAGATGAGGTGATTGCTAAGGAGCTTATATTGTTAAGTGAGATAGTTTGAGGATAGGGCACTTTTCAGTCCACAAGAGCAAAGATGTGTCTTGTGTACAGCACCAATTCCTATCTCTCCTGCTGTGGAGCAGCAGAGGAGGGAGCTGGAGTTATCCCAGACTTTGGTCAAGGAGGCAGAGATGTCTTTGTGGTGAATGTACCCAGCTGCGAATGCTTGGGGCGCCTGTCAGCTCCTTTTGGACTGGGATGGGTCTCACAGGGTGGGGAGGAAATGGGGCAAGGCTCTACCCACATCCTGAGGCAACTCCATGCAGGTTTTCTTAAAGATGCAAAGGCTTTTCTTCCCTTTCTCGGTACTGCAAGTGATCCTGGTGTCGGATTTGCACAGGCTGACGGAGGAGTCCGCCCAGCCCCCTGTGTCCCTCTGCCTGGGCAGGAGGCTGCTCCAGGTGCTGGGGCTGCTGCCTTTTGTCCTCCTGCCAAACGCGACCCTCACCACCTTCGGGCAGGTGTCCCCTTCTCCCGCAGTCCTCAGGAATGTCGAGCGCGTCCGGAGGGGAAAAACCCGAAGGAAGTGATAAAGGGGACGGGGAGTCATCACCCGCCGCGATAAGAGGCAGCAAGGCAGTTTTTTTCCAGAGGTCATGTTTGAAGCCCGCCCAGGGTTTTTACGAGCGTGGGAGCGGGCGGGCGGCCGGCCGGGAACGCCGGGATGATGCTTCTGGTCGAACCTGTCGCCCCTGGGTGTGAGTCAAGGCTGGCGGGGCCGGGACACGGCACCGCGGGGACCCCGAGCAACCCCCACTGCCCCCGCCTTGGCCCCCACAGGCACCCGGGGTGCTCCAAGGGGTGAAGCCCCTCCGCAGAATCCTCCTCGTTCCCTCCGCCGTTGGGTTTTGCCTTTATCTGGGGAAAGAAAGGGGTGTGGGAGGCGTCGCAGCGGAGCGGGTGGGTGGTGATGTCAGGCGTGTGTCAGCAGCGGGAGGCGAAGCTGCCAAGGCAGAGCAGCACGACGGAGGGACGGAGGGACGGCACGGCCGCCTCGGGCCGGCCCTGCCCATGTCACCCCTGACACGGCCCGGCGCGGCCGGGAAGCCGCGATCGGCAGCGGGGCGAGGTGAGTGCGGGACGCGGGGAGGCAGCCGGGGCTGTGCCGGTGGGATCCCGGCTGGGATCCCTGCTGGAGCACCCACGGGCGCTATTTCTCAATGTCCTGACAGACCGCTTGGGCTGTTTCCTTTCGCGTTTTTTAAAATATATGTATTTTCAAAGCTCAGTGCAGAGTTGTAAAGAGGCGCTTCTGACGGCAGCGTGACTGGGCAGGAGGGCTGTAAGACAAACATAAACTTATTTAAGCAGCTGAGTGAAACTTCCACAGTCGTCTAGAAAATAATTAATTTAAGTAAATTACATTTCCAGTTGGCTTCACTTTTTCTACAGCGGGTTCTAGTAGTTGTAGTCCTAGAAAGGAAAGTTTTAATTAAAGAGGGAAGGGCTGCTTTAAGAGCCACTTTTTCTCTGAAAAACAAATGTGCTGGGTTATGTTTCATTGTGTTATAAATGTTTCAGATGCAGCACAGTGTAATACATCATTTTTACAAAACCTGAAGTCCTCCTGTAGTGGGAGGGAGCACGGCAAGTCAGGTTTTGGCAGAGGCCAGTGGGAATGTTGTGTGTCCTGGGAGTTTCTGGTGTGGTGGCTGCACCCGTGGAGGCTTTGGAAAAACTCCAGTGGGGAAAGGAAGGAGTTGCTGTGATGGTCTGGGTGCCTCAGCTGGATGCCTGGTGTCGGAGGCTGGTCTCTCACTGAACCCTGTCCCTGCCTGCCCAGCTGGATTGAGGTACCTCCAGTACCTGCGTGTGGGCTGCAGCTCTGGAAAGCAGCTGATGTGAACTCCAGCGTGCTGCTGCACCTGTGCACCCCATCATGGTCAGGGGACATCCCTGGGGACACCCTGTGGGTCCCCATGTTCATCCAGGCACCCTGGCACTGCTAGAGAGGGGGCAGGAGGTGGTGCTGCTGAAACCTGGGCTGAGGGGCCGGGGAGCAGCCTGGGCTGCGCTGGGAGGATGCAGCCCCTGATGGCTCATCCCCAGGGGGTGGCTGATGCTGCTGCTAAAGGAGAGCGAATTCGTATGAAATTCTGATCCCAAGGGTGCAGCTGCCAAGCCCTGACTGACTTTGATCTCTTCTCCCAGCTGGCACTTTGCAGGAAATATGTGGGTTTCTAGCAGGAGTATGTGCTGGGGGTGGCTTCCTCCTGTAGCTGCTGTTGTTCCGTACATGCTGTACCCCTGCTCCAAAATGTCACGCTGGATGTCTCAGACAGTGTCTTCACAAGACTTGGTTTTTCCAAGCTGCTGCCATTCCCTGGGGATGTTCTAACTCAGGGAAGTAGACCATAGTTGTCTATACAATTACTTTGTAAAGAGATTTTTGTGTTTAATCAGAGAGAAAATGACTTTAACTGCCCTGCCAAGATCTCTGGGAACTTCTAGCAGTGAAATTAAATGTGCTATTGATGGAAGCAGATGTTGTCATTGGCAAAATCCTCAGTTTGCAGCACACTGTTTGTAGGAGTGTGAAATTACTGAGGGGGCATCCTACATTTATGTGTTTCTTTTAATTGATGTTATGAATGTAGTTATTGCTCAGTCCATGCCATAGCTGAGGATACACAGGAATTGTAATTTGCTGAAATTATACCACCTTGGGGGAAGAGGACTGGTGATTGTTCAGTGACCATGTTCTGCTTCTCTCTCCCAATTCTCCTAGCTATTTCAATGGAAACAGCTGGAAAATCTCTATTTCCGTGAGAAGAAATTTGCTGTGGAAGTACACGATCCCCGCAGGTGAGGCTGGAGGAGGCAGTTCTGTCCATGAGGTTAATCTTTACCCAGTGGGAACTCATCATCACGTGCTAGTGAATGGGGTGGGAGGTGCCTCAGAGCTAAGCATGAGTTTACTGGGGCTTTGGGACTGATCCTGATCAGCGTTTGGCAGGGCAGACCGGGGCTTTCACGTCCCCGGGTGTCCTCTCAGATTCCCTGTGTGTCAGGGAAGTTCTTGTAGCAGAGGCAGGACTGTTTGTCATGGCCAGATTTGCAGCAGCACTGGGTGATGGGGAGAAGGAAATCTGAGTTTTTGCATCCCTAAAATTAAGGCTGAGCCTCACCTCGTTAAGAGAGAGGCATTGTGGACTTTAAACCTCAAAGACTTGTCTTGAAATTGTGTTTCTTTTAACCTCCTCAGAATTTCAGTATCAAGAAGGACCTTTAGTCAGAGCGGGCTGGTGGTGCAGACCTGGTATGCAAACACTTCCCTGATCAAGTCCATCTGGGTGATGGCAATCAGTCAGCACCAGTTTTACTTGGACAGAAAGCAAAGCAAAGTAAGTTATGAGGCATTTTACTGCGAGCATGGGTTTCAACACCTTTCCTGTATATTCTTCAGCGTGTGTTTTTCCACGGATGAACTAGTCTCCAGAGAAAAACTACAAATTGTTTTTGTCAGCTTCTTGAGCAGTCTATTAGTGGCAGTATTGTTATTTGATCCATTTTAGCCTGCCTGCAGTTAAAGGCCATGGAAGTGTAATCACGGAAGAGGGAATTCCCATGTCTGGATGTCCAATCTGCCTTTTCTTTTGTCTCCTTCCTGTGTTTGTTTTGAAAACTGCAGAGATTTTGAGCTGGGAGATGGTTCAGGTTTTGGGGGAGAGGAATGCCAAACAGCCTGTGCACACCGCAAGCACCTGTGTGATGCTGTTGCTTTAGCCCTTAATTTTGTGGGAGATGAGGTGTGAAATGTCATCTTCTGTGATGTGTTCTGAAGTTAATTAGAGGTAACTCAAGGAGGCTGGATTTTTTTTTTAACTCCTTCAGGCAAAAATTCCTTCAGCCAGAAGTTTGGATGATATCGCCATGGATCTGACAGAGATGGGAACACCGAAAGTGTCAAAGCTGGTGACTTTGGAGGCCAAGAACCAGCTTATTATGGCCAGCAATGGCAGTTTGATCTCATCAGGTAATACTGCACGTAAATGTGAAGTAGCCAGGTATAATGGGGCTTGTGTTTGTTAAAAGGGAAATGAGGCTACCAGGCAATAAAAATGGCCTTTACGCGGAAATCCTCTGATAAAAAGCGTGTTTTCCAGGTTCTCAGGATTCAGAGGTCAGTGAAGAACAAAAGAAGGAGAAAATTATGGAACTAAAGAAGAAAGAGAAACTCCTTCAGGAAAAACTGCTTCAGAAAGTTGAGGAGCTGAAGAAGATCTGCCTGCGAGAGGCGGTGAGAACTGCACCTTACTCTGGGGTCAGGCAGGTGGGAGCCCTTTTCTCCCACTGAGCCTTATGTGGAGCCCTCTCTGTTCCCCAGGAGCTGACAGGCAAGATGCCCAAGGAGTATCCTCTGGGTGCTGGAGAGGAGCCTCCCCAGGTGAGAAGGCGCGTGGGCACGGCGTTCAAGCTGGATGACAACCTGCTCCCCAGTGAGGAGGTGAGCGTGGCAGCTGGTTTGCTGGGAGCCAGACTGGTGGCCAAAGCCACTTGCAAATAATCCAGCTCTTCCTTGGGTGTTTTAAGAGGAGGCAGCTGGGACAGTTCCTTGCATGGAGTGGGAAAGCCAGATGCATTCTGCCCTTCTTTCGGCCACGCTTTGAGCTGGCCAGGAAATTGGCTGTTTCTAAAGGCCTTAAGTTCACCCAACCTGAACCCCTGGTTTGGCCATGGCTGCATGAATTTTAATGAATATTTTGCTGCTAATTAGAAAAGATCAGGTGCATAATGCCATTTGGCAGCTCACGGCTCTGAGCTTTTCTGGAACATTGACATGTGTAGTGTTGGGATGGTGTTTGAACCCAGAATGTGTCAGGGGTGTGCACTGTCCCCCTTGCAAAATCATCTGTCCGTGAGCATAGTTGTGTGACAGGAGGAGGAGTTTTACCTGTGGCTTAATGAAGGTTCCTCCTGAGTAAAACCTCCCTGCATTGCTCAAGAAGCTAAAATGAACTTTGCTGGCAGAGACTGACTCGATGATATGGTAATTCAGATGTTTGCAGTTTCTGGACACACTCCATTCCCCCTCATTCCTTGTGAGATTTGTTAACAAGCTGTATCATCCAAGTAAGTAGGTGTTGGGCACTTGGCATCTGTCTTTCACCAGAAACTCTCTGCCCTGCCTCACAGGGCTGGTGTGCTCCATGTCTGCAGCAAAGTGATTTTATGTGGACTGCTTAAATGCTATTAAAACAAAATCCTGCTGACCAGATTTAATAATGTGTTGCTTAGCACTTCTGCAGTGCCTTTCATCTGAGCTTCTCAAAGTAGTTTACAAACAATTAATTAAAGCCTGAAACTCCCTCTTACGTAGGTATGGTGATACCAATTTCCATTTTTGTTTTCTCTAAAGTAGAGAGAGATTTTGAACAGATGTTTTCAGGGTTGGACTCATAGCAGGAGGTTTAGCAGCCTAAACCTGAATTTAAGAGCCTGTGTTATGTCACCTGGGCTTGAGACCTTTGGACCTTACCCAAGAGATCTTGTAATCGTACCCTAGTCAGAAATAAGATCTAAGACTTTCTGCTTATATGCTGAGATTGTCTTGTGTATGAACTTCGGTATTTCTGTATTTTGTGCTCAAGAGTTCACTTCATTACCACAAAAATAGATCTTTTCTTTAATAACCTTCGCTGGTAATTTCTCTCTGGAGTACAAGTAAATAACTCATCTCATGAATTTGCAGGATCCTACTTTGCAGGACTTGGAGAGCAATTTTATCATACACCAAAAGTTGGTGGAAGCTGCAAAGAAACTTGCCAGCGAGCCAGACCTCTGCAAAAACGTGAAGAAGAAAAGAAAGCAAGAGTATGCTGATGCTGTAAAAAAGCTGCAAGAGATAGAAAACTCCATAAATGAATACAGAATCAAGTGTGGCAAAAAGCCAACCCAGAAATCAACTCTGGCCCTACCAGGTGAGAGAATTCCCTGTGTTCTGATGCAAACAGGAGGGAAAAAGAGCAATTTGGCTTACTTAGAAGCTTTGTTTACATCTCCTCTATATGGTTTTTACCTTGTCTGAGGCAGTTAAATAAGAAAAAAAAGATGCAACAGCTGCATCTGATACACTCAGTGCTCTGCTGTAGGCTGGGGGCCGAGTAAGCTGCAGTTTTGGGAGCAAGCACAGATGTGCTCCAGCACCAGGTATGGACTGAAGATGCTGTGCACAAAAAGGCTGGCAGCAACACCTTGGATGAAGCTTTTCTGCTGCTTGAATTCCTGGTGTGTTGAGTGCAGCTGTACATCTGAGCTGCCACATGGAAGATCTCTCCCCCGTCCCTCCTGCAGCGCTTCAGTCCTGGCAGGAATAGAGCAGGCAGGTTTTTCTACAGGATTGAGGAAATAAGGATCAAAGACATTGCTCTTTGATGCAAAATTCCTGATTTCCAGGAAGTCATAAGTGAAGTTCAGGAGTTTATGAATGCAATTAGTAGCAAACAGATTTTTGACTAAACCCATTTGCCACTGATGAGCACAGTAAAAGCAGATCCTCTTGGTCCCTCCATTCGGAGAGTGTGATTCTCCTAAGGGAAGTGAGATTCTTGCTGCTTCATAGGATAATGTGTGAAAACCTGCTAGTATCCAAGCCAGCTGAAGGAGTTTTGGATCCCTACCCCTGACACACCCCCACAGCATCACTGGGCTATCCATCATCACAAAGTGTTTATTCTGAAAGGCTGATGATCGGTATTTGATGTGGCCCAGCTTGTTCCTGATTGACAGAGGGGAGGGAAACATGTGTTTTTCCAGTCTCTTGCTCACCAGTCTGGATACTGATTGTGGAAGGTCCTGTATTACCTGGGGCGCCTGGTGTGTGGTAAGGCCCAGGAAGGCTGGTGAGCAGAGAGATCCATCCATCCATCTGCCCATCCATGGTCACTTGTTTGTTGCTGGCAGTTTCTTGCCCTGTTGTCTGAGCCAGAAATAAGCAGCTGAATTCCCTTCCAGTCCCAGGCTCTCACCCTGCAGTGTGTATTTGTTTACCTGAAGCAGAGCTGTCACCTGCTTCAATAATTGATTTTATGTGTAACTGTGCCACTGTCACCAGTGGTGCTCTTGGGCTCCAGGTCTGGGTTTCAGAAGGCTGAGCAGTGATGAGTCACTTGCATCTGTGAATTCGGGGGAATGACTTGTTGGAAGTAATATGTTAAATAGTCCCATTGATTTACTGAATCAAACCATAGCTATTTTCATCCCAGCCCCAAGGGAAAGGATATGAAGGACATATTGGACTGCTCTCCATGTTCCACTTTCTCTTTCCTTACCTCCATCTCTAGCCCAGAGTTTCTTCCACCTTTGCAGGGAGTTGCACAGATCTGGGATTTAAATTCAGATATGTCACCATATCTGAATATGTCAGCATTGCAGACCCTCCCTGAAACCAGCACTATAGCTTTAGGCTGGCTTTTTTCTTTTCCTCAGCAGGCTTTGTTCCTCCCTGCACTGGGCTCAGTTCCATGCTTTACCACCCCGTGGTCAAATCCACGTGAATCAGCTCCCCTGAAGCTTTTTCCCAGTGTCAGGTTGCGAGCTGAGCTGCAGCCCATCCTCGGTGGTCTGACAAGTCCCCCCAGGGCAAGGGCCAGTCCTGATTTTTGCTGTTCTTGAACAGCTGCTCGCTCTATTTACCACATTCCTGTAACCAGACCTTTCCTGGCAGCAAACTGTGACAGCAAGAGCAGCTCCTTGCACATTGCACGTGCTTGTGGTGGCTGAGGACACAAGCAGGTGTCATACACAAAGTGGCTGCCACTGTCATTTTTTCTTGCTTCCTTTCTCTCATGCCTGAAGGTTCATGGAGATTTTTTTATCCCACCAGTGCCATATATTGCCAGAAACAGCCTAGGGATTGAGCTGTCCATGGGTTAATTATCTCTAGTTGAGCCTCATTTCTCTGCTGCTGGTGGTCTGCTCCAAACCTTAGCAAGGACAGGCTGTTTCTCAGTGAGGAACAGTGTGTAGCATCAGGGTGAGGCAGGTACAGTGAAGTGCTGTGAATAAGTAACAAAACGTAAAAGAAACAAAAAATTAGCATGCCCATGCAACAGTTCCTGCTGTCTGTGTTGTTGGAATTTGTAATACCTTGATGGAAATCAGTGGAATTATCCTAAAATTATATCTTAATTTAATTGAAACAGAATCTATACACTGATGAAACATTCAAAAGCGAATGCCAGATTTCAAAAGGCTTTTTGTACCTATCTGGTGGGGTTTCAGGTGTACCTAGAGGAGATTAGCTGCTAACAGCCAAGATTACATGTCTGTGTAGGCTCCTGACTCTGACTGAAGCACCACTACACCCTGTGAGATCTTTGGAAGTCGGGTGGAAAACACCTTTGTAAATCTTGGCCTGATTCCTGCTGCAGATAAAAAAATACCTCCTTTGATAATTACCTGGGTTGCTAGCTGAACTGCAGTGAACACACAGAGTGATGGTGTACCAGGACTGTCTTCAGGCTGTGGGGGCTAAAGAATAGGGATTGCAGTGTTACAAGTATCAGCTGGCTCTGAAACTCTAGAAAATAAACTGCATTTAGATATTTGTAAGTTGATGTTGGCTCTTTTATGCTTAAGGTCTTTGTTTTTATTCACAGATGATATCATTCCATCCGAGAGCAGCTCCCTGTCAGACACCACCACCTATGATGATGGTATGATGCTTCTCCTTTTTTTCCCAAGAAGTGTGTCCATTCAGAGCTATCTCTTTGACTTAATGTCCTTTAGAGTGTCCCATCCCTGCAAGTGCTCAAGGCCAGGTTGGACAGGGCTTTGAGCAAAACTTGTAAGTGGAAGGTGTCCCTGCCCATGGCAGGGAGTTGGAACGAGATGAGTTTTAAGGTCCCTTTCAATGCAAGTCATTCTATGATTCTGTCATTTTGGTGGCTTTCGATGATAAATTACTTTATAGCAGAGGAAAAAATAGCTACTCAGGAATGTCTTTCCTCTTAATGGGTTAGTTATTGAAAGTTGCTGCTCTGTGAGCTGATCTGAGTCATCTTTAGAGAAGGAAGTTGGTTTTAACATGACCAACCTGCAAGCTGAGGACACTGTGGGTGCCAGATACGTCACCCCTAGGACCTGGCTTAGAATTGAAGGACTTACAAACTGGGATGATTAGCCCAGCCCTTCTGTCCTCACAGCTACCATAAAACTTAGAGAAAAGTGGAATAGTCACAGATATTAACGCTCTATTTACATTTATCTGTTCCTTAGTGAGCTTGCAACTTGCATGGGTTGGTGTTTGCTCAGCTTACTCATTTCACACACACACCCACAGACACACACTCACACCCTGTTCCACAAGGTGGAAAGGACTTGGCTTGCCTCTCCCTTAAACTGGATAATCATCATTTGGGGACAAACATTATCTGAATTATTACTCACTTTTCAGTTCAGGCCTGATTCTGATCTCACTTTGTCCCAGTTTTAGACTTACACAAACCAGGTGGTGCTATAAAATGGATTTACACCTGATTCCTGCTTGTACAAGTAGAAGTGGAGCCAGGCTTGTGAACATGTTCTCTGTGATGCTTATCCTGCATTTATATGCATTAGTTGGAGTTTCCTGTTGGCTCTGTCGGGACCTGGTTGTGCCCTAAGCAAAGTGAGAACAAGGATCAAACCAGCATCTTCCCAGTTGCCTTCAGCCAAATGTGTCTGTCAGTTGTCTTTGCTCATTCAGTCGCTTTTGAAGTCAGTCCCTTTTAGGTTGTGTTTCAAAACTAATTCTTAAAGTGTCATTTTCAAGAGCTGGAAGGTGAGGGAGAGTAACTGGCCTTTGCAGAGGCTGAGCTTGCCTGCTTGGCTCTGAAAAGGATTGCTCTGCAAACAGATGTTTTCCCAGGAAGTTCCATTCTGTGATCCGGCACAGCTCCAAGCTGGGTGTAGTCTCCATAGGAGTCAGTGCTGCTGGGATCTGTAGGAGCCTCCACGATGTCCTGTCCGTGTGGAGGAGAGCTCAGTGCAGGCAGGAGAGCTTTTCTGGATCCACAGCTCCTGTCATTGTCTCTGTACTGCAAAGTGCTTCTCCTTAGGGGCCACAGATTTGCACACAGGGCAAAAATATCAAGGATTTTGCTCTAACAAAATGCATATTCCTTTCCAACAGTCAGTGAATCGCTTCCTGCAGTAGCACAGAGACCCAGCTCTGCGCAGCTTTCTCCAAGACTTCCTCCACCAAAGTCTCTTGGGGTGGAGAGAATTCATCTCAGGAAGTCATCCATAAATGAGCAGCTCTTGGAAACCAGGCACTCCAGGTAGGCACATCTCACTGCTGCTGCACTCTCCACCTGGTGGTGTGAGCTCCATCCTGCCCCTGCCAAGCATTCCAGTAGAGCCCACTGCCTCCATGCTCTTCTGGGCTTGCAGGATTTGGTGATGAGAGCTGAATTTCCTGTTTAGGAACAAAAGTGTCTATTAGTAGTTGACACCGTATCTGAAACTGAAGAGTACTGTAGTTTTTGTGAAGAGTTTTGAGATGGGTGAGAAATTTAATAGCAAGGGCTGTGTTTAAGGAGTTGCTCATGCCTACCACTGCTGTCACTCTTCGTCTCAGTTTCTGGGGCTTTTTTCAGTGTTGATTAAACAACTTGTCATTTTCCTGATGACTGTGCTTAGTGGATTCAGACAGCACCAAACCCTACCCATCCCTCCTGATGGTATTGGTATTTCAGCAGGTACATTGTCAAAGCTGACACAATTCATGTAAGGCCTGATGGACAATTCTCCATTTACAAGCAGAGTTACTGGTATTAAACCAGCTTCCATCATGAGTGACAGCTGTGTGTATCCATGGGATTTGGGCACTTTCCAAGCTAGAACAGCTCCATGGAGCACATTAGTAGCAGTAGGTTTGCAGATAATTGTGTGATTGTGCCATGTGTGATCATGTCAGATCTGGTGCTAGCAGCTATTCCCAGTGTAGGGATTCCCACTGATCCTGAGATTTCTTGGACTGTCTTGTGTGAGCAGGCTGTTAAAGACACACTTTAGAACGGTTTAGAGTTTTGAGTAATGCCGTGTCTTTGCTGTTTTTTCATCTGTCTCTCAACACAAATGAAGCACTCCTCCACATGAAGTTCAGAAGTCACATTATAGCCATAGGTACCCATTTAGCTGTGATGTGCTTAGCTTGAAAATCTAATTCCTTTGCTTCCCTGTTACCTGCTCTGTTACCTGCTCTTCTCGATGCTTCTGTCCTTTGGCAGCAGCTTGTCCTGCTGATCATCCTGTGAAGACCTCCCTTGAGCCACAAGAAGGGGTTGAGTTTTTCTTCCTATTTAACAAATCTGTTCTTTACATTGGGAAGCACATCCAGTTATGTTTGTTCCACCCTTCGTTTTTTTCTTCAAGACTTCGGGTGCACATACTCGGTGTGCTGTGACTTGTGGGATGTTTAACCTCACTGGGCTTGTCTCTTTTGCTACAGGGACGTGCTTTCGACCCACAGCAGCCCGTTCCGGACACTGGAGCGGCCGGCGCAGCCCCACGGTGGGAGGAGCATGCCCACAACCCCCGTGCTCACACGCAACGCCTACAGCAGCAGCCACTTACAGTAAGGGACCTGTGCTTTAAGGGCCACGTCCAGCTGGGGAAACACAAGAATAAAAGCAAATGGCGTTAATAGGGCAAAGGGTCCTTTGCTGTATGGTTTTCCCACCGCAGGGTCAGGCTCTCTAAACGTTGATGAGAGCCATTACTATGGGAACAGAACTGTAGTGTGAGCTCACCTGTACTGTCAGACAGCTGACAATCCATGCTGGGGAAGGAGAGATGCTAAGAATCTTAAAATGTTATCAAGAGCTTGAGAGACGGGTCCAAAGGAAACCCGTCTTCCCATATTCTGCTCCAAGCTCGTTACTTGTGTAGGCTTTAACTACCTAAAAGCTGAGGGAGCTCTCCTGTAAATCAATACCAAATGTGCATTTGTGACCTTAGCTCTGTCTGTCCCTGTCACAGATTAACCTTGCTCACCGTGACAGATTATTGTATGGGAGATCTCCTACTGTTGCAGCCAATACAAAATTCAGCCAAACTGAGTTCTGTGCATTGCAAATACTCTGTATAGAAAGATAAGGCAGGATTTGTGTTGTGCTTTGACTGGGGAGGCAGCTGACCTGTCCACGTGTGCTCTCCGCAGCTCTGTGTGTATGTTTGTGTGAGACTGCCTTTAACCAGCCAGCATCTGTGTTGTTCCAGGCCAGATGTTTCCCCACACCACTGCCGGCAGCGCAGCGGAAGTCTGGAATCCCAGACCCACCTGCTGTCCGAGACTCCTGCTGAAAAGACAGCCTTCTCCCTGTCCAAGTCCCAGCGGAGCAGCAGCACAGAGATCCTGGACGATGGATCATCCTACACCAGCCAGTCAAGTGCAGAGTATTACTGCGTGACACCCACTCCTAATCCATATTACACCACTCAGACCCTCGACAACAGGACCAGGGGTCGAAGACGGTCGAAGAAACACAATATTTCTGCTGCAAGTTCGGGAAGCATGCCAAACCTGGCCCATAAGGATGTCCGAAATGGTGTCTTCCAGAAAAATCAGGAGCAGCCTTCCACTAATTACTATATTTCTGGATACTCCCCGTACACCGAAGCTGACGTTTATTACAACGGAGGATATGTTTATGAGAGTGACACAGAGGGGCAGTACAGTGTCAATCCCTCCTACCGCTCATCGGCACATTACGGATATGACCGATACAGGGAATTCCAGTCCTACCACGAGGACAAAGTGGACAGAGTTCCACACAACCCCTACGCAACCCTGAGGCTCCCGAGGAAGCAAGTTGCTAAAACGGAGCACATAACCAAAAACATTCACAAGGCCTTAGTAGCAGAGCATCTCCGTGGCTGGTACCAGCGTGCCTCCAGCCAGAAGGAGCAGGGTCACAGCCTGCAGGCAGGCTTTGAGTCTGACAGAGGGTCTCAGAGGAGTTTGGGCTTTGCTGGTCTGCAGACGCCGTGCTCGCCAAGCAGTCGGGTGTCATCTTTCTCTTCGGGTAATGTCTGATTTCATCTGTGCTGAGTGTTTTTGTAAGTTCCTGCTGTGCTTTCAGTTCTGTCCCCTGCAACTGCCTCAGTGAAGTCAGCAGAGTGGAAGCCAGGCCAGAGCTTTGTCCTAAAAGGTGGATGAGAAACCAAGTAGGATCTTGTTCTGTTCTTGGAAGGAAAGTCTTGCTTGTTAGCGTCTCCTAAGTGTAAAACGGCCTTTTGCTCTTTGTGTAAGTACAGTAACCCAGAGAAGGGCAAAGAGCATTTGAGTTTCAGACAGGTGTATTTAGCAACTAGACACAGTGTACAAAGCTTCATGCCATGTAAACGCAGTGGCTGTGATGGCTTCCAAATACAGCCCGATGGACATCACTGAATGTGTCAGAAAGCATTTTTAAAGCTCCAGGATACCACCTGTACAGTGCTTTCCTCCCTACAGGGCTTGTAAATCGTATTTTATGTTTGTGTTGTCTGCCTATGTGCCCTGAAAAACCCCAGAGATCGCTGATGAGAATTGTCTTGTTTGCCTCAGCTGATTAGCTGAAGAAAAGTAATTTGTTGTAATCCTTTTTTTAATTGCAGCATCTTCTACAAACACTGCTGGGAACTGGAGAAACCCCCTTGCACTGGGACTTTCAGACTACGATACGTTGTCTCATTCCTCCTATGCCAGCTGTTATGGGAATGTTTATGGCAACCTTCCTTTGCAGAGCAGGTGAGTAGAATATATGAAGATTTTCTGCCCTTCTTCCTGCATGCCACAGGCTCTTAAAACTTCTGAGCAGATCAGCTTGACTTCAAAGAGCCAGGGTGAAGAGTACTTACAGAATTGATGTGAGAGCAGGTTTTCTGTGTGGAGCAGATCAGCTGTATCACCACTAACTGTACCCCAACAGTTAGTTGAAGGAAGTTGGGGAAGCAGTCATAATGAACTCACTGGTTGCACCTTTTCCTCTGTCTGGAGCTGGATAATCAAAGATGTTGCACTCCCTGGTAGCTGCGATGCCCTGGGCAGTGTTGCCCGCAGAGCTCACGATGAGCCCAGTCCCTCTGGTGGGGGGTTCCCTCCTGAACCCCACCAGCAGTTTGGCAGGACACAGTCCTGTTGGGTTTCTGAAGTTGTAGTGCTTGTGCTGATAAACTTCTGGAAAAACAAGGAATCTCCCTTGGCAGAGCGGGACCCAGGAGCCATGGGGGTTGTGCTGCTGTTTGCACAGGCCCCCTGCTTGTGGGGGCTCTCTCAAGGGCTGCAGAGAGCCCAGGGTCTGCTTAGTCCTTGCAGGAATTCCTGCAGCTCTCGCTGCTTCTGTGGCATTTTTGATGGGTCTCCTCCACTGTGGAACACTTGGCTGTGAGGACAGAAATCTCCTGCCCTGCGGAATGACTCTGCCCCCACAAATGCCATCACATTTAAATACACTTATGCTCAGTGTAATGAGTACCCCACGTGTGCCTCCTGCTTTGTGGGTTGCAGTTTGTGCTCGCTGCCAGACCGACTTGTGTGAAAATACTGAATTTTTAATTTTGTTTGTTTTAAAATAAATGAAAGTGTAAGGGAATACATAAAAGCTGCTGCTAGATCCTTTTTTTTTCTCAGCTAAGTGCTATGGGCTGTTTTACTGAAGTGATTTAAAATATCTATGGCAACAGTGTTTAAAAATACTGTTTCTACTAATTTCTTAATTTCTTATAATTGAGCTTTGAAAATTCTGCTTGTATTAGCAGCTTTATCTAAATGAGGTTCATTAGCTATTAATTTTCCATATTCTGAATCACTTGTCTGATTGTCCATCTGCTTTATTTTCTACTTTAATGTGATCATGGCAAACAAGCAATTAATACACCCAGCAATCTTAACAGAGCTCAAGGCCAGGTTGGATGGGGCTTGGAGCACCCTGGTCTAGTGGAAGGTGTGCCCACGTAGGGCAGGGGGGTTGGAACAAGATGATCTTTAGGGTCCCACCAAGCCAGATCAGTCTGCGATTCTATGACAGTTCTGAGCAGCTGAGATCCCTCTTGAACACAATTTTACTGATTGCAGCACAAAAAAATGAGATTGTGTTTGGAGGCAAACTGAAAATAACCAGCACAGCTTTGAGCCCAAGGGAGGTGCATGTATTTAGGGGCCCTGGGGAAGACCCTCAGCTGATCCCGGTGCCGTGTCTGCCTTACAGGACGTACGCAGAGCCGAGCCAGCTGGGCGGTGACGAGGAGGATGGCTTGGAGGAAGACCTGCCCAGCAGCGAGCAGAGGCTGTACTGGCATGAGGACTCCAAGCCCGGGACGCTGGTGTAGCCCCAGTGCAGCCCCTCATTCCTACACCCCTGCGTGCCTTGCACAAAACGCCGAGGCGGACCTCGGGTGGAACAAAAAGGAACAAAAAGAGGAAGCAGGCTGTTTTGCTGGGAAAGGTTGAATTCAGCATTAAGAGGGGGACTGTAGCAAACTGACAAAGTCTTTCCACAAATGGCGTTTCTTTGTGAATCCATACAGCCCATGGGAGCCAGGGCAAGCCACAGTTCATCTATGACCAGATGCAGCACTTGGTTGAAGTATTTATATATAACAAGCACTTTTTGGAAAGATTGGAAGGTGTTGAAGGCAAACCTCAGAGAAAAAAAAAATGTGAAAAGGAGACTCTTACGGAAAATTCTAGGAGCACAAGTCTGATGTCTGAAAGAAGAAGAAAAAATGAAAATTTATTCTGCCATGGCTTATGAGGACCTGGAAGGAGTTTCATAGGCTTATGAAGGATAGATACTGTGTGCATGAGTGAGGCAAAGGGTGACTGAATCAGTATTGGAACATTACTTGAAGGAAGGCTGGAGTTTTTTTATTATGGAGGTTTGAATGAGTCTGTCCAGTTTTTGGGGTGTTGTTAAGAGTGTTTGTTAGCACCACGAGCAAGTTCTGGAAAGAAAAAAAATTGCTGACACAATATGTAATGTAAAACTATAGGTAGTTGTGGATTTGGAAACAGAAGCAGTAAACTTTGAACTCTCTTTTCCACCATAAAGCATAATTAATAGCGGCCCATTTAATGACCTCTCCATAGTACAACTTCACTGTGGTGTGGAGGAGCAGGCAAATTTTCACGGTGGCTGCACGGTGCCCCCTGTTCACCAAGTGACAGTGACACGTTGCTGTGCTGCAGTGGGTCGAGGATCCACAGTGGGGAGCCCCAGGGAACAATTTGATAGCAATGGCCAGTATTTTAAGTTGGATGCAAACACAAACAGCCAAGTGGGTGCCTTAAAATGGGGGGCATTAGGATTGTACTGCGAGTGACCTGAAGTGCCAGGTGCGTCGCAAAGTCACTGCGTGACAGAACAGCGTTTTCACAGAACCATTTGTGTAGGAAAAAACCCTGCGACTGCAGTCTTGATTTAAGAGGGATAAACCTACCTCAGGTCATCCATCTGTAGGAACAAATTGGCACGGGGTTATCCTGCCTGATTCCTGATGACTCGTCTGCATACGGTAAAATCTCTCTCGTTTCTCAGCTGTACTGTGCTTCAGGATTCCAGAAATGGTGCTCTTTTGTTCTTTTATACAAAGGATTAGCTACTCCTTGTTCATATTGTGAATAGAAAAGTTTCTGATAAACTTTTTTGACGTTTTCTACCAATATTCCAGAGCATGTAATATATACAGAAGGACACACTTGTTAAGCTGGTACTTAGTCGTTTGTATTATTAGAGTCGCGATTTGGAATTAAACGAAAAAACAAAATAAAAAATAACTTATTTCCTTGGTTTTGCATATTTGTATAGCCTTCTAGAAATGCGAAAGCTCTTTTTGCTTATTCTTTTACTACTCCTGAATTTTTTAGACCTATTATTTTGTATAGGTCAATAAACTAAAAAGTGTGTTACCAAAACCACTTTGGCATTCCTCCTGTTTCTCCTTGAGTGCTTGGAAAAGTGCAGTGTGTGTTATTTCAGGGCTTTGAAGGAAATTACCATGGTCTGATTTCTTTTGGCCTGAGGTGTTGGGCAAAGTGCAGAGGGTCAGTGGCTTTGTCTGCAGGAAGGTTGGCCCCAGGCAGTTCAGAGACTCCCAAAACATCAGGATTTCAAGTCAGAATTTCTCCCTCTCCATCAGCTGCACTGAGGATCCATGCTGGGCTCACTCAGCATCCCTGCAGTGATACAGAGGTGGCCTTGTGTTGTTGAAAATGCTTCTTGCTCATAAATCCTTGCACTTGGAACTTGCCAGAGCCTTTCCCATTTGGAACCTCGCTCTTGGGGTGTGTGTTGCTCACGTGCTGTGTCCTCTTTGGAGTTTGTGCCCCAAGACACCCACCTATCTGTAAGAGTGACTTGGCTTTCAGAGGTACAACTGCTTCTGCACCCTGGTCAGCCAGTAGTTGAGATTATTCAGTCTCACTCTCCTCTCTTCAGAGTTATTTGTCATTCCCTACTTTTTGTGGCATCCATAAACTTCACAACCACCAATAAGAATTATATTCTTATTTCCAGGTTGCTGGTGAAAATAGGTGTTAAGAACATCTGCGGGTGTGCCTGTTAAAATTACCCCCATGACACTGTACTTCTTCATTTCTCCCAGTAGCCTTCGAGGTTTGTCTGCTGGCAGGTTCTCCATTCATTGACTGCTCCCTGCTGCTACAAACCATCAGTGCTTTGAGCAGCAAGATGAGTGGTCCCAAGTCCAGTTCCTTACCCAGAGCTCATGGAGTCAGCACTCCCAAAGCTTTTCATACAAAAAGGAAACGAGATGTGTAACAAGGCCTGTGCCCCATTTAAAACTTTTTTTTGCATTCCTTTAATGCTGTAGCCACTGAGTTTTGTATTGGCTTTTTTGTCAGTTCAGGATTTAGCTCAGCCCTGCACATCTGTGTTGGCACAACACTGGCACTCAGCCTGGCCTCCCGGCTTGCTGGGACAGAACCAGGGCAATTTTGGGTGAAGTTGTTGAGAAGATGGGAATTCGAGGTGGGTTTGGGCTGAGGATGGTCTGCTGTATTTGGGGGTATTGTGCATAAAACCTCTAGGGCCAGAGTTCGGAGCCTGGTTGCACTTTCCAGTGAGAGGTGGGCAGAGGAGCTGGAAATCGAAGCAGGGTGGTGGAGCTGTAGCACTTGAGCCCCTCTTGTCATTCTCCACATGCCTGGCCCTTCAAGAGTTGTGTTTTTGGGAACTTTTATGAAGGGTGGAAGTACAGACTGAAGAAGGAGGCCCAGAAGAAGAGAGAATAAGAATATCCAACTTCTCTTTTATCAGATGTTGCTTAGGGTCAGTCTTGGGTGGCATAGGGAGGGAAAGGGAGAGCATGACCCTGGGGCACCTCCTGCCAATCAAGGGAGCTGGTGCTGCACCCAGTTTTTGCCAGTTGCTCCCCAGGACCTTTGACTTTGCCCTTTGCAGATTTCCAGCTTGCTTTGTTGCATTTCTGGAGGGATATTTTGATGTACATGCACGACTGCTCACAGAGACCAGTCTGTATAACGCAGCTAAGGAGGTAATAAAGACATACTTGTAATGATTATCTTATTTGTTCACAGCTGAAATACAAATTGCCTGTGCTTTGTTCGAATTCCTATCTCATCTGCGTGTTGCTGTTTAACCACAGCCTGTCTCACCAGGATAACTGAGGACATCTAGTGCCTGACAGCAGAGTTGAAGAGAGGAGCCTTCCTGCCTCTTGTGCTCCTCTGGAATCCTTCCTGACCCTTCCAATATGAAGAAATATCTAGCAATTCTTATCTGGTAATATCAGAACAAAGCCAAGAGGTGAACAAGGTGGAACACCAGGCCCACAGGTTTCGATTTTACAAACGTCTGTCTCTTCAGAATGTAGCTGCTGCTGAGGGGATTGTGGAGGGGAAACAAAACCCCACTTAAATCTCTGTGTAGTGGAGTGTTTCTGAGTGCTTTTAGTTAAGAAGAAAACCCAGTCCTTGCCGGAGTCCTTACAAAGGAATTCGGGCACTGAACTAAAATAAGCCATGCCTGATATTTTTAATTGCTGTCTGCTTTTTCTCTTTTGTTTTGAACAAAAATACTCTGCTATATGGGAGGACAAACACCGATGGGAGTTGCCACTAGCCCCGTGGGAGGCTGCTGTTGGACATTCCTCTGGTGCAGGGACCAGGAGGGAGGAGGCTCAGGCCGGGACCCCCTTCCCCAACACAGGAAAATGTTTAAAGATCACTAATCTTTAACATTCACCTGGCTATACTTAGGTGAAAGTTTTTGGCCAAGGTGACTCAATATGTGACTCTTGCAGGTTTCTGCTGACTTCTCATTGATGACCTTGGACTTGCTCAGCGGGAGTGTGAACAATGCAGCAGCAATGTTTGCAACTCCTGGGTAGGTGAGAAGCCTCCACCGTGACCCAGCCCGTCCCAAAATGGGTGTAGGAAATGCTGTAAAGACTGAAGGTTTGCTCCATCTTCTGGGCTTTGGGATCATTGCAGGAGAACCGCTCCTGAGCCTGGGGAGAAGCACCCTGTGCTTGCCCGGCACTGTCTAGATATGTTCACACTACTCCTAGGAAGATTTCTGCATTCCACACTATTCTTCCATCTCCTTTGTACTTTTCTATCATATTTAATAAAACTGAGAGTCTCAGCTACAGCAGGGCCTCACACAAGTAGTGAAATGTCTCTCAGTGAAACCTCTCCCAGGACAGGATTTTTCATCACAGATATTTACCCTGCGCTCTGATGGAGCAAATCAGGCCTGAGGTGGCATTTCCTCCTTGGAAGAAGGGACAGTGTGAGTTGTGATCAATGCTGGTAGCCCAGAAGGACACATGACACAAAGGTCAGGGCCTTAATGACAGAGAAGCAGGACTTCTAACAAGAAGCAGCTCCTTGCCATCTCTCCACCTTTGTTATACCTCTCTGTCCCTTATGATGAAGGGAATCACCATAAATCCTTCAGCAAGTCCTTGACTGCAGAGGGATGTGCTCTGCCTCCCAGGACATCTCCTGCCCAGTTCCAGCACAGCAGGAATGAGTCTCAATTTATATTTAATCATTAGTGTCATCAAAAGGCTGCAGATGGAGAAGAGTTTGCAGCCAGCCAGGGCTCAGCTGGAGTAACTCTAGAAGAAATCCTTCCACCTGTTCCCAGCCTGAGGTTAGGGAAGGACGTGCCCCATGTGTACAGAACGAGGTGGCCATGTGGCCTCTGCAGCATCACTGCCTGTGGGCACGTTTTGGTGGCAGGAGGACATGAGGTGTGGGGCTGTGATAGGTTTGGATGCTATAAAAGAAAGATACACCCTATTTCAGTGTGAAGGATGACATTATTTCCCAGGATGACTTTTTCTCACCTGACCTGCTTGTGCTGAATTCAGTGTTTCATATAAATGTGGAGGTGATTGCTCCTTGCAAAGGTTATGATGATGGTGTTGCTCCTTGAAGAATCCTTGACATCGTGTTATTGCAGTTCTGATTTAATTGTGCTGGCAGGCAACACTGGGAGTGAAACTATAGATTTGGCTTAAAAAGAGAAGGTACATTTTAACATTTAATTCTAGCTACATGTTTTATCATGAGGCTTTCATCACTCCTGAGGTTCTGCCCTGCCCAGAGCACAGATGAATTGTAAGAATAAAGGTAGAGTTAGCAGTAAATAATTGCTGAATTGCACATGCTGTCACAGATGGGTTTTTACACAGTTTTCAGGAAGATTAATATTTTCTCTGAAGGTCTGAGCTTGCATTTCTTGTGCAAAGTATTGAATTTCTGTGTTTTCCACACAGATTTCGAATAACAAGCCCTCTGTCAGTAATAGTAAACATTTGGGTAAATGCCCTGTGTAATGCCCATGGGTAGTGTGAGATTCAGCACTGTGTTTGCTTTGTGTCTGGGTGAGCTGTGCCCCTCAGACAGGAGCCAGTGCTGCCCCAGGGTCTCTGTCCCCAGGCAGTGCCTGGTGCAGGGGTTGGTGTCCCCCTTTGATGGCCATAAGCAGCCTCAGCTCTGTCCCAAAGCAGGTTGAGGCTCAGGGCACATTTTGGGTTTGCCCACTGGTGAAAAGTCTCAGGCAGAGCCACAGCTCAGTCCCTGAAGTCGTGGTCAGATAATCAACATGAATTGCCTGTTCCCCATAAAATAACAAAATTACTTGTGGTCTCTCACAGACTTGTTTTTATTCACCACAGGCTGGTTTTCTACTCCTTTTGGCAGCTGTTAGCACTATGCTTTGGGAAAAAGAGGTAACAAACCACCACCCAGGGATGAAAACATTCAGGTATTTAGAAGTGCTTCACCAAGGTCGCATAAATAACAAGCTGGGAAAGGAAAATACCAAGTTAGCAGAAACTAATGCTGAGTGTTTCAGCATTTTGCCCGTGTTTGTGCTATAAATGATATCTGGGAGCACAAACTCCCTCCTGTAGCCACAGAACTGCTCTGTGTAACTGAACATGGTGCAGAGCAGCAGCATGCTCCCCCTGGCTGTGCTGGGGGTGCTGCTCCAGCCACTTTAGAAGGTGGTCAGTAAAAAAAGAGCTGGGGGATTGCAGGGTGGGTGTAGTGTTGATCAGTGGCAAGCAAGCACAGAAACTCAGTCCTTGAGGGTCAGATTTGGATCATGTTTTGGCTCTGAATGGGGCAAAGGTTTGCCCTGCATCAGCCCAGATGCCCAGGAGCAGCTCAGCTGCCTTTTGTGTCATCTCCAGGCCCCTACCAGCAAAATCTCAGTGTCAACGTTCATATGTGGGGCTGTCTCCTACCCCAAAATCATGGGGGTTTTGGTATTTTTAAATGGTTTAAAACAGTTGAAATTACTTAGAAATCCATCTCCTGAGTATTTGACCCTTTTTGATACAAACCAAGGCATACATATCCGACTTGCCAACGCATTTCCCTCCAGGATTGCTTTGGACAGGCCAGTGTGGGAGGTCAGTGCCCTGCCCCAGGCTGAAATGTTCTGTCCTTAATTTCTGTCATGATCAAAGTCTTCTCCATACTCCCCTTTTCTCCCTACACTTGTTAACATTTTCTTTTCCCTGTAATAAGGAACGTGGATGATGACAGAGGTTGTTTCCTACTGCAGAGGTACTGTAGCTGCTCTCAGATGTCTCTAAAAATGGAATATTAGAAAAATAAATAAATCGCCGAGTTATTTTTTGGGGGGCCAAATGAGAAGCATCCAAGTCCCACTGAAACAGGAGATGCAGCCCTGCTTGCTTCTCTAGGGGCAGAGGAAATACCAGACATCAATGCAGTGATGATGAGAGAGGTCATGGGAGATGATGAGAGATGAAATGTGGTGTTTTGTTGATCTGGGGCAGCACTAGAGGGCTCATATCCCCCTGCCTGCTGCTCCATCCTGCCCTGATCCAACCACTGCTGTGCCCTCTGCTTCTCACAGGGATTGACTTTGCAGCTCCCTGTCAAGTGACTTGGGCAAATACTGCTAAAGTCAGATGTCCTTACTCTATTTAAGCAACAAACTTAATCTGATATATTTATATCTGGAAGAGTTTGGAGGTTTGGTGGGTGTTTTTTTTCCTTGGTGTTTTTCCCACAGGGTGTCTCTCTATGACTGCTCCCGCTCCTTAGTGGTTGTTATTGTTAAGATCCCATCATCTGACCCTTTATAATCCCTGTATTGGGTTGCACTGCATTGCTGGACATGCTTGGTGTATGCTACTGTCTGTCAATTTTAGACTCTCCCATCAGCCTATGAGTTTCTTAAAAGTAATGCAAGGTTATGTTACATGGGCACATTCTCTGACTCATTCCAGCTGCACTTGGAAATGCCATGGATTGGTAAAAGAGGGGAATAAATGTTGGGGGTGGGTATAAGCAAAAAAATGAAAGCCAATATCATAGAAATTGCTCTCCAATATTTGGCAACAGCATGTGTCCCATCAATTACCTTAAAAATAGAACAGTTTTAGGCACTCAAAACATGGGTTCATGGGCTGCCTCGTGTCAAATGGTGGCACAGGGGGCAAGCCTTCCTGATATTCAAGTTAAGGACTTGTCAACCTTTTGGCTTTCAAGAAGAATAGGCTGGAATTTTTGAAGAAAATGTGTAAATGAGAAAAAATAAATGAAGTTAAGCAATCCTGCAGGAGAGGCTGCTGGGTTTCATTCCAGAGTTCATCCATGTGCGAGTACCTGCCTCACAAACAGCGAGCAGTGAGTTGGAATTGTTCACTACCAAGGGCAGACCTCTTCTTCTATCAGTTTGCTCCTAAAGTGCTTTTGTTTAATGCTTGTTGGGTACCTATTCAGCATGAATTTTGAGCTGCTACTACCTGTAGGAATTGCCCTGTGATTGCTCCAGGTACCTCTTGTCTTCTGCTGGGGCTTTGAGTGCAGCTCTGGCACAGCACAGCTCTGCCCTCTGGTGACAGGGCACCTCGTGCAGCAGCTTGTTGGTCTGGGGTTTCCTGAGCAAGTGTCAAATTGGTGTGGAAATAGCAAGTGTCACCAGTGGAAGTGGCTTTCCTGTCTCAATGAAGGTTGAGAAATGCGTAATTATTTTGAACAGCTCTGAGGGAAACACCAAGAAATGTCATGGGGAAGAAGATGGGAGTTTAGACTTGGAAAAGTGTTTTAGACCCACCATGAGCATGTCCTCACCTCAAGGGTGTTGTTTGTTGCTGTAATGTGCTGTTACCAGAACACCAAAACACTAAGCAGTGTGTTAGGAAGGAAGTACATCCTGGAAACATAATTTATGGAGGAGGGACCTAAAGCAGGCAAAATGTGATACCCACCTTGGAAATCTGTGGGATTAGCACCCGTGTCACCAAGAGAGGTGTCACCAGGCAACCCTTCGCTCTGCATCTGATGGGGAAGGCATCATTCCCAATATAGTGTTTCCTAATCGTGGTATTGACAAGTGATATCTTTCTGCTTAGGAGAAAAAGTAGTTTCTGAATACCTGATAGTGTTCTCAGTATCCCTCTTTTCCTTCTCAAGAGGACTTCATGGGTTTGACCCTGCTTAAGTTAGATGATCTGACAAGACCATGGCCCAAGATGGCCTGTCTGAAGATCATGGAAACCCAAGAAGGTGGCATGGGGCTTTATTTACAGTCAAGAAATTATCAAGTGAGAAGTAAGCACTGAATAGAGAGAGCTTCTGTGGCCCAAACTGCATCGTTTGGGGGAGTAACATACCTCTACTGAAGAGCATTGATTTATTTGATAACATCAGGAAACCATTTATGGACTCTATTATGGGCAGCAGTCGCGGGGCCTTAGAGCTGCTAGAGCAGACAGATTGATGTGTGGGTCTGCTGATGTGCTTGCTACTGCATAATATAAAACAAGGATAAGGATGTCCCTGAAATACCAAAGGGGCAAATGGAGCCATTGCATTCTTGGCTTGGGTTTTTATTATCTTTTCCTTTGCCACTTATTCCGTTCTTAAATTTTTGCCCTCTTCCCTGCTGTGTAACGGCATGAATAAAATGAGGACCTTTGGATAATGGACTTTTAATGGAGGTTAGTGGGAGTTAGAACTCCCTGTTTCATGTTACAAAACACAGCAAAGACACACCATCATCATGCAGAGCCTATTTTGCTGCTGGCAGACTCCTGCAGAGTGCAGTTGAGACTGTGATGAGAAATATGGCTTAAAAATTGGTGGGGATTGGTTTCACAGCCTCTCCTCCATGGTTTTGTTCCTATGGAAATTGCATTTGCATCTGCAAGGTGAGGATTTGAATTGACACCCCTGTAAAGAAAATTTGAAATTATGAGAGGAAATCTTCCTAATCCAATGAATGGCCCAAACTGTGAGTATCAAATACATCCACCTTTGCTGTTACAAAGAAGCTGTGCACACCCTGATGTTGGAGGTGTGACTTTCTGGTTTGCTGTGTGGATTTAGAAGCTTATAAAATATTCTGAAGAGAGAAGGATGCACTTAGGTGGAATGGACACCTAATGAAAAAAGGAGTTTGGAGAGTTAATCAGGTCTACAAATATAACAAAGTAAACCTCTGTAGTCTTAATAATTCTGAAAAAATAATGGTAAAAAGTAGGAGAAGGATGAACCTGAGATGAGCCCAAGATGTGTTGAGAGTGCAAATGATGTTCATGATAGGGACAGGCCAGTCAAGAAGCAGGCATTGGCATTGCCCTGGATGGGAGCAGGGATGTGCTGTGGGAAATGCTTCCCCTGGGAGCACTCAGGCTGGTTCAAAGGGCTGGTGCCCATCCTTGTATGGACCTGTCCCCAGGCACAAGGTGCTTGTTGTACCAACTCTACCTGCCTTTTTCCACCTTGGAGGACTTTCCTCTAACCAGGATGTGAGACCTAGGAGAGGTCACCAACTGAGGGGGCTGCAGTCACACCAAAACCACCTGTGATGGTCAGTCAGGGCTTAGACCTGGCCAAAGGCAGTGCAGGGCCTGTGGTCTTCAGCCCTTTTGAGATAGATTGGAGATGTTACGGATATGGAGACCTTTCTGATTCTTCCCAGAGGCAGGATTTCACCTGCACATCTCACAGGTACCACTAATGTCCCTCCATCCTCCTCCTCCAGCCACTCCAGCACGGGGAGATGCCCTAAGTGGTGCAGTGTCCCGGGAATCCTCTGGAACATGTCCGTCTCCTGCCTCCCTCAGTGGGGGACACACCAGCTGCACTGAAATGTCAGAAGGGTTTGCACAGCTGACAGGTTGCTGAAAATGGAGCATTGCCATAAATTCTCCTTATCCAGCCAAGTGCAGCTTAATATAGACTTAGCTGCATGGGCTGTCTCCTGCACTGAGCCCGGGAGCTGCCACAGCTCATGACCAAAACATGAACTTGTCGATTTAACTGGATCAACTACTGCTAGTGAGGGGGAAAGAGAAGAAAATCCTTTTAAATTTATCTTTCTCTTTAGGTTTAAAAAGTATTAGAGGAAGGAGGCAAGAACGAACATGTCTGAACTCGGCCAAAACTCCGATGAAGACGTGTGTCCTGAGGACATCGATGAAGATGAAATCCTGGCAAACCTCTCCCCTGAGGAGCTAAAGGAGCTGCAGAGTGAGATGGAAGTCATGGCCCCAGACCCTGAAGTTCCAATTGGGATGGTACAGAGGGATCAGACGGAGAAACCCCCCACAGGGAACTTCGACCACAGGTCCCTGGTTGACTACCTGTACTGGCAGAAGGCATCCAGACGCATGCTGGAGGATGAGAGAGTTCCCGTCACCCTCTTGCCCTCTGAGGTAATGAATGAAAAATCACAAATATTTATTATGCATCAGCAGTGGGATCTGTTTTACAGCTTTAATACCTTAACCTTCCTCTGCTTCTGTCCATTACGTAAGGTAGAGTACAAAAAAATTTAGATTAATCCTAAAAGCCTCATCAGTGATAGAATCCAGCTTGGACTGATCTCAGGGTTAGTAATTTTTTAATTGCTTTTCCCAAATATTTATTTAAGCTTTTTAATAGAAGAAAATCCTAATTCTGATTTGAGTAAAGCAAATCACTGAGAAATTGTGACAAGATCAGTTTTGGAGGAAGTAACTCTAATTTGTTTGACTTTGCATATGGAAGAACACCATGTTGCTTTTCCAATGAAGACTATATTAATCATACATATTAAATTAAATTAATTGACAGAATTTAATGACATACTGGAGAAAAATCCCAAACCACTGTATTTTAACAGGGGGAAACTGATGCCTTTTCCTAGTCTTAAAATCAAGAGTCAAACATGGTTAGAAGGGGAAAAAGAGATTTTACCTTTGTATTTATTTTAAGGATAAAATGCACACCTCAGTGCACACACACGATAGATCTGGTATAACATTCTAGGTCTTACTAATTAGCAGATCTATCAAAGATTCCCCAATGAGAGGCTCGAGTGAGCCCCCCTCCCCAAGGAACCTTCCCCTGGATGGTTCTATCTTGGTTTACAGAATGTGTTCTGGAGAGGACCCTGGGGTCTGGGGCACACTGATCCCTAACTACGAACTTCTGAAATGTTTAGTCTCCTAGCTTGACAAACAAGTCCAAGAATGTAGGGGAAAATCACTAGGAATACAGAAGTTGTAAAAAGGTATAAAAGGGGTATAAGAGAAAAGGCAAAAAATCATCATGGCATCAAAACATTCACTAACAACCAAGCATGCAGACTCTGTGAACTAGTTCAACCCTACTCAATACAGTGCTTAAATTTTTTTGACTATCCCCATGACTTTGAAATAAAGTTAAGGTCATACTTAGACATCTTTCAGGATGAGCACTACACTTAAAAATAGGTTAATAGAATTGAAACTTGGCCAGATGAAACACATCCATACTTGAACCTAAGTGAACTCAAGGTAACTGATTTATTTTATTTTTGTTTTAAATACCAGTGGTTTGCTAGTGCACACCAATGTGGTACATCACAGGCTTCCCAGGGCAGGTTTCATGGGCTGCCTTTGGAGACCAGGGGAAATCTGTGGGGCTTTTCTCCTTCTGCAACACTTTTAGGCTCAAAGAAACAATTCTTTACACAATTCTGAGGTTAAATCTGAAATCTGGGTGTGGAGCTGGCTGCTGCATTCACAGCTGGTCGAGCAATCCCCATACCAAACCCATTAACCACCACAGCAAAGGGCAGCAGAAGTGACTGGGACCATTTTGTCTGACTTTGGGTTCGGCACAAGCCATGACACTGTCCTGCCTGAAGTAGTGAAAATCTCAGGGAAAGAGCTCGATTTTATTAGTGCTTTATTAGCATTTCTCTGTGATGGAGGAACCACTTGCAAAAAGATGCTTGGCAAAGAAAAATCTCAGCTAGGAGTGTCTCTGGAATTGGTAGATGTTTGCAGCTAATTTATTTGGATGGTAGAAGCCTCATTGTCCTGCAACTGCTTTGTGCAGGGGCTGGTTTCTTACCTTTGGACTCCAAACTGAGCTAATACTTTATCTTCAGTGAGGTGCTGCCTTAGGTGTGAGGCACTTAGGTGCCAGAGCAGGCAGCCTTGTTGTCCCTTGTGCTGGATGATTCCACAGTGGCCACAATGTGGCCTCTCCACTCCTCCTTGGGCTGAGCAAACCATCAGTGGTTGGCTTTGCTTTGAGGCATATGAAGGAAACTTTCTCTCTCGCCAAATTACAAAGATTACACTAAATCCAGAAAGAGACTTTGGATCAGAGACTCTTACCCCCACAGGGGTTCAAAGACCATCTTAACATAACATTAAATATATTCAGGATTTAATTGTCAGGACTTAATTTTATAGGCAAAGATGAGAAACTGGTTTGCAGCCTCTTTAGGAGCAAATTGTTCCTGTGTTCCCAAGCAAGCTGCTGCAGCCTGAGCTTACAGCAATGACACTTTTAAGGATTATTCTCTATTGTATGGGCATAGAGGGATCTAAATCCAGCTGCTACGTGTTTATTTGAGCAGAAAGTTATTGTAACAAAGATGTTTTGCAGCTATTTCAGCTGTGAGGTTTTGTCTTCCTCAGAGAAGTGCTGCGGAGGAGATGGAAGGAGAGGCTGGCAGCAGTGGCAAGGTGGCTGGTGCGAGGATGCCAGGAACAGAGGGAAAAGAGAGACATTACCAAAATGAGCATGTGTCTGACTCAAGAACACAGTCTGGGGAGGCAAAGAAAGATGGGAGTGATAAGGAGAGAGGGGTGGAGGAGGATGAGAAAGAAGAAGCAGAGGAGGAAGAGGAAGATGAGGAAGAGGAGGAGGAGGAGGAAGAAAGTGAGACTGAATTGGAAACAAAGGAGAATGACACCAATGAGAACAGTCACAGCAACCAGATAAGTCAGAAGCCAGGTACAGAACCAGGAGAAATCAAAGAAAAGCCTATGGAAAATGAAAAGAAAATATCAAAATTGAACATATCAAAATTGAACATCCCCCAAAAGTTAGCGCTGGATACCAGCTTCATGAAGCTAAGTGCCAGGCCTTCAGGAAATCAAACCAATTTAGAAGACAGTTTGGAGAAAGTCCGAAAAAACAACCCAGACATGAAAGAGCTCAACCTGAACAACATAGAAAACATCCCCAAAGAAATGCTGATAGATTTTGTCAACGCTATGAAAAAGAATAAGAACATAAAAACTTTCAGCTTGGCCAATGTAGGAGCTGACGACAACGTGGCATTTGCCCTGGCCAACATGCTGAGGGAGAATAGGAACATCACCACCTTGAACATCGATTCCAACTTCATCTCTGGCAAAGGGATTGTTGCCATCATGCGCTGCCTGCAGTACAACGAGACACTGACAGAGCTCCGCTTCCACAACCAGAGGGGCCTGCTGGGCCACCAGGCAGAGATGGAGATTGCCAGGCTGCTGAAAGCCAACACCACCCTCCTTAAAATGGGCTATCACTTCGAACTGCCAGGGCCCAGGATGGTGGTGACCAACCTGCTCAGCAGGAACCTGGACAAGCAGAGGCAAAAGAGGCAAGAGGGGCAAAGGCAGCAGCAAATGAAAGAGCAGAAAGAGTTGATAGCGATGCTGGAAAATGGACTTGGGTTGCCTCCCGGGATGTGGGAAATGCTGGGGGGGCCGCTGCCCCAGCTGAGGATGCAGGAGCCCCCACAAGCCCCCAAACCACCCATCCCTGCTGCTGTGTCACTGAGCAAAAGGCAGGAGAACATGAGGCCGCCAGCACCTGAGCAGCCGTGCAGAGAGAAACCCATCAACTTCAAAGTGATCAAGCTGAAGAAGACTCAGCGCAAACCCCGCATGCCAGAACACGTGGAGCCCGCTGAGAAAACCAACCTCAAAGACGTCATCAAAACACTTAAACCAATTCCCAGGAGAAGACCACCTCCCCTGGTGGAAATAACCCCGAGAGATCAGCTCCTCAATGACATCCGTCAGAGCAACGTCGCATACCTCAAGCCGGTAAGCGCGGAGTGGTGGCAGTGAGGGGAGGGAATGGCATCCACCTGCTGTGCTCTGAGCTCTGGTTGGAAATGTTGGGCATTGGTGGGGCTGGCAAATGCACCTGCACATGGCACCATCACTCTTGTGTCAGGCTGCCACTCCTGGGATGCAGGGGGTTGTTTTCCAGCATCACTGAGGTATGGCTTGCACAGGGAACTCTCAGCAAGCACCAAGGCTGCAGCCTTGTGCATCCCTGTCTGCATCCACAAGGCAAAAGAAAGGAAATCCACTCAGGGTGTGAACAAGCCCACAGAAACTCAACCTTATGATACTTGTAATAGTGTATTAGTTATGACAGGCACATGCTATTATGAGATGGTTGTTTCAGGAGTACAACAGGTATTATTTTTCACGTTAGTCCTCCATGAGCCCCATGTTTCTCTCTTCAATAGCTGCATTTTTCCTTAGCTCTTGCTTTACACAAGAGAGCACTGTCACTTGGCCCACACTGAAGTCCAGCCTGGACTCACAATCTGCAGCCCTGCTCCTGCCTGCCTCACCCAGTAACAAGGACCGTATTCTTTTAGTGATCCTTTGCTGCTCATTCTTTTTCTGTCCTTATTTAGACCAATTGCAAAATTCTAGTGCTAACAGGAAAAAAAGAAATTAGATCCACCAGCAGTGAGGATGGAGCAAGGTTATGGGAAGAAAGTAGTGGTACTTTGGGGGAATTTTATATTTATATTTGTTTTCGAGTAAATCCTTGCCATTGAAAATTAGCTCAGTGGTCAATTCAAATGAGCTCAACATCATCCTGACTTTGAGAATGCAAGTCCAAAACTGAAAACTGCCTCTTGGGGTTGCTCTTACTTGGGTACCAAATTCACAGGCCTCTTCTCAAAATGCTGGCCACCATATTTAACCTCTTGCTCTCCTGGCCTGTTATATTCTCTTGTGTTGTACCATAATTCAAGACATCCTAAAAACTGGCTGATGTACTTGTAGCTTGATGCCTGTTTGTGTTGCCAAGGCTTGAGGAAGAGGACAGAAAATCCCCTGTGATTAAAAATGGTCAAGTAGTATTTTATCATTATTTTTTCTTTCAATATTGACATTTTAATATAGTGGGCCTAATTTTGCTTTCATTTATACCTACAAAGAAATAATTATTTCCTCAGTAATTCCAGAGAGTAGTTTGTCCTGATATTTTGTCAGGGGCAGGTCCTGCAGTGACCTCGGATCCTGGTCCAGGATTACCCTGAACATTCTGTCCCCTAGGCAAGTTTTGGGGTTCTGAGTTTCTGCTGGCCAGTCCAACTTGTCTGCAGCCAGGGCCTCTCCTCAGGGCATTTCTGGCCTTTCTAGGCCAGTCTAGGATTTGCACTTCAGTTCCACATCCCAGACAACAAGACCTGCTTGTGGAAAGCTCACAAACTGTGCTGGTGACAGCAGGTTGGTCCTTCACTGCCGTGGACCTGCTGCCTTCCCAGCTCTCAGGAAGGGGGAGGACAATGGCACCTGTTCTCTGCCAGGCACAGCCCTTCTTTTGCATGGCAATGATTGAGAAACCCGTGTGCTGCTGGGTGCCAGAAGTGGCACTGAACCCAGCCACTCCCCCCAAAACGATCGCGAGGATTTTATCCATGTGAGCTGTGGGGTTAGAGGCAGAGGGATCAATTCATGGTGCATCCTAAGTATGCCAGATAACAATTGCTATCACAGCCCATGGAAAAATGAAATGATGGACACGTGTGTTGGGGGCTTGGGGAGGTACGTTTTGGTGGATTGTTTGGGGATTTTTTGGGTTGGTTCTTTTTCGGCACGTGTCATCAGACCACTTGGCTTGGATTTGGGCATTAGGGTGCTATTCTCACCACCCTGAATGATATTGGTAACTCCTTATTTGCCTCAATTCCCTCAGCTTCATTTCTGAAATGGAGCTTTACTGCTTGGCTGAGCCAAGGTGTTTGTTCTCTCTGTGGTGGGACTAAATGCCTTCAAAATGATTTCCTGAACCTTAAGCATTGCAAACATCGAGTGGGGCATTACAAACAAAAGAGAACTCCCAACCAGAGCTCTTTGGAGTTCCCAGCTGTTATATTTTTAGTTTCTGAGGGTTTGTATTAGACTAAACTGGCTTGGTAAATAAGACTAAGAAATTTCCTCCTCCTAGTACTACATGTCCTTGCCCAGGTGCCGTTGCCAAAGCAGCTGGAGTGAGAGACCAGACTGACCTGAAGAAAACAACTTGGAATAAGGACTATTCAAGTTTTGCTTACAACTGTTCCAGCAGATGTTTTCTGCAGAACCCAGGTGGTATATTCAACTCTTTGGGAACAAAGCCTGTGATACACACTTGTTAAGTGTGGTGAAAACAGCTGGCATGGGAAAAGTCAGTGCTAAGCATTTCCATCAGGTATCAAACAATCCCACTGCCATCTGTCTGCCAAGTGGATTTGAGGCTTCAGTGTGTTGTGGGAGTATTTTCTCAGAGGCATCAATAACCTTGTCTTTCTAGCTTGTCAGCGAACTATTTTGCTTCCACGTTGTCCTTCTGCTGCCAGATTCTGCAGGAACACACTGTGCCTTATCTTATCTTTCTTTTCACACACATGCTACTTTATTACTCTCTTGTCCATGAGAAATGTATTTGGTTTCCATGTATACGGCTTCATTTTTTAGGCTAAGGAAACAGAAATGAAATAAAGCTCTCTCTGTAAGATGTGTGCAGCACTTCCATTGCTAACAAAGTGCTCACAGACAGAATGATTGCTCTGGTACAACAAACACATTTCAAGCTCCCTCCATTTCAGAACAATGTCTAGTGGGTATTGTACCTGATCAGCATATAAAAGATGATGCCATGCACTGCTTTGAGAGCTGTGATGTTCATTCCCCCTGATTCACCTCTGTCTTACTGTAATCCTCAATTGCAGCCACCTTGGAGAGCACTGAAATGCCATCTTAGGTCTCTCTCCACACTGTTCTTGTGGCAGGAGGATGAGCCTTACCTTTTGTCCAGGGGTTTAAGAAACTCCTAATTCCTCCGAGTATGATGTGTGAATAGCATGTCACATCCTGGCAGGGCTGGATTTGAAGGGGTAAAACCTGTATGTATACAACTTAGTTTTTCCTTAATACTTTTGTGAATTTTTTTTCTCCTCCCTCTGTATAATCACATTAAATTCTTCTGCTGTCCTTCTTGTAAAGCAGCTACAGATATAAGTCACACTCTTGTGAAAAACATCCACAAGAGACCAATTGTTCTGGGTCATTTTTTCTTTGTTTTTTAAAGCTATACGGCATAGGGAAAGAAGAAAGGCTTTCCCTGTGCTAAAATGCAGCTCCCCTGCCTTCCTGTGGCTACTTGATCCAAAGGCACAGCTTTGTAGCTCCTGGCAGGATTTCCTTCAGGTGAGTTAATCTCTGAGTGGTAACTCTTAGCAACCTTCCCCTGGGAGCTAAATCCCAATCCCACCCTGCTCCCCCTTCCCACATTTATTTCAATAGTCCTGTAGTATCAGCAATGTCCAAGATCTCTTGAATCTAACGCAGTCTCTACTATGACTTGTTCAAATTTTCATTTGTTCTTGTCCTTTTGGTATCTATCACCTGGTCTCTTTCCAATATCCACCTTCCAAACTTGTAAAGCTGCTCCTCAGCTCTGCTTCTGTTTGCAAATGTAATGCCCCAAACTCAGGAAAGCTGGTTTCTGTATTATCCAGGAGAGAGCAAGTAGCTTTAAAGTATCATGTAAGAAGGAAGTGACATAAAAAAAGGAAGCAATTTTCATTGCAGCCCTCTTTTTGTAAAGGAGAGTAGTAGGAAAGGAAGAAGCTTGGTACTTGCAAACAAGCCCTTGCACGGAGTGCAGCAGCAAGTGACAAATGCACCAAGTAACTCCCCAGGAAAGCTCTTAGAGCATGCTACTCTCCAGACTGGCTTCAAGGCCAGGCTGGTGCAGCTCAGACTGCAGCAGTTGGGACAGGGAAAGCACAAAGGAATATATAATACAGTGCTATCTCCAATTCAAGCTGCCAGGCACCAATTACTGCTACACCCAGAAGCTGCCAAACATGAATTTCCAGGGTGGATAGAGCAGGACCTGTGAATCCCTGCTCTGATCCATGTTCTCCCACCGAGCAGCCTCTCAGTGATCACAGGAGGAGGGAGGCAGACACAGAGATCACACCATTAGTTTGACTGCAGCAGAGCTGGCTTCCTAGTACTGCTCAAGGCACAGATCCCAGTAATCCTACAAGCAGAAATCCCTCTCAGGTAATTAACAGACATGTGAAATCCCAGTTAAGTAGAGCTGAGTTATATAAGAGACCAAAACTGCATGAACAAATACCGTAAGTATTCCACCTCTGTAGAGAAGCCATTTTAAGGATGCAAGAGCAAGGCTGTAACATTTCAGCTCAGAGGTCCCTTGGGCCTCAACAAAGCTGACACAGACACCGAGCAGTCAGAGCCAGCAGCTTAATCCCCAGCACGGGCTTGTGGCACGAGCCCCAGGGTGACAGCGGATGTCCCACTACCCCAACCACAGACACAGGCACAAGCTCAAGTTTCCAACCATTAGAATTTATTTTTCTTCATAACTGTGCAGTTTTTAAAATGCTACTGTAATGATGAAGTCATAGGCTACTATGTTCTTTAGGTGTGGAAACAGTTTTCAAAAAACAAAGACCATGCGCTACAAGTGAGGAACAGGCCATTGACTCTTCAGCTGGAATATACAGACAGTTTTGATAAATACTGATCACCTTAACACTTAAATGGAATGACATGTTCAGATTTCTACACAGTTTACTATGAAAACAGCATGGCAAGTTACATAAAAGCTTCAACTTCAAGGATCTTTGCTTTTTTGTTTAAATTAATTACTTGGTTAAAAAAGAGAAATGCAAGAATATTTGAAATGGAGTCTCACCTGGACAACTTTCCCCCCTGTTGTTGGTAAGCTCCTGTTATCAAGATGATTCCATCAGAGCTGGCAGTTAAGTTGTGTATATATAAAAGAATCCCCCACACTGCTTTCAACATCAGGAGTTTTAACAGGCAAATATCTTCATGAATTTGGAATGGGTTTTCAAAAATTGTATCTTGACATTTATTGCTTTTACTTGTAAACCTGAAATCCAGTTTATTCCTTGATGAGTGTTGGAAGTACAGAGTCAACAGATGCATGTTTGACCTGTATCTTTGCATTCTGGGTGAGAAGAAAGAAAAAGATGACCCATGCTCAAGAACACACATACACCTCCATCTACAAACAGCCTGTGCAGACTAAAGCAGGTAAGTCCTAAAGTAGCAGTATTTAAAAACATCAGTGGAGTAGAAACCCAGCTCATCCAACCTATCTATTTTTCTCCCACGCTTGGCCAGAGTTTAGCTGGTACACAAGGAAGTTTGGCTCTCCTGAAGAAGGGAGCAGTTCTACAGATGAGGATTTTGGAGAGCCTGAAGATAAATGTTACTGGGAGAGGCAGGCAGTGCCATGGATACTCTTCATGCTTACAGCTACTTAGACTGTCCCATGGCTGCTAAAGGAGGGCTCTGAGGTGAGGACAGGAACCCAGACTGCATACAAGCACTGCACAGTTTTACCATGTGCCAGTTAAGCTGGTAACGTAATAGAGAGCACTCAAAGGAGGGATTTGGAGGATGCAAGAGATACCTGCTTTTGATACATTTCAGCTCATCTGAGCATCACCAGGCTGAAGGTGCCACCCAGCATAACCTGGCTAAACTGCAATACTTTAGAACTGAGATGAAAGGGATGTTGCTTTAATAGACCAATTTGCTACAAGCCAGTTTGAGAGACTGCATTCCATAGGTTTCCATCTCTTCCTCCTCTACCCCCAGCAGAAGAGACAAGCAAACATGGTTAAGTTAGTATGTATTTGTGTAAACACCAAAACATTTTGCTATACAATAGAAAAACAGTTGCTGTTCTTATGTTCTTAGAGGAGCCCTGAAGACCTTGGAATACCTGTATCCTGCAACTATTAACCTGTACCACATGCATTTCCTGTTTTGTACATAAACTGAAAGCAAGCTTGAACAATAGTAAATAGCAACTACACTCCTGCAACAGGCAGAAATGCCACATTGCAGCTGCTTACTCCTTCACTTTAGATATGTAATCAGCCAGTTTGTTGATACTATCCTCTTGCTGTTCTAGAGCATCCAGTATGAAGCCCATCGGGGTCTTCTTCAAACCTATCCCCTCCATCTTGTTCTGCAGCTTGTTCTGTATGTTCCGGAGCCTCAGGGAAGCGTGGACAAACATCACTGCATGACAGAAACACACTCATTAGTTGTTAATGCCCAAGGAATGCATTGTTCTTGCAGCACTTAAGACACATCCCAGCACCTTCAGAAGATGATGATGTATCAATGGCTGCTTAAGTAACCACAGGTACCCATTTAATAATAACACTAAAGATGGCTTGTGCTGCTTTGTGTCCCCTCCCAGTTCTGTCTGGGGACCATCTAAGCAGAGATAGCAAAGTTAACAGCTGACTTACACTCTGCAGATTTGTTTGAGAAAGCTCAAGTCACACACCTCTAGCCCACAGAGAAGAGAAGAGAACAAACACTTACAGAGGAGAGGAAGCGTGATCCCAAACATGAACACCATGACATCTCCCAGGTAGGAGATCAAGAAGTAGCTAGACAGCATGATGGCCACGACAAACGTGGTTGGGTACTGCTTCTTCAGCTTGCGGAGTATATCCTTGTTGTGTGACATCCACACAAACCCCAGGAACACCAGCACCACCACAGTGCCGCCAATGAGCATGTTCAGGGGACTCAGAAACCTGGAAAAAACAGGAAACAACAACAAAAAAGAGTTCAATTTTACAGCCTTCCTGACTTGTGTCCATATAGGATCAGTCAGCTCAGTGGTAGTGTTACTAGGGAGGTAAGGCATTGAAAAGGCAGTTTCTGCTGTCCCTCACCAAGGTCTTTAGCAGGAGCTAAAGTAAAAAGTACAACTGAACAAGGAACCCTTAGCACTGAATTTGGATAATCTTTGTCTTTATCTTCTCTTCCTGAGCTTAGCTTAGGATGCTGAGTTTCTGCAGCAAGTCATCAAAGAAGCACTTCCTACCCTGCCCCTCCTACCTCTGCAGTCAACTCTTTTAATATCACACCCAGAGTTAGCATATCCAGACAGAAGATGGAGACAATATTGACTGATCTCTCTTCACATGACCAAAACCAGGCTCAGGCTAGGCCTTCAGATGAACTAGCTCTTCATGGTATCTTGTCTGGGTTTGCAAAATGGGAAAGATAGAACATCGAGTAAAGGAAGTTAGTTCACTATTTCTCATTTCTGAATAAACCTTCTCATTGGTTTACATTCAAACAAAAGAACTGTATGAACCTGCAGAAGGAGCCTGCCACTGTCAGCACAACAGATGGAAGCCCAGTCCCAAGCAAGGATGCCAGAGTTAGAAGGACCTGGAGTATGGTTTAAAAGGCCTCACAGGAAGAAGAGCCAGGCCTGGCAAGAGAGTCATTGCTGAGGTTTGTGTTCTGTTATTGTTATCAGAGTTTCCAAGCAAACCAAGCCATTGAATGGATCAGCTTTGGACTATAAACAGCAACTCCCTTTTTTGGAAGAAGGCAAGAGCGTCATCTGCTCAAACCACTTTCCCAAGTACTTAGAGCTTGTTCAGAATCAAGCTCTCAGCAATGACTTTGCTGAGCTTGTTTCTGTACTCACACAGAGTCCAGGATCTACGGTATTTCACTTACATAGTATTAAGTTATGTGGATTCATGAGCATTCCAATTTTCTGGCTTATACATGCACTGATATGATTACACAGCAGCTGAGGCCTCTGGGCTATTACAACTATGGCAGCAGCATGACACCACCCTGATAAAGCCAGACATGCTCAAGGTTTACTCTTGCACACTTTGCAGCTCATCCTGCTGCTCCAAAGCTACCAGGCCCAGTGACTCACCACTCCTCCCCACTGCCAAGGAGGATGTTATGGTTTGTGGTCTGTGCTTCATACCCGGCCCAGGCAGAAGAAATCTGCTGCAGGACTTGTACTGCCAACCCTCTACCTGCAGTGCTAGGGAGCATTTTCCTGGAGCAGGGAGAACCCCCAAGAATTATTTCAAGAGCAAGGACTGGCTCTTGATTCTTCAAGTCAGTTGTGCCAAGAGGAGATGGGACAACTGGACATAAAAAGATTAAAATTCAGAGTAGTTCCCCACCTGCTTCTGCTACTCATGCTGAAAAGCCAATAGGGCTTTTTGGAAGTGGTAACAGGTCAGACTTGCTTGTTGCATTTGAGTCACTCCCTGTAGCTAGCCAGATTATATTTAGCTCTGAATTGTCAATCTAAAGTTTCCAGGCTGGAAAAACTGAACAGCATTACTCTGGAAAGAAATCAGTTTTGTCTTGCTCCTTTGCAGCAGGAGGAGGGTGACTCATGACTGGACCACACTGGTGCCTGGGTTATATATGTCCTACTGGACATGCGAGATTCTTAAAGTAGAATTCACCTCACACCTCAGCTGTCTTGGAGCTGAAATGGCCAGACTTACACAACTCACAGCAATCTATTTTTTGTTGCTAAAAATACAGGGACAAGATAATCCTGGAAGTAACAAAGATCTAGGCAGAGCTCCACTCTACATTTTCCATGTGCCTGGAAAATACTCTCAAAGCCGTATCATCCCTACATTTCCCGCTACTCCTATTACAACTTCAGAAACTGGTGGTGAAAGAACCATGCCTCCTTACTTATAAGGAAGAGACCAAAGACTTCTCTGCTCTACATTTCTTTCTGGTATTACACAGGTTCTGTATAATTGACTGGCTGAAAGGGATATGAAGTGGGGTGAGGGGAGAATGCATTCAGAAGATCCCTCTTTTGTGAGGAAAGTGATTTGAATTACATGTTTTCTGAAGTGGGCTGCATTCCAGTGTGTACAAGGGAACAGTGAACAGAAGTATCAAGTGAAGGCATTCAGAGCCACATGAACACAGATGGGGATTGCAGTTGCCACTGAAAACCAGTATTCAAATTATCAGCCATGTGTCCATAGACTTCACTACTGGTGATTACAGTGCTGGCTTGCACCCTTTATTGCTTGACTCGCCCACAGCGTAATTTACAGCACTAAGATTATCCTAGAAATTCATATATAGAAAATCCTTTTACAACAATGGCATTTTTCAGGAAAGCAGAACTCCATTATCCAGTTTCACTCAGATCTGTTGGCACGCTGCTCTCAATAACACAATAGCTAAAAACTAAAAAGGAAAAAACAGGGATATGTAATTTTAGAACACCAGAGACTGGGGAAAAAGAGAGCTGTGTAACAGCTCTAGAAGTCACCTTACTGTTGAACCACCAACACTGATATTGGCCTTATTTATACAAAGGTCAGAACACAAGAGGACAAATTTGTGCTCAGGCAAGGAGGCTGGAAATCTTTCAGAGATCCAGAGAAAAGGTAAGTGACCAGCCATTAAGTATGTTACAAGATACTTTCTAAATATAATTTCCTTTAGCAGGGATTTATGAGACCTCAAATACCTAAGAATGTAATGCACAGAACTATCAGCATGGCAAGGGTATGGGGACTTGAGTTTACACTGTTCAGATGACTTAGGGGAAGAAAAACTCTTTTAGGGTTGGATGTAAAACCCACTAACTTCTCTGACCCTGAAAGCAGTCAGTGTGGCAAGACTAACAGCATTTGGGGGTGCTAACAGCCCAGAGCACCCTGGCTGGATGACCTTCGTTTTCTGTGGTGACAAGGTACAACCCTGGTGGGATGCTGTGACCTCCAGTACAGCTGGGACAAAGTGACAAGGAAAAGCCATCACCCGGATTCAGTTTCCTGCTGCCCTGCTGATACCAGGCTTCCTTCAGCATCTGCCTAGATACAAAGTAGAAACAGGGAAAACAAATACATGAAAAGAAACATCCTGCAGGGCTGCAGGGACACGGGCATTGTCCTGTGTCAAGCAGGGGCACGGGACACTTTGTATTGGTGGAAGCAGCCTCAGGAGAGCAGACATGCTCAGGGTGTTTGGGAAGAAGTACCGGCAGCTACCCCTGGCCAGCAGAAACAGATGAAGATGAAATACTTTCTTTTTTTAAACTAAATTCGTATTTCTAGGCTCTGCCCTACATGCATCACAAGACAGGTTAGAGTTCTCACATAGGAGCAGGAAAACACAAGAAGCTCTGCTTTCAGTGAGTTATCACATCACCTCTTCTTGTCAGGTTGTTTCATACCTGCACACTTGTGCACAGCCTTACAGCAGGAGAGGGGGAGGACATACAGCTGTAGCATAGGGAAAAAAGAGCTTGGTGAGGCACATCCTTTGGGCAAGACAGGTAGCCTCCGGCAGCACGAGCCCAGAAATAGGATAGGCCACATAAAAAGCAAAAGCAAGATAGCTCCATCCTCCTATCATCTCCATTTTAGATGACTGTGTTGGGGTGATTATTCAGCAGTTGCTGTCACATCTGTTTCTTTCGCATGTGACCAGGCAAGTCTGAACAAAGGCTCTGAGTAGGAGACTGGCAGTCATTGAGAATATTTTTTTATTTAGAGCAGTTCAGTTAGGCTGAAATAAGCATGAAAATTCCCTCTTAAAAGGCCTTTTGCTCCACCCCTGCCCAAGCACTGGGCAGGTTAGAGCACTAAAATGCTTCCTTACTCATTTGCATTAATTTAAATAACTTGAAAGATGAAGTTCTGCCTCCTCCCTCCCCATACTTTGAGCCTCACTGAGCGTATACAACTCTAACTACAAGTAGCACATAAAACTATAAATAGCACATTGTCTCAGGGGATAGCCCTCAGCATCCATGGATTTAGCAATGCTTCTGTACCTATTGTTGCTCACTTGCATGGCTTTGAGAACAGGAGACAGATTCCTGCCTGAAGAACTACCAGACCTTTATGAAGTTATGCACCAATGTTATTATGCAACATGTTTTAAAATTATGTGTTTTGCTCATTCAATCTTTCATCAGGCATGAGAGAAACTTAACATTTTGCTGCTCTGGAGTCTTTGTTTCAGCAAAGGGAATCACTGCAAGGACATCAGCTAAGGTAGTGGTCTGGGGAAGAAACAAGGAAAAAAAATATGACACAGTTGTTGACTGCTGGGGTTGTACAGAGGGACAGTAGATGTTTTAAAGAAGTGGCAAAGGAAAGAGATATCAAACCTCAGGCTGCAAGGAGAACATTATTCCAAGACAGAATGAGCACTGATGCAGCACTCTGAAATTCAGCATGCTTTTTAAAAACTGTCAGATTTAGAAGCTAATTTTTAGCAAGTACATGGCAACAAAAGCCTAGATGAAATTACATTAATTTAAAGTAGTTAAGTTTGAACTACATGACAGAGAGGCCTTGTTGGAGTAGGTGGAAGAACAGACAAGTTTCACTTATTAACCAAATTGACTGTTTGAGGGAAGTTGCAAAATGTGGGAGGCC